>NC_060072.1:116244772-116547803 GCF_922984935.1 Meles meles
GAGGACCCAGGACGCAATCTTGACAAATACCGACTAACAGTAAAGAGATGAACAGAGGAAGATTAGACCAACCAACGAGACTGAAACACATGTAGGAGAGAGAAAAGAAAAAACCAATAAGACCATAGTATCATGATGGGAAGTGAAGGAAGCAGAAGTCAATAGTGTTTAAATACTGCTGAGGGATCAATCAAGAGAAGGACTGAGAACTGGCAAAGAAATCTTGTGATCTGTGGAATGACAGGAGGGAAGGTGACCGAGTAAGTGACACAAGAATGACCACTGACCCTGTATTTAACATAGAAGTAGAACTCCTACCCTCCATTATTTTAAGAAGAAGAGAAAAGGAAAGGAAAAGGCAAGGAAAGAGAAAAATTAAAAGAAAACACAGGGAATCAAGATTGGAAGGGAAGAAACAAACACCTTACTTGTGTTTGATAAAACATTCACAAACCAACACAGATAGATTTACAAAGAATAAGCACATATTAGAAGTAAATTCAGTTTGGCAAGATTAAAAACTAAAATACATTTTAACAAGTCAGTAATACTTCTTTACATCAGCAACAACTAGAAAATGTATTGCTCATAATAGCAACAAAAACCTTCAAGCATTTAGGAACTTAACAAAGAATATGAAGTACTTTCACAGGAAAAATTTTAAACACTAAAAAGTTAAAATAAGATCCAAATACAGTTTGGAACAGGTCAACTTAACATTATAAAGACCTCAGTTCTTCCTCACCCTTATACACCGTTCATAGGAATGTAAACTGGTGCAGCCACAAGGGCAAACAGCATGAAAGTTCCTCAATAAATTAAAAATAGAGCTACCCAGGGCGCGGGGTGGCTCAGTGGATTAAGCCTCTGCCTTCGGCTCAGGTTGTGATCTCAGGGTCCTGGGACTGAGCCCCACATTGGGCTCTCTGCTCAGCAGGGAGCCTGCTTCCCCCTCTCTCTGCTTGCCTCTCTTGTGATCTCTCTCTGTCAAATAAATAAATAAAATCTTAAAAAAAAAAAAAAAAGAACTACCCTATGATTCAGCAATCACACTACTGGGTATTTATTAAAAAATAACCAAACAAACAAAAACAACTACTAACTGAAAAGATAAACACATCCCCATATATTCACAGCAGCATTATCTGTAACAGCCAAGATACAGAAGCAACTGGAATGTCCCCTGATAGGTGAATAAAGAAAATGCACTGTGTACACACACACACAAGCACACATAATTATTATTAGACCATAAAAAAGAGGAAATCATGCCATTTGTGACAACATGGGTGGAACTTGAGGGCATTATGCTAAGTGAAGTGAGTCAGAGAAAAGACAAATACCATATGATTGTACTTACAAGTGGAATCTTCAACCACCACCACCCCGGGACCTGAGTGTGATACAGAGAACAGAGGGGTGGCTGCCAGAGATGGGGAGGGCTGTGCTGGCAGGGAGGGAATGGACAAAATGGGTGGTTATCAAAAGGAACAAACTTCTGGTTACAAACTAAGTCCTGGGGATATGATGACTTACAGCACAGTGCCTGTAGTTAATAACACCATGCTCTCTGTTTGAAAGTTGCTAAGAGAGTAAGTCTTAAAAGTTCTCATCATAAGAAAAAACCAATTTGTAACAATGTGGTGGTGGATGTTAACGAGACTTATTGATTTATTGTGGTAATTACTTAGTGTGTGTAAATGAATGTCAAATCATTATGTTGTACACTTGAAACTAATATAATTGCCATATGTCAGTTATATCTCAATTTAAAAAAGGACTTCAATTTCCCCTAAATTAATCTATACATTAAAAGCAACCTCATTATTGGTTTTATTATTACATTGTTATTATTTAGAAACTCAAATTTATTCTAAATGCATACTGACAAATAATGGTTCACTAAGCTATATCAGCACTGAAAGATTTTTTTTTTTTTTAATAAAAAAGGGAAACTTGTCTTGTGAGATAAAAAACCTGTATGGTACTACTGGCATATAGAAAAGGAGACCAACATGGGGGCACTTGGATGGTACAGTCAGTTAAGTGTCCCACTCTTGGTTTTAGCTCAGATCATGGTCTCAGGGTCATGGGACTGAGCTCTGCGAGGGCCTCTGTGCTCAGCACAGAGTCTACTTAAAACTCTCTCTCCCTCTGCCCCTCCCTCCTGTTCTCTTTTTCTCTCTAAAATAAATAAATCTTAAAAAAAAGAAAAAAAAGGAGACCAATAGTATAGAATAGAGAGTTTTGAGACAGATCCAAGTATACACGAGAACCCACTGTATAATTAAGATTTTTAGCCCCATAAATTAATGGGGAAAAGAAAAACAATGAGTAGGGGAAAACTGGATGTGAAGAAAAATGAATTCCCCCTAATACTATATACCAAGGTGAAATTCTGGTGGACTAAGGACAAAAATGTGAAAGGTAAAACTATATAAAGTTAATATAATTATTATACGAAAATGTCTTTGTGACTTACAGAAGAAAAAGAGTTCCTGAATGAAATCCCACAAGCATAGAACTCATTAGTCTATTATCTATGCAAAATATAAAAAAAAATTTTAAAGCTCTTCTGGTGAAAGTATCAGGTTTACAGTGGATTTCCATATAAAAAAAGATAAATTAGAAGAAATAAGGATTCTTTATGGTTATTTATTTAGACATAGAGGGTTCATGAGAATCAGGGGAAATAAAGCAGGTGGCTTTGATTTTACAATTAAAAGAAAACAAAGTATTAGGTATGTACTATGAATTTGTTTTACTCCATAAATGGAGTGGAACTACCACTCAGTTCTTCATACATTTTTATTATAGTCCACATTAACCCCCAAAATACCTAAGAGTAAAGCTAATATCAAGAGATTCATCAATCAGAATCTGCTTTTTTCCAAACTTGAAAGACTTTAAAACCAAAAGAACAAATATTATTCTCTTTAAAATTAGTGCTACATAAAACATCCTAAGCAAATGCTAAGAGGAATAGAGTTAAATGAAAACATGGGATTTTTGCAAGTTGTATTAAACACATTATAGTTATTATGAGCAAAACTGAATGAAATTAAAATAACATATATCTATTTAATTGAAATCCTAGGTTACCCTAAAAGCTTAGGGTTACATCCCACATGTTTCATTTTACTACATCCATTTGAAGTAGAATGGGTACCTGACATTTAAATATACTAGAACAGTCTAGAGAGGGGAAAAAAAAAAAAAAGCATTTGTTTTGAAATGAAATGCCTAGAAATTAGATTTGAAGGTAACATCTGGGGAAAATCCCCAATTCAGTGCACCATGCACTGGATATTTAAATCTTCGTAGACCAGGTAATAAAAAATATGTATTAGGTACAATATTTATAACCCCCAAATGAAGATAATTTACTTAATTAAAAAGTTCATTCATGTATCCCAAGTCTTTTTCCCATCATGCTATTCAGAACAGAACCTTTCTTTACAGCCAATAAAACCTGCTGAAGTGAAAATCATGTAATTTAACGTGTTGTTGAATGTACTAAAATAAGTGCCTCCCCCCAAATCTGCCTCCTGTATATTTCAGGAAACTATAAAATTCCCACTAACTGGTGTGATATAGTGATGCATAGGTATTCTAAATGTACGAGATTAATAAAATATACCTTGAACAACAACCTGGCTGCCTGGGACAAAGAACTGCTGTGTGCCATCAGCTGACTGTGCTGCATACTGTACAATTGTAGCACCTGGCGGAGGAGCTCCTGAATTTGTCATTGTTAATGCCTGCAGTCCCTGAACACCATCAGATCCTGGGTTAGAAATCTGGATTGTTCCACCTTGGGCTATAGCAACTTAACAGAAAAAGAAAAGAAATATTAGAGAATTTCAAGATTCACTTGTAATAATCTCATATTGGAAGAATACACTGTGGCTCTGTTAATTACCAATGCTTCTCTTTGTCAGTTTACCCTTATTTCTCTATGCTGAATTGATAAGAAGATCCTTCTTCATGGGACAACACTCTGAAAAAGCTCATAGACACTGGAAAATATCTTATATTCAGAATTATTTGAAATACATAGAACCCATGGAGTTTGTCTCCTCCCTGGTATCCATCCAGCTGAATTATTTAAGAGGAAGAGTGGAGATGAGGACAGGGAGGAAGACCCAGCTTCTTGGTTTTCTCCATTCTCTCAGATGTTTTTAGTTATGGATAAATAGCATTCTTCTAATATTTAAAAAGTAGTCAGTAAAATTCCTTGAGCATCACAATTACAATGAATTTACACCTTCATTCAGCCAACTACTTCTCTATCATCAGAAGAAAGTAGCTCTTAATGGAATATTTATTACTATATATTTTGGTTTTAAAGCTTAAGTCTACAAAACTGTAACCTTTACCATTTTGATTATGTCAGGAGAATCCTGAAATATAAAACATTAAGTTGCAAGGGATCTTAAAATATATAAACATGTATATTTATACATATATATATATACACATACACACACACACACAGACACATATATAAATTTTTAATATAAAAATACTGAAAGAATCTGTGCTACAATATTTACCTCTATCAAGTGTCTTGAATACCTGCAGCTCATGGCAACAAATAGGAGGCAGAATTCCTCTAAACACTGAGACTTGCCAGTCATGTTTAAAAGTTAACATATTAACCAAAAGTTTCCAAAGAACAACTGATCAAATGTTTTGTTTTAAAATTTCACTCTAATAGACAAATAACCACTGTTTAAAATATCTGAGAGTTTGGTATACTTTAACATAAATATTATGACCCTATGGTTTAAGTGGAACCAAAGGCTATGCTCTCAAAAAAAAAAAAAAAATCACATATAAACTAGCTCTTTAGATTTACAATGAAGATAACGACACACCAGAATAACACAACACATATAAATCAACATAAATGCCTTAAAGGAATGTTACAGTAGTGTCAAAATGTATGTTAAATATTTCTGACTTATTCCTTAACGCTTTCAACAGTATCAAAGCAAAGGCCCATTTAGGTGAACACCTGATTGCATAAACTTACAAACTACTTGGGAAGAGTAACAACAAATCTTTAGTTCCTCCACCTGAGGCCTAACATAGAAAGATGGTTAACATTTTTAAAAAGATTTCTGCAAGATTCATTCTCTGTTTTTTTGTTCTTTGACAGGCCACCATTAGGATAGGGTTGACAGAAACTGAAGAATCAGTTACATAATATCAAGGATGCTGAAATTTATGTAATTTATGTATTTCTTTATCTGGCTCATGTAGAGCATCATATTCTGTACACATTTTAAAAACAAGATTTCAAGGGTCTCCAGATTCACCCTTTATAACAAAAGGGTTTGGAAGAAATTTAACTTTCTTAGAAGTATGAAAGAGAAGAGATATTGCTTCCTCAGATCTTCATGACTGGACATGAATGTACTTCCATGTTATCATTTATCTGAATGTATGCTTTCAGTTGATAATTGTTTGATGTTACAGAAATCGTGCTTTAGAAGGAGCAGGCACAGGCAGGTAATCACGATGTGGAAGAAACACAAAGCGCAGCATTTAATAGGCACTCAATAAATGATGAATGAATGGCTATCATTTCTTCAGGACAGACTACATCATAAACAACTTGAGCTACTTGTGAATCTAGAAGAGTTAAATAAGGTATGGTTTCAAATTCTAATTACAGAACTTAATTTTCAGTGCCAATACAATTAACAAGATTTAGGACTGGTAAAAAATTCAAGGTGAGAGTAGTTGCTGCCAAGAATAAGAACGTGAAGTAGCTAGATAACAAAGACCCTTACTTTTTCTCTTTTCATATTTTCTTTTTTTCCACCTTTTATTTTTTTCAATAATGTTTCCTCATAGTTCCAAATAAACTTCTTTGCTTTCACCCTGTGAAACGTTGATACATAAAGAATCTGTTCCTCTCAGGGCGCCTGGGTGGCTCAGTGGGTTAAAGCCTCTGCCTTCAGCTCAGGTCATGATCCCAGGGTCCTGGGATTGAGCCCTGCATCAGGCTCTCTGCTTAGCAGGAAGCCTGCTTCCTTCTTTCTCTCTCTCTCTCTCTGCCTACTTGTGATCTCTGTCTGTCAAATAAAAAAGAAAATCTTAAAAAAAAAAAAAAAAGAATCTGTTCCTCTCATCATTTTATTTTATTGTCTGGTCAAGTCATTATATAATTAGTGGAAAACAAAAGCTACACACACACACGCACATACAAGCTAGCACTAGGGGAAAACATTTCTACTGATAAGTCTTGTACTTTGACCTAGCTCTTATTTTTTATACCAAAGGTACTTTTGATTTTGGCATTATCAAATGACAGGACCTTCCCATTCGAAATGTTACCTCTCATTTGACAACAAACAAGATTTCCCAATGCTTTAGGGTACCAGAATTAGGTTTGTGTGTGTGTGTGTATTCAAGATTTGAAGAGGAAACTATTCAGGTTACAAAATACTCAAGGATAGCAAAATACGTGTTTTCAGTAAACAATATCAAGATAAATAGTGGGAAAAATTAAGATGAAATTAACTGAATGACTTTAGTCACATCTTTTGTTTTACCTAATTATTTTTTTAAACTTATGGAAACTTGCTAGTAAACATAAAAGTAAAAAAAATTTTGTGTCATCTATTTTCCTTCCTTGCCCACACATTCTCAAACTTTTTTTTTTTTGGTCTGGAGTATTCTAAAACAAATCCCAGACATCATATCTGGCTAACCATTTTTAATCAAAATGATTGGCCCATATGAAGGCCATTAGTAACCAATGAAGATAAAAAATTGTATTTCCTACCAATTTTACTTTGCAGACCCAGGCTTTTTTTTTTTTTAAGATTTTATTTATTTATTTGACAGAGAGAGATCACAAGTAGATAGAGAGGCAGGCAAGAGAGAGAGAGAGGGAAGCAGGCTCCCTGCTGAGCAGAGAGCCCGATGCGGGACTCGATCCCAGGACCCCGAGATCATGACCTGAGCTGAAGGCAGCGGCTTAACCCACTGAGCCACCCAGGCGCCCCAGACCCAGGCTTTTTTAATGATTTCTTAGACTGACACGTGCAACTGAGGTATAAAAGCTTCTACCTATGGTCTCACTGCTGATCACAATGAAGAGTCCATACTGGTCTATGAAGGCTGGGTTGCAAACAGAAGTAAAAGTGTCTTTATTTTAGCTTATATGCATACTGATTTTCCTCTTTTAAGCAATCCTTAATAACATTAGTTTGATAATCTAAATTGAATTAAAATTGAACTAGGTTATATTTAAATTCTACTTCAATGTCCATATTAATAGATTCAAGCCTGTTAGTGTATTACTGCTTATCATAATGGTGGGTAGAGGTTAGGTTCTGTTGTTCTAGTTGTTCTGGGAGTTAGCTAACTTTTTTTCCGTCTTAAGTCTCAGGTAAGCTATTCCCCATAACTAAATAGGTCACTCTATACCCACAGTTTGAATGTTGGACACACTGACCCTACATTAAGAGTTTGTTTAGACAGAGTGTAAATCACTAATTTACTAAGCATTTTTCTACTAAGTTGGTTTTAGTGGTTACAAAAATGTCTCTATATACATCCTTATATAGTCAAGGTATTGAGTTTCAAAACAGTATTAACCCAAGTACAGTTTCTCCATCCCCAACTTACCATACACCACAGTAACCAGGATGACCTCATATCAACTAGTGTAGGCAATAAATTCTTTAAAAATTCCTAGTTTACAAAACTGTATTTTAAAAATCTGTTACTTTTCTACTCACTGCCATTGAACATTCCTTTCCCAGAGCTATTAATATCATAGAAGTAAGAAAACATTTTGTGTGGGATGAAAATTTGAGAATTTTGGCAAAAAACTTTCTTAATTAAAAAAGCAATATTTTAAAGTTTTGTATGATCAATAAAGAAAGAAGAAGAGAAAGAGTTCATCACCAAATGAGAAAGGAGTAGAATTTATTTTAATTAAGATTTCATCTGACTGTTCATTTGATACTAACATCTTTGTCATCCTAAGCCTAAATATATGAGCTAATTCAAACACATAAACATTAATTGTTTAATGATAATTTAAAATCCTCTTTATTCCAAATTCCAAAAGAAATTCATAAATAAAATTCACTTAATTAACTTTATAAAGAACAGCAGACCTTACGCCAGTGAATTTTCGAATTTAAATTTAAAAAAGGGAGCACGGAACAGAACCTGTGAGTACCTGTGCCTTAAAAACCAAGAGGTTCATACAGCTGAAGACAGACTAAAATAGCCTCATGTTGTAACAAGAATAGCAACACCAAGATTAAAAGCCAGATTTACATTAACCAGATACCTTCTATGTTTGCTCTGAAAGTTACCTTGGGAAATGTAAGCAAAGTCATTACTAAGAACTATAAATGCAACTGCATTTAGTTTAGAATGCTACACCTATCATGCAAATTCCTTTTATGGTGTTTATTCATAGGAGTCTCCTGAGAATTCTGAATTCTTTAAGTAGCCCACAAAGTTCATATAGATCTCTTTTTATAATGGTGGATTTTGGATTGACCCACTTACCTTTAGTGTATAAGAATTCCAGTAAAGATGGGTTAACAGAGACTCATTCTAACAAGGTTCCTAGTAAAATAAAGTAGGGACAAGCAAAGAGACAAGGGACATTTAGAAAAAAAATAATCTTGGGCAATAGTCCTTAACTGGTAAGGGAAGAAGTCAGGTATAGCAGACTGAGGAATCAAAAAAAAAAAAACTTTTTTTTAGAGAAAATTTAATGAATTAAGAAACTGCAAACATTTAAATTCCTTTAGTTACTTTTACTATGTTTATGAAATTCATTCCCATTTAATGTAGATCTTAAATGTCTTATGCAACAAGTAACATTCTTTGCTAATTCTGAGATTATTAGAACTGCTCTCTTTCAGAAATATTCTCGAGACAAAACAAATTTTCTTTGGCCAGAATGACTTAATTGGCCTACAGCAATCCTATCCCTAAGATCTGTACTTCCAGTAAAGATTTTGCAAGTGTAGCTGACTTTATTGGTGTTGCAATAATGAATCCCTGTCCATTTAAAAGTACTTTTACTAATCCCAAGGAGTAGACTATTCTAACTTTCACTTCTTAGTTTCTGTAATTAAAAAAATAACTTGAAAAAATAAGGCAAACTTCTGTCAAAAACTTCCGACTATTAAAAAAATATGAGAAAGCCCGAGTACACTCATTTTTATTTTTCTTCAACTTTGACACACAAAGTCCTTTAGTTCTTCTTGTTTTTAACTCCAACTAGCTCATTATATTAAATTAAAAATAAGTAATCTAAAATAATAATCTTTGAGGGGAAAAAAAAAGCAAAACCTGGGGGAAAGTCATCCACAAATAAAAGTTGAAGAAAGAATTGAACCTACAAAAAACACATTTTACAGTAAAAGTTTATGAGAGGGTCTCAAAAACAGGTACATGTAAATAACCCAGAATAATCTCCAGAAATTCTAGTAAGGTAAATTTCTCTAGTCTAAACACCAAAGGACACCAGTAATTATTTTGTTTTTAGATACCCAGGGAGCAACATTAAATCTTAACATTAATATCTGTTAAGATTCCTACTAAGAAATCTGATTAATGAAAATGGATCTTGTTTATGTGTAAATATGCATTTACCCTCCAATGAAAGTAAACGTCTTTTAAACACTTTTAATGTTAGTATTCACCTTTCAGAAGAAATATCAACATAAGCAAGTGTCACTAAACGTCTAAGAGATGCATTTTAACTGCAAAGGCAGTTACCACTTTTCATGAAGCAATAAAAATGGCAATTTCTATCTGCAGAGAGCACATACAGAATAATCACATCTTTTAATACCTACCAGGATTATATTGTATGGGTCTAAATTAAGAAACCTCAATAAGAGACAGTCCGTGACCTCTAATGGGGCAAACAGATAAACATCTAACTTCTAAACTTTCGATTTGCTGTTCTCAACCATAACTCCTGACTCTACTCCCACCACCCTGCCCCCACAGTGACGTCAGTCTCCTGCCAGGCCCCGGCTGCAAGTGGGTGCACTCAGAGCACAGGAAATACAGGCTTGGTTGCTACCTGGAGGGAAAGTTCACATATGAGACACTGGCTTACATTTCTGTTTTGTGTCAAAAGTAGCATGTCTGTTTTCTACCACTTTTCCCTCTTATTTCCATTTGTCTTCATGCTAACCCCAGAGTTTGGCAAATTTTAGTATTATTCCCACCTGAAAGACCCCGAGATGGGAAAATAAAGCTTCTCTATCTGATCTAGTTGGTGAATGGCAGGACTCAGAGCCTTCCCCAGACCATCTCTAGCTTCAATGTTTTTGCAACCCAATGTTTTCACAATTTCAAATTTTCAACTAATAACCTAGGCAAATAACCTACAGCATCCCTTTCCATATCACTTGTAAAGAGATCACCACTACTATAAATTCCTAAGCAGTGTCGGGATATGTCAAAGAAATGTTTAAGATGAAACCTTCTTAGATCACCCCCAAACTTTAAGATGTCTTAGCATTATTTCATCAGTAATTTCCAATATTTTCCCTATCACACCACAAATAGAAAATGATAGTATGTGTACAGCCCACTGCTCAAGACCAGACCTGAACAACGAGGAGTTTCCAGCAGCTCCAAGCCCTGCCCAGCCAGTCCAGGGACTGAGAGCATGAGGCACTCACACTCCTGTACCTCCGTGTTGCCCTACAGAGGCCTGCCAGCTGGCAAACTCTGATTTACACTTCTAAAACTCCCACCATCTATTCTCACTGGGCAGACAATAAGGTATATAAATCAGAGTAGTAGTAAAAAAAAAAATTACAGTGAAACCTCAAGGTCTAACTCTTGACACAGGCGGTGGTGAGTTTCCTTTTCCTAACATTGACTTTGGATCTGTTCATTCAGCACCCCATAGAGGTTGTGGACAAATTATACCCCAGTTCTGCTAGGTGTCATGGTAGGAGCTACCTGAAGAACCAGAATTGCCAAATGAGAATTTGTTTAATACTGCAAATCTACCACCACCAAAATAAAAAACTCTAAAAAACTAATGACTACATAAGTTCTTCCCATATATTAAAGAGTATCACTTGCTTTAACAGTCACAACTTAAAGACTTGAGAGTTTTCTAGGTCTTACTGTTTTTATAAAGGGAAAACAGAAAACATACCTAAAAATCTTACCATCATAATTAAACCAGCACAGTATTTAATACCACATATATTCCATTACCAAAGTAGCTTTTATATTAAAATCTTTTTTCTGTCCTTTTCCTAGCTTTTTTTCCTCCTTTTTTTCTTCCTAGCTCTTGTTTTTTTTTTTACTAAAGCATTTTCATGTATATCAAATGTACTTGATTTGAGAAAAAAAATCAGTGCTTTAATTAGAGCAAAAAGCACAGGATTAACAGCCCATTAAAATGCACAAGACTAAATGTGAACGCATCTGTTTATTTACAGCTTTTGATGTTTAAAATTTCAAATAAAATGATCTGTCCAATTGCTGTACTTTTTAAAAAATAAATCATTTTTCCATTCTCTTCTAAAAAAAGCTGCAGCACAAATTAACAAAGACTAGTGAAAACATAATTACATTTAAAACAATTTAGGAAACATTATGTACCTCTTTTAGATTAGTAAGCATAATATGTAATTGTTGGTAACAAAAGCCAACAAGAATGAAATACAGACATTTATATCTTATGTTTGCATGCATCTTATAAAGATAACAAAAAACAGTAAGTTTTAAATTTTTATCAGACATGAATATAAACATATAAATAGGCAAACCCTCCCTCTGTTTTTACCCCAAATTTTCTTCTATATTCAGTAAAAATACTTCAACTTTTCAAAAGTATACGACAGGTCTCAGTACAAATCTCTCACTTCTTTAACATGTACTTTTCATTCTATGATACACACAGTTTAGATATTAGGACGCATTTTTAAATGGAACAATTGAATGCCAAACCCAAGTTGCTTCAATGTAACTAGAGAAGACTTAAAGCTAGCACTGTATCATAGCGAATTGCAGCATACATACTGTATTGCCCCGTGCTAGTCTGATATATGCTAGTCGGTACTGCCATGGTAGCGATGTTAGGTGGCGTTCCTTCTTCCTCTGATTTTTCTTCTTCAATCTTGGGAACACCAGGCACATCAGAGGAAAGTTCATTCAGTATTTTTCTAAAACATAATTTGACAACAGAAATAATCAAGTTACGTGAATGAAATTTAAAACAGAGAAACTATTATGGACTTGGTTTGATACATAATTATTCTCCCTTTTTGGAAAAGGTATCATTAGAGTAGGAAACTTAAATAACTTACCTATAAGAGGGTCTTCGTGAAAGGATTTCTCTACGTTTATGAGAATCAATTACACCATCTGATTCTGCAGACTCATCTGTCTCTGCAATTGTTGCTACCTATAATACAAGAGTTTCTGAAATGCATCATAAAATATATGATCTCCTTCATTCAAAAAACGGTGCTTAAGGGTCTAGATGCCGGGTGCTTGGAAAGTGTCCAGCAACAGAACACATTGAACCCACGCTACTGCAGTGCACACCTGGCTTAGGAAAGGGAGCAAAGACACACACATATTTCAGTTGTAGAGCAGGTGTGTGGGGACAGGAATGGTCCGGATAATAAATACTACAGAAATGCAAATGAAGGTGGTTGGCATGGCCAGTGAAGTTTCACGGGAAAGGACTACATATAAGATACCTAAGACTTAAGATCTCCACCCTAAACCTACACTTAGAAACCCAGTGGGGATTGAGTGAGCTAGTGACAGGCAAAAATAAAGCATCTGGACCTCACTGCCCTCTTTATAATACCACAGCTAACTTGAGCTGGGTATTCAAACTAGACATTAGATAGATTCAAAGAAACAAACAAGTAAACAAGCCTGATTAAAGTTAGGATTTATAGGACAAGAAGTCAATTGGGGCTTGATGGTGGTAAACCTTGCAGGTCAAAGTAAGGAATTTCTCCTTAAAAGAAAGATCAGAGTTTTAAGCAGGATTTCATCTTTCAAGTCACATAATAATCACAGGATTTTAAGGGAAGTCTGCAAACTAAAATAATGAATCTCTACAATAACGTGATGGCTCTCAATATACCTTGCCATTATCATGCAGGGCCTAGGGTAGTTTTGAGTTTATAAAACTCACTTTTCTTCATATTACAATTACAGGAGAATCCGATTTGGGCAAAATCAAAAGAACTTGTTTAAATGTCAACAATGCAAGCAGGAATATATACTTCTTGAAACACACTGGTGTACATAATGTTCACTTACACATATGACCACGCATCTCTGGTCATGGACACCCTACACATAAGCATGGGCACCAGTAAACAGAATTTAGAAAAATGTTATGGCAATCAACAATCATATGTCACCACCAAACAGTATCACTTTACACTAGGCTTTCACACATCTAATATACTCGTAACAAAGCCCGTATGTGAGGTAGGATACTATTTTACCCACTTTAGAAAAGTGATAGTTAAAGTTCATGTGGATAGATTAAGAGACAACTATTGTTCAACAAGCAGGAATTCTAAGACAATATCCACTGGCACTTACCTCGACCAAAGATAATTAAATCACCTACTTAACAAAACCCAAAAAAGCCTACTGAATATAAGATAATACTTTCTTCCAATAGCAGCCAGAAATATCTAGAGCAGAAATATCTGCATCCCAATAAAAGTCCTAACTCAAAAAGGAGAGTGGAAGGATTTTCTTGTTCTATAATTAGGGTCGGAAAGAGTCAAACTCTTGGAATTAAGGGTCATTATGGGAAAAAGAGAATGCTAAGAATGATTCTTACTCTTTTGAAAAGACACTTGTGCAGCAAAGCTAACTAAGCTTTTAATGCATGTGTATTTATTACTTCAAATACCATGTTGCAACCTTATTCTGCAATAAAACGTACTCAAATATGCAAGGGACAAGACTGATTATGTATGCACACCTATGTTTTCCTCACCGATCTTTTTTGTCATCAGCTATGTTCAAATAATTTCAACATCTAAACAATAATAACTGACCTAAAAAGAAAACAGAAGTAAATTCAATAACCAAGAAAATTATGCTTTAAAAAATTCATACATACTTACACCTATCAGACTGGCTAAAATCAACAACAGAGGAAACAAAAAATGTGGACAAGGATGTGGAGAAAAAGGAACCCTGGTACACTGTTGGTGGGAATGCAAACTCGTGTGGTCACTCTGAAAACAGTGTGAAAGTTCCTCAAAAATTGGAAAATAGAATTACCCTACAATCCAGCAATCACGCTACTGGATATTTACCCAAAGAATATAAAAACACTAATTCAAAGGGATACATGCACCTCTATGTTTATAGCAGCATTATTTATAATAGCTAAATTGTGGAAGCGGCCCAAGTGTCCAACAAGTGATGAATGGATAAAGGTGAGGTCTATATATACAATGGAATATTACTCAACCATAAAAAGAATGCAACACTGCCATTTGCCACAACATGGAGAGCACTCGGGAGTATAATAACGAAAAGCTAAATAAATCAGTCAGAGAAAGACAAAAACCACATGATTTCACTCATATGGAATTTATGAAACAAAACAAGCAAAGGGGAAAAAAGCGAGCGAGAGAGAGACAACCCAAGAAACAGACTCTTAATTATAGGGAATGAGTGATGGTCACTAGAAGGGAGGGATGTAGGGGGATGGGTGACATAGGTGATGGAGAGTAAGGAGCACACTTGCTGTGATGAGCTCCGGGTGTTGTGTTGGAAGTGCTGAATTACTACACTGTACACCTGAAACTAATATTACACCATGTGTTAACTAACTGGAATTAAAATAAAAACTAAAAAATTCATACTTAATTTACATCTATTGATGCAAAGAAATGTTTTAGCTTCAAGAAGTGTTAAGGATTTATAATCAACTCTGATGACAAACTTAAAAACAGATCTCTGGATCACAACCATAATAATCATGTCTACAAAAACCAAGGTTTTATCTGAGAAGGAATGATGATTAGAAGCATAATGCCAAGGTAACAATAATATCCTATCATTCTTACAACTTATAGATATTGAATTAAAAAATAAACTTTCACCTACTTACTAATGTGAGTACTTATGAAAACAGTAATCTTTATATTACTATTTTTATCAGGCATCTTCAAAGAATCCTCAAAACATTTTTAAGCACCATTGGAAAGCTTTCCTAAATAAATTTGAGTCTGAGCACAGAGCAACAAAGCAAAGAATTACTCATCTGGCAATTACTCATCCTGTCAATTAAGAGCAAACAACAAAACTGCAACTCTTAAGTCAAATCCATGTATTTAGTAGGACACAATGCACTTCATATAGGAAATGGAAATTCCCCTAAATTTCTAATGAAAAGACTTGAGCTTTTACACAAAGAAAAAGATGACACATGAATTAATAAAAGGAAAAAAAAAAAAAAAAAACAGAAGAAAGTCAAAGACAAATCATCCAGGAAGGCAGCTAACCTGAACAGTTTGTATTTGTGGTGACTGAATAACCGATGGCTGTGGTGTCTGAATTACTCCCTGGACATGTACAGTTTGGCCCGAAGGTAACTGTACTAGAGTTACAGCTGGGGAGCCTCTTCCGGTGCCTGATCCAGCTACAGAAACCTGCAAAAATGATCATCATTCAGGATTAAGGCTGGCCATTTTCTGTTTTGTTTTGTTTTTAAAGAAATACCATTCACTATTATGACTGGCCATTTCTTCCATCCTTTCACCTGCTTCTAAGAAATGACAAGCTCACGGGGTACTTACCATTAGGAGGTGGTTACTGTCCTGGAACAGTCATTCTCTGATGTGACAGATATTAAAGAACCCATGCTCCTCACTTTCAGTTCCCATGCTTCGATGGCTAAGAATGTTCCAAGCACAAAGTTCTAAAGCAGTTAAACTACCTCACTACGACCTCACTACTATTAACAGTGAATCCTTATTTAGGCCAAAGTATAAATTACCCTCTCCAACTTCCTAAGAGAAATTGGAGACAGAACTTAAATATGGTGAATTATTTTTTAATAAATGAAATGTTCAAAATAGGATATTCTGGTACTACTCCAGAGACAAGCTAATGCCTTGTCTCTATACTAATGAAAGTCATACTTTTATGCCCCCATAATCACAAAAAAGGCACAGACCAGAGAAATTCCAGGATTTCTCATGCTCTTAGTGTGTCTGATCCAGAGAAAGTGCATGCCTTAGATCTGGAATGTCCCTCTTACAGTTTTCCTCCCTGCTACCTCCAGCATGTACAGAAAGGGCCAAAACCGTCACTTAGCTTGCACAAAGAAAGTACAAGCATCTCCCAGTACCCCTGAGTAGTTTCAACAGAGATCCCTATCAGCAAAACACAGTACTTCCACCCCCCCTGGATTCAAAACCTGCCAAGTTTTCTAATTAGTCAACAACTCAATCCTATAGGGAGGCCAGTGTAATCTTATAAACTTTGCCTCATTTTACTGTTTCACTCACTATTCGTTATGACTTACTCAAAAGAGTCAAAGACTTTGCAAATGAAATAAGTGAAATAAGCTACCAGTTTCTGCCATGAATGGTAGTAGAATCACAAGATCTAAAACAAACTTTGAAGGAACTCTCTGTATAGGGCCTCACTTTAAGAAACACCAATGATTTCCAATCTACTTACACTTAAAAACAATTATTAAAAACTGGGCTTATAATAAATAATTGTAAGATTTATTTATAAACTCATTTCCTCAGAAAGCAAACTTCTCTGGTAATCCAAAAGTAAAAATCTTTCATCCATGCAAGAGAACCTATGTGATGAGCATTGTACTAGGTGCACTAGGGTAGAAATAAAATTGTTAAAACTAACACCTAAGAAACAATAGCACACCAAGCACTAGAGAATGAACTTCTCCACTGTACAGGCCATGAAAGTCATGGGAGTACAGAACAGAATGGGTCTGAACAATAAGTACAGGCTTTGTGTAGAAGCTACAGCTTGAGCTAGGCCTGAATAATAGACAGAAAAGGGCAGACACACGCAACATATAGCCCAATGGGCAAGTTCAGCCCACCTGTCCCTAGAGCATTATTGTCTACCTCAGATTTTAGGGGAAAGAAAAAGATTATGCCATAGTAGAACAAATACATTTAACAACCAGAAGTTTAAAAAAAAAAAAAAAAGGAAGGATTTGTTCTAGAAACGACAAAGCAGCACAAAAGATACATCCGTATAAATAAAAAAAGGCATCCACCTCTTTGTGGACCAATTACCAAAAGGTACGCCTTCAGCCACACAGATAATTCTCGAACTTTTTAGTCTCTTAGGACACCTCTACTCTCTTAACTTAAAGAGCTCTTGTTTGATTTATATCCAGTCGGATGCCATAAATGTTTAACACTCAGTGTTGGGGAAGAGAGAACCTTGATTTGAAATGTTTCCTGATTTCTGTAATGTGAAACCCCGACTATGGCAGATTTCAGGTTACCAAAAGATGACACTGAACACAAAGTTGGAAAAAGATGCAGGCAATCAGCTCTCACAAGCCAGCTCCAGCATATCACTGGTTATATGTATATGGTATCAATATTTACCATATTAGAAATTAAAACTGAAAAATTTTTATACCTTAAGAATAATTCTACGTGTTAACACAAATAGCACTTTCTTAAAAATAATTATTTTCCAAAACAGAAAAATTAGTGACCAGAGTATCAATGTTTTTACTTTTTTACAAATTCTTTCAATGTTCAGTTTATTTGAAATCAGCTAAATTTCATACCTACTTGTGCACTGAATCTGTTGCAAAATTTTACTTGATAAGTGAAGAAGATTTGGACCTCAGCAAATTTTCTCTGTTACTACACCAAAACTGAACAGGTGGTTATTTCATAAAAATCCGTTGCAATGGGGAATCTGAAACCATAACAGTTATATTAAAATCCACTGACCAATCCTGCACTTTGAATGGGTCCCATACATGATTCTGTAACATCACGTAGTAGTTATTTGGAAAATATGAGCTCACTGGACTAAGCAGATCTCCCAAATGCTGACATCTGTCATGATACTTTGTCAGAAAACCTCATTCATTAAAATCAACATCAATCTCATCAGAATACTATAAATACCAAAAAGCTACCAAGCTCACAATGTAGATACAGGATTTCCAAAATTCAGAACTTCTCCATAAAAGCCTGAATTTTATCATAGATAATAAACACTGTTAACTGTTTTCCTTGAAGTGACAAGCTTACTTCATTTGCTTTTAAGAAAATGTTTTCCAGGGGCACCTGGGGGGCTCAGTGGTTAAGCCTCTGCTTTCGGCTCAGGTCATGGTCTCAGGGTCCTGGGATCAAGCCCCGCATCGGGCCCTCTGTTCAGCAGGGAGCCTGCCTCCCCCTCTGTCTCTGTCTGCCTCCTGCCTACTTGTGATCTCTCTTTCTGTCAAATAAATAAATAAAATCTTAAAAAAAAAATGTTTTCCAAACACTCAAGTTTGAATAGCCATACTTTGGCTATTGGCTATTCTTCAGAGAAAACTGATGTCCTACAGGAAAAAACTCAGCTAGTTCATTTCACCACTCAATTACACAAGTGTTTTTCTTCAAGAACACCATCAGTCTTTACTGCACAGCAGAAATGCTTTCAGTAAACATACCAATTTCATAACACAGAATATTAAAACAACATGTACTCAAGGATCAAGGCTTGATACAATTGGTACTATTTTTTTTTAAAGATTTTTATTTATTTATTTGACAGATAGAGATCACAAGTAGGCAGAGAGGCAGGCAGAGAGAGAGAGGAGGAAGCAGGCTCCCCACTGAGCAGAGAGCCCGATTCGGGGCTTGATCCCAGGACCCCAGGATCATGACCTGAGCCGAAGGCAGAGGCTTTAACCCACTGAGCCACCCAGGCGACCCCCAACTGGTACTATTTACAGCTTCATCGTGGTATTTCATCTCAAATAAATCCGTAAAATCCTTTAAAAAATTGTTTAAATGAAACTGATGTGTTGGTTTGTGTTTTTTTAACTGCAAGTGAATGACGGTGAAGAATACAATGATTACTGGTATAGTTTGATGTCACTGACTTGATTCATGCTAAGGCACCAACAGCTTTACTCCCAACCTCTTCTGTTTTTACACCATCAGTGTAAATATTATTACAGAGAAAAGGGAAAATAAATCTTAACATTATTATGAAAATAGTCTAGTCCTCCCAAACCTCCTGAAAGTCTCCCCTAGGGTTCCACACACCACATTTTGGAAACCGCTGCTCTATCCCAATGCAGCCCTTAGACCCCCACTCACAGTGTAAAGAAGTGAGCACTGGAGCAGGCTGTGATTTCAACTACAGCACAGCAGCACAACCCGCACCACCATAACCCAAAGCCTGAGAGAGAGTTGGAGAGTCATAGACTGAGTGAAATATATTAAGAATTACACCCAAGAGTACTACTGGTATTATAGATCGGACCTGTGGATTAAAATGCTGGATAGCGCCCACAATCATTTTCTGTGGGGAAATAGCCCAGCTTTAAAGACATCAGATATTCTGAACAACTGAACTCAAGAAAGATCTGTGAGGTTTTGATAAAGACAAATCTTGCTTCAAGTTGCTTTAATTACCTTTCAAGTATAATTTTCAAGATTTTAAATTATTCAATAATCACTCTATCAAAATGGCTTGGTGTTAAGAATACCTGCTGCGGAAAAGGAGCTGTAGCCACTAATACAAAACTATACTCCTAGAATTCTGGAGATAAGTTATAGGAATTCTGTAACTACAGCGAAACTTCTCTATGTCCAAACTCTGGACAGCACAAAAGCTCATGAGACAACTCTTGTGTTAAACTGTGGAAATACAGGCTGAGAACCTACACAAATGACATACTCTAGAGAATTCAGATGTATCCTTAAAAAAAAAAAAATCCTTAGATATAGAAACATTCCATATTCAGACATTCTATACTCACTGGTTTTGCCAAAACTGGTGACCACTACTAAGCCTATCACTGTATTGGTAAACCGGCTAAACTTCACTGCTACACATTAAAAAAAAAAAAAAAAAATTCACGTGGCTCCCTACCTTTAGCATTTCAGTATTATTATATGATTATACTGAGCACATGAGCCACAGTGGAATCTACAGCATCCTTAAAGTAGGGTATTTTACACAGGTGACATAGAAGGAACACTGGCAGTGATTCAAGGACATGCATGTAGTCTCCAAAGCTAAAAGTAGGTAAAGAAAGAAGCATCTTTGTGTTTTGTGTAAGGTGGCACATTCAGTTTTAGGTAGGCTACATTGAAAGCAATGGTGGAAGTGGTAATAAGCAAGGAGAATTTTGCAACTGACGCTTTCGAGCTAGAAAACAAAGATCTGAGAAATACTAAGAGCAATCTATTAAGAGTATTATAATTACGTTATTCCTAAAGTGCAAACCGAAGTCTAAAGAAGCTCTGGAAAAAGAGAATAGTTTTTCCTAAAAGACACGAGTATAGGGATACAAACATTAGTTCATCTGAACTAACATATGAATACTGCAGGCAGAAATAAATATTTCTGGGGCACCTATGTGGCTGAGTCAGTTAGGCATCTGCCTTCGGCTTGGTCGTGATCCCAGAGTTCTGGGATAGAGCCCTGCATCAGGCTCCCTGCTGGGTGGGGAGCCTGCTTCTCCCCCTCCTAACCACTCATACTCTCTCACTATTTCTTTTGCTTTCTGTCTCTCTCTCCCAAGTAAATAAATAAATAAAATCTATTAAAAAATTTCTCATAAACATCAAATATTCTAAGAATTAATATACAAAAAATATCACAAAAGCAGGTCATATTTATGAATTAACTCATTCTTTTATTCTCTCAACAAATATTTATCAGGAATCTGCTGTGTGGGCCAGTCTAGACAGTAGGGACATAGCAATGAACAAGAAAAGTTTCTGCTCTCCTCCATCAGAAAGATACAGAAAACAGATGAAGACAAATACAACATTTTTACTGGTGTTAAATTCTTAAAAGAAAAATGAAGCAAGGTAAGGAATCAGAGTTACAAGGCAGGGGTAGTGTGGAAGGAGGCTACTCAAAATATACCTGTTGTGGAAAGCTTCTCAGAGCAGGGAACATTTGCATAAAAAGCCTAAATGAAGAGAGGGAGAAGGCCAGAGGAAGATCTAGGAGTATATTCGTCACTTTCTAACAATCATGTAGGCAGCTGCTCAAAAACATAAATAAATAAAATGGGTGTATTTTATATTCTATAATTTTTATACCTCTTTTTATGAGGCTCTAGAAGTGCGTAGAATGAACTCATAGTAGACGTGATTTACCTTTTCTTCCAGATCCCCTGAATAATCCTCTTCTACAGGATGCCTGAAACATAGATTATGCTGATGCCACCACATCCACCAACAACCCCACTATAGGCAGTAGTTAATCTGAAGTTAAGATGATGCAATTGACGGCCTTACTTGGCTTTGCAATTAAAAAAAAATCCTTATAATGACACTTGTAACTGGGAAAACCTCACAATGTTGTAACATGGCACTTGATTAGCACCTAGTAGACTACCTCCAGTCTGTAGCCAGGTTCCCTTATGATGGGGTTTATGATGTCACAGTACAGCTGCAAATGTCACAGAGCTACTGGGCCTGCATTCAAGACAGTTAATAAAGGATGAAAAAATGTGAATTCACAATATAGCAGATTTCACTATCAATTCTGCTCCTGAGAAATAAAATCTATACCTTGCCTATTTTAATTTTAAAGGACTACAATTGAAATACACTATTACAAGCACGAAGTTGGAAAACTATCTTGATTTCTGTGTCTAAGACAAAATTCTTAAAAGTCTGTTTCTTCTGTAAGAAAAAGAAGTGTTTACAGAATATTTCAAATATTTTTAAGGTTGAAAACAGGAAAATAATGAGAGTGAACACTTGGATATAGATGCAAAATATTTCATTTATTTTTTTTAAAGATTTTATTTATTTATTTGAAAGTCAGAGATCACAAGCAGGCAGAGAGGCAGGCAGAAAGAGAGGAGGAAGCAGGCTCCCGGCTGAGCAAAGAGCCCGATGTGGGGCTCGATCCCAGAATCCTGGGATCATGACCTGAGCTGAAGGCAGAGGCTTTAACCTGCTGAGCCACCCAGGCGGGCTCATTTTATTTTTTTAAAGTTGTGCTTAATTGCATTAAATAAAGAGAACACAAAATGAAAAATGTAGAGTTGGTCTCATTTTAGTGTCTTTCTTTCCCATTGCCGTTTTGTTTTTTTTTTAAAGTGTGGCTAACAGATTGCAAAATTCAATACAGTTAAATTTTACTTAATTTTATGGGCACCTGTGTGGCTCAGTGGGTTAAGCATCTGCCTTCAGGTCACGTCATGATCCCAGGGTCCTGGGATCAAGCACCATGTCAGGCACCTGGCTCAGCAGGGAGTCTGCTTCTCTCTCGCTTTCTCCCTCTGACCCTCCCCCTGTTCACACACACTTGCTTTCTCTCAAATAAATAAGTTAAATTATAAAAAAATTTTTTTTACGTGATTTACCTTAAGAATTTCAGTTGAAAATATTTATTGATAACAGAGTTAACCACATAAGACTCATATTTGTATATCTACTATGTTAAAATTCTAAAGAGAATTACACGGGAATGCTATTGCCTCACATGCTTTTTGTATGTATAGAGCATAAACAAATGCCATCTGAAATCTATAATCCAAATAAAATGAGAAGGGGGAAGTAGATCACTGTTTCTGGTATTATAAATATAAATGGCGGGGCGCCTGGGTGGCTCAGTGGGTTAAAGCCTCTGCCTTCGGCCCAGGTCATGATCCCAGGGTCTTGGGATCGAACCCCACATCAGGTTCTCTGCTCAGCCGGGAGCCTGCTTCCTCCTCTCTCTCTCTCTCTGCCTGCCTCTCTGCCTACTTGGGATCTCTGTCTGTCAAATAAATAAGTAAAATCTTAATATATATATATATATTATATATATATATAAAATATATAAAATATATATAATATATATATTATACATATATATATGTATATATATACGTAGATATATATACATATATATATATATAATATATATATATAAATGGCTTATTAAGTCTTTTTAAAAAAATTCTCCCCTTGCGGGGTGTCTGGGTGGCTCAGTTGGTTAAGCATCTGCCTTCAACTCAGGTAATGATCCCAGGATACTGAGATCAAGCCTCACATCGGGCTCCTTGCTCATAGGGGAGTCTGTTTCTCCCTCTCCCTCTGCCCCTCCCCTCACTCAGGCTCGCTCTCTCTTTCTTGCTCAAATAAATAAATATTTTAAAAAATTCTCCCTTGAAAGCAAAGCAAATATCAAAATTAAATTATGCTTAATTATAGAGTCTATTTTCATTATATTTCCAATAAGCAGTGATGATCTTTTTTTTTTTTTAAAGATTTTATTTATTTATTTGACAGAGAGATCACAAGTAGGCAGAGAGGCAGACAGAGAGAGAGAGAGAGAGAGAGAGAGAGAGGAGGAAGCAGGCTCCCCGCCGAGCAGAGAGCCCCATGCGGGACTCGATCCCAGGACCGTGAGATCACGACCTGAGCCAAAGGCAGCGGCTTAACCCACTGAGCCACCCAGGCGCCCCAGCAGTGATGATCTTTTGAGGACAAATTAAAATTAGAGATTCTTTAATCTTTGAAAAACAATGCTCTAGCTGATTTGTTTTTCCTACCTAATCCATAGAGTATCTTTAGTTTTCTATTTGTAGCAATAGGAGTATCATTTTATATTCTAACCAATATGTGTTTAATTTATCATATTTTAAAAGCATTATGAAAATGAACATTATCTTTGTAGCAGTTAAAATTCTTTTAACTCCAGGACTTTTAAATATCAATCCTATAGTTGCCTTCAGTAAGACTGAAACTAAAATTGGTCATAATCACTAGTCAGGTGCAAGTACATAATGAAGTTTCAGTGAGATCAGAGCCCAAAAGAACATATACCCAACAGACATCTTGTGAAAACAAATAGTAAATAATAAAACTATTCTTACCAATAATGTAGATCATTTCTAATAATTGATAAAAAATGTATAGTCAAAAGCCAGATACCACGAATGCCTAAAACCACTTATTACCCAAACTTCATATTAATCTTTATTTCCAAGCAAAAAACTCTTTATAAGAATGTCTATGAAGCAAACTTTAATTCACTTGAATTATTTTATTTGTTCTATCAATAACTTTGTGTAAGTCCTACAAAGTACTGAACTGGCAAAAACAAAAATTAAAAAACAAAAACACCAAAGACCCTTAAGAATTGTAACAGTAGAGGCATCTGGCTGGCTCATGTGGAAGACTGTAGGACTCTTGATCTTGCAATCATGGATTTGAGGTTCACATTGGGTATATAAATTATTTAAAAAATAAATAGGGGTGTCTGGGTGGCTCAGTGGGTTAAGCCTCTTCCTTTGGCTCAGGACATGAACCCAGAGTCCTGGGATCGAGTCCTGCATCAAGCTCTCTGCTCAGCAGGGAGCCTGCTTTCCCCCTCTCTCTCTTTGCCTACTTGTGAGCTCTCTCTGTCAAATAAATAAATCTTAAAATAAATAAATAAATAAATAAATAATAAATAAACTTCTTTTAAAATAGTAATAGTAAATAAAATGTGGTATATACATACAAAGGAATATTATTCAGCCTCACAAAGGAAAAAAAATCCCACCACGGACTATGACACAGATATACCTTGAGGACCTTATCCTAAGTGAAATAAGCCAGTCACAAAAAGACAAATACTGACGCATCCACTTATATCAAGTATCTAAAAGTGTTAAGTTCACAGAAACAGAAGGTAGGATGGTAGTTACCAGGGCTGAAGGCAGAACAAAAAGAAAAGAAAGTTTTTGTTTAATGGACATAGAGCTTTAGATTTGCAAGATGAAAATGTTCTGGAGATCTGTTTCACAACACTGTATTACTAACACCACTAAACTGTACACTTAAACTGGCTAGGACTGCAGATTGTATGTATTTTTTTACCACACATAAAAAATAATAACTCTGGCTCCATATCTGGTGGATATAACAAGTAACTGGCTTCTTGCCAGGAAAACACTCAATAAATTGATTTTACCAAAGGCAATGGGACTGATTTCTTCATCATCTCATAAAATGTTAAGTCTAAAGCTCTGGGTGCTCTCATACTCTTGGCCCCAGAGTGATGGTTCAACATATAGAATGGTTACTGATGCCAGAAATTATATGGAAACAATTACTAATACATCAAAATGGATAAAATTTAAATTTTCTAATGCTCTTCACATATCCCAGATCAGAAAGGGAGTTGGGATCTAAATATAGAACTATTTTAATTTGTCACTGAATAATGAAGGAGTAACAATATACAGTACATTTACAACATGTACTGCATAGTACTGCTTATGTGTCTATGCACACACACATATACATAATATATATGTGTACATATGCAATAACAATATATAACCTATTTTTATTATTAAATTCAATTGTTATGGAATTTCCAAGGTAATGCCCTCTATATGGTCCAGTTCAACACTGAGTACACTATATATTACAATTAATAAAGAGTAGAGAGCTTGATTAAATCTAAAGCCAGATAGCCTGGGTTCTAATTTTGGTCTTGCCTCTTACTAGCTGTGTGACCTAAGACAAGTTATTCATTCAGTCTCTCTACACCTTATTTTCCACCACTGCTAGGCGGAATGAAAGCAGTATCTTTCTACAAAGTTGTTGTGAGGACAGAGTCAAAGGTCTGGCACAGACTGAGTATTCAATACCCACATTTGTTATTCTTATTATTGTTGCATTTAAGTAATTTAGTCAAGAATTTGGAACTTAAACAATTTACAAGCATTAATCCTCTGATTTGGAAGGGTTAAATTACTTTTCCAGCGCCTGGGTGGCTCACCGGGTTAAGCCTCTGAGGCTCAGGTCATGATCTGAGGGTCCTGGGATTGAGTCCCACATCTGGCTCTCTGCTCAGCAAGAAGCCTGCTTCCCCCTCTCTCTGCCGGCCTCTCTGCCTACTTGTGATATCTCTCTCTCTCTGTCAAATAAATAAATTTTTAAAATTAAAAAAATAATAATAATAAAATACTTTTCAAAGTCTTCCCAAAATTCAGGTGAAGAAGAAAGAATCAAGGATTTACATTAAAAAAACAAGTCAAAATCTGAATCGGTGACAAAATATGGCTGGACTAAATTGCATCCTTAAGTTTTTTCAGTTTCAGTCCAAAGGTCAGAATTCTGACCTTCTGACAGGCAAGTCTACGAATTAAGCACCTAAAAAAGCATTATAATGAAACCTGGTCTTAATATGAAATATAAAATCTAGTAATAGATTATATTTTAGATTTTCAGATGCAAAATGGCATAAAGAAATTCCTGCAATATTTAAAAATCCCTTTAAAAGAAATCCGTCTGGGTGGCTCAGTGGGTTAAAGCCTCTGTCTTCAGCTCAGGTCATGATCCCAGGGTCCTGGGATCAAGCCCTGCATCAGGCTCTCTGCTTAGCAGGAAGCCTGCTCAGCAGGGAGCTTGCTTTCCTTCCTCTCTCTGCCTGCCTCTCTACCTACTTGTGATCTCTGTCAAATAAATAAAATATTTAAAAGAAATCCAAAGTACAAAAATTTAGGAGCATAAAGTATGCCATTTAAACTAAGTTCATGGCATCATATCAGAATGTTGCATATAAAACTACGAATTTTTTAAGATTTTATTTTTGTATTTATTCATAACAGAGGGAGGGAGGAAGAGGGAGAAGCAGGTTTCCTGCAGAGCAGGATGCCCCATGGCATTTAGGATAACTAATTAATTGAGCATGTACTGCAACCTTTTTTTTTCCCAGTAAAGATGAGAGGTACGGGGTCCTGGGTGGCTCAATGGATTAAGCCTCTGCCTTCTGCTCAGGTCGTGGTCTCAGGGTCCTGGGATCAGGCTCTCTGCTTGGCGCTTAACTGACTGAGTTACCTAGGTGCCCAGTAGCTTTCCTTATCTACACCCTCTGAAGGTCTATTTAAGCATAGTAAGTAGAGTTATATTACTTTCAAATGAATTCCTAATACAACATACTTTTAAAACAACATAAGCCACTTCCTCTTAAAGCCTAATTGCAACCACTGGCCTAACTGCTACCATTCTAACCATCTGAGGCAAGTTAGTAGAATGATAAACGCAAACAATTATTGCACATTCCAAGCACTGTACTTGCACTTCACACTTCATCTCCTTCATCTTAATCTATGAAAATCAAAGAATTCAGGCAATTAAGTATTAACTTAAAACTATATATAAACATTGGGAAAATAATTTTGAGGGAACCTGGGGGGCTCAGTCAGTTGTCCAGCTGACTCGTGGTTTTGGCTCCAGTTGTGATTTCAGTGTGGTGGAATCGGGCCCCATGTCAGGCTCCGTGCTCAGCAGGGAATCTGCTTGGGGTTCTCTCTCTCCCTCTCCCTCTGCCCCCCTGTTCACGCTCTCTTTCTCTCTCTCTAAAATAAATAAACCTTTTTTAAAAAATAATTTTGTGTCTTTAGTGTTAAAATATAGTACAAAAAATACTTTGCACTGCTACTTTTAAGTAACCAAACTACATTTAATTCAAACTGTGTATATGTATGAATACATTGACTCTTTTTCCTTACACCAAGTAGAAAGCAGTAAATGAGCCCTTAAAAAAGGGAAAACTAGAGGGCGCCTGGGTGGCTCAGTGGGTTAAAGCCTCTGCCTTCGGCTCAGGTCATGATCTCAGGGTCCTGGGATCGAGCCCCGCATCGGGCTCTCTGCTCGGTAGGGAGCCTGCTTCCTCCTCTCTCTCTGCCTGCCTCTCTGCCTATTTGTGATCTCTCTGTCAAATAAATAAATAAAATCTTAAAAAAAAAAAAAGGGGAAAACTAGAAAGCTCTAAGGACCTAAGGAGACCAACTTACACTAGCAATACCTATCACAGTGTATTAACATATGTGATACCAAATACATAAAGGCATTTATTATTTGCCAAAATAGAAGTTTACTGCTGTATAGAATATACTTATTTAAAGGTAAATTTTTTTCCTGAACTATTTCTGCTTGCATCATCTTTATCTGATAGTGTGTCTACCTAATACATTCACTACCATAAGCAGGTTTTTCTCTCCCATGTCTTTTTGGAGAACTACTTTTTGGGCTCTCTGCTCGGCGGGGAGCCTGCTTCCTCCCTTCTCTCTGCCTGCCTCTCTGCCTTGTGCTCTCTCTCTGTCAAATAACTAAATAAAATCTTTAAAAAAAAAAATTAAAATCAGGCAAAGTAAAATAACCTCTGAATATTATTCAAAGTAGAACCTACAAAAATTCACACTTTTTCTTCAAACTTCAATGTCTACTCCCTTCGTTGTTCTTTTTTCATTATTGTGGTAAATAATGTAGAATAAAATATACCATCTTAACCATCTTTAAGTTTATATAATTCAGTAGTATGTATATTCACAGTTGTGAAGATTATTCAGAACATTTTCATCTTGCAAATCTGAAATTCTATACCCCTTAAACAACAACTCCCCTATAAACCTTTCCCTAGTCTACTACAAAAAAGAAATCATAAAGAAAAGGATAAAAAGAATAACTATGTTTATACTCAGTTGTTCTCCCATTATTGCTAGTGACAAATCACCTCTCTCTATGAATAACTTGGAACATCAAACAAAAAGTATCCAAACTCCATCGAAAATCATTATAGGGGCGCCTGGGTGGCTCAGTGGGTTAAAGCCTCTGCCTTCGGCTCAGGTCATGACCTCAGGTCCTGGGATGGAGCCCCGCATAGGGCTCTCTGCTCAGCGGGGAGCCTGCTTCCTCCTCTCTCTCTGCCTGCCTCTCTGCCTACTTGTGATCTCTGTCTGTCAAATACATAAATTAAAAAAGAAAAGAAAAGGATATCATTATAAATGACAGAAAATCTTTAACAATCTTTCCAACACTAAAACTAATTTGTATGTATTTTTCTGATTTTAAGTATAAAAACAAAATCTTTTTCTTAAATTTGGCTGATTCCTTTATATCTGCTTAAATTATCTTTGAAATATCAAATTTTATTCAAAGTATTATCACTAAGATAAAAACAGAGGGCATTCTAAAGCCAAAAAGTAACCTTTAAAGAAATGTGTTATCACATACAAAATTACAAAATCCAAGTACAAATATATAACAAATTCTTGTTCAAACTGAACAAAATAATCTCTGCTATTAGCAGTTCACCAACCACTTTTATGTCCCTTATACCATTAATTATCTTCAAGAATGAGTTACATTTTAAAACAGTATATTTCCTTGAATTAGTTGATTAAAGAACATCATACAACACAGATTTAGCATTTACTGAAAAAAATTCAGTTTTACTTTTTCTTCCAACTTTTGCTCATTTTTAGAGAGAATTCTAGGTGAAGTAAAACATTATATAAAAAAACTAAAGCAATGAAAAAGAGCCAGAGGAAGGAATACAAAAAAATAAGGAACAATAGAAAGTCAATACTGAAATGAAAAATTTTTACCTCAGAATCTTAAGAACATTTTTCTCCTTCTGCAAAAGTCACTCAAGTAAGGGAATTAATATGTTGAAATAAAAAACAAGATTCAATTGAACACTAAGCTTAAATTATATCTACTTAGCTGGCAGTAGATATACCAGATCAATCTAACACAATGCAGACCATCTGTAATATACAAATATGATGTTGCTGACCCATTATCAATAGCAAACGTTGCATTTTTGTTTTGTTTTCTGATAGCCATCCACATCCTTCCTGGTCCTACTTAGGACCAAGAAGATGGATTTTTGGCACAGCCAGCCAAAGTAATGAGAAACGGCATTCTAATTTCCCACCAGACTGAAACAGAAAACATACAACTCATACATTAAAATGTATCCTTTGTTAAATCATTCCTACTTCAATCCCTCTCTGCATGCCAAGGCCGGCTTTATTCTGAGGCGCTCCTTTACATACTATTTGCATTTAGAACAGACGGCATAAAAAAGGAGATTAGCAGAGTATAATCCTTGAACAACATTCCCAAGTGGTTTTCTCTGCTCCCTATAATCTCATTTCCAAAAACACACAGGTCTGTGGGAAGATTAACGTTTACATTAGAACAAATTCTCTTGAGGCACTGTGCTGACCCTGATGATCTCCAGAGCTTCCTTCAAGTTCTAGGACTCTCTGCTGCTGCTTCTTTCACCTTTGCTGACACCTAGAGAACTGTCATTTATAAAAAAGAGTTATTTAGCTTTGAGAGGTGAGGTGCCCACAGGTTTCAGCAGCAGCTACTATGCACGAAGCTTTGGAAAGCTGATTTTAAAGCACATCCTTTCCAGTGGCTCCATGAGGATTACTTTGCCTATCCAGATCTTCTGGAGACATTAACAACTCCCAAGGGACTTACAACAAGAAAAGTTCAGGGTGTCCTCACTCTTACTTTCAGAGTAGATTACACATTTGTGAAATAAATGGGGAAATGTGAACAAGAAGTGCATATCATTGTAATGAATTATGCTTCATTTTATTAGGTATGACAGTGACATTTGGTTACATAAAAAAATGTCCATAATCTTTTACAAGTTGCATACCCAGAAGTAAGTAGGAGTAAAATGACATGTCTGAGATCTGCAGAGTTGCTTAAAATACTTGAACAAACAGAAAAAAAAAAAAGAAGATAGATGAGGCTACAAAATCTTAGTAATTATCAAGTTTATGTATATATAAATTTATATACATAGCATTATCCTATCTTGTATATGTTTGAAATCTTACATTATAAAAAAAAGTTTAGGGCACCTGGGTGGCTCAGAGGGTTAAAGCCTCTGCCTTCAGCTCAGATCATGATCCCAGGGTCCTGGGATCCAGCCCCACATCAGGCTCTCTGCTCAACAGGGAGCCTGCTTCTCCCTCTCCCTCTGCCTGCCTCTCTGCCTACTTGTGATCTCTGTCTGTCAAATAAATAAAATCTTTAAAAAAAAAAAAAAAGAAAGTTTAATTACCCATTTAAGGATTATATTATTTCCAGAGGATATGTGGTTATTTAAAACTACTTGTGTAAATAAAATCTTTAAAAAAAAAATAATAAAACTACTTGTGTATAACATACATACATATTTGTATATTATTTATTTATTTATTTTGCTTTCTACTATTTTGGCTTTTGGACAGCCTGGCTTGGTTATTTAAAATAAACTCTCTGACTTATTATCAATTGGTTTTCCGGGGCACAGGGGAATAGAAACTAGTCTTACATAGCAATACATACACTTAACAAACAAGAAAGCAGCATCAATTAAAAATAAATCAACATAAAATATATACCAGGGAAGAAGAAAGCCAAGTCATGATTTAACCTCAACTATCTGCCACCCTCAGGATTTGTTTAAGGCAAATCCTGCTTTCAGCTCTTTGACATTATCACACTGTGACTTCTATTTACTTTTGACTGCAGGTAGAAGGGAAAGATTCCATTTATAACTGGGAAGTTATAAAACAGAAAAACTGGAAACTTAAAACTCTAGCCTCAGTTGGTGCCCATGGAGGCCTAAGGGCCAAGAGCAGCCTCGAGTTGTCAGATCTTCCTGAATGGGATGATTTTCAGAGTAACCCTGATGGGCAGGAAAGTCCATGGTGCTCAAAACTACTACTCTCAAATGACCAGATGCAAAGGATGAAACTGACTGAATCTTTTCGTCACACATTTTGCGCCCACACTAGTTAATGATAATTTGACCATGTAAAAAGGAAATTGTTATAAAGTCCTACCATACCAAACCGTTCTTTTTTGAAAAAAATGAAACAAGTACCAAGTATACAAGGACATCAGAATTATTCAGAAGAAGTCAGTCACTTTTAGCATACATTATAGTTTTTTTTTTTTAATTTCTTTTCAGTGTAACAGAATTCATTGTTTATGCACCACACTCAGTGCTCCATGCAATACGTGCCCTCCATAATACCCACCACCAGGTATATTATAGGTGTAATAAAGATTTCAGTCTGATTTCCTAATGCTTTTATCATATAATACCACATCATAATGAACACTCACAAATTAAGAGCTTCAGGCATCACAAGACCCTAACTGTTTAGAATCTAATTATGTTTAGAAAATTTTGACTGCTAAGAATTTGTCCTAATTTTTCAAAAAATCATGATCCGTGCATGGCACAGAGGATAACTCTTAGTTAACCAAAGTAAACAATGAATCAGCACACAGCTTACTTCTTAATCTCTCAACATTCCTAATACGTGAAAGACAAAAACCATAGTTTATCCTTTGATCAGATCCTTAAGATATATAGAAAATAAACACCATAGCAAGTCCATGAGCTTGCTATCCAGATTTAATAAATACGAACATTTGATTAGTTGAGATTTTTAAAGAAGCAAGCATTATAAATGCAAACCACAGGTTTTTTTCCCTAGATCTGACTCAGCTTTCTCATGTCACTCTCCTTCCACTTTCCTCAAAACACTTCACTTTGCCATACTCCTGTCCTCACCCCTTTGTTTCACAGACTCATCTTTTTCTATTATTTCACAGAAAAATTTCTTAAAGAATCTATACTTCCAATTTCTACCTCCTCTCCCTCTTATTTCTTCTCCTACCTATGAAAACCTAGTTTCTATTCACTGGACTCCTATTCAATTCCAAACGCTCATAAATCAAAGGTTATTTTTCAAACTTCATATTACTGGAACTCTTTAGTAACTTTTTTTTTTTTTCTTTAGTAACTTCTGACTGACACTCACAGAGCTGGTTGTCACCCAGGCCGAAGGTCCTCAGGATTGCAAATTATCATTTTTAAACAATGGAGTTGTATTGTTTTGACTGTGCAGGCCCAGAGGAGGGGGAATAGGCTATGTGAGGGTCAGTGAGCCAGGATCTAAAGGGAGGGGAGTGGAGGCAAAAGGAAGATTTGCTTTCAACTACCACTTCAGCAAGGAAGGGCAGAATTAAAGATCAGGAATCATAGTGATAAAAACTCTAGAAGATGGCAAATTTATGAAAAAAGATATGTGTATTGCATTCTTTTCATAAAGACCCTAAGACTAAAAGATATATACCCAAAATCTCTGGATGTTAAGATTATGGGTAGTTTTTAAATTCTTCTTTATAATAATATATATTTTGTTAATTTTCTACAATGAACATACATTTTTTTAATAAGAAAAAGGCCGCTCCCCTCACCCCTTTAAATAGCAAAAGGTCTGCATGCCTGTATTCTAGGGTAACAAAGAAGGGTGTTGCCAGGGAGATGCAGCTCCACAGAGTACTTGTGAGAAAACCCCCAGGGAGCTCTTATGAAGAAAGAAAAGCAGGCTGGGTGTTTGGGGCCAGTCTTGGGAAAGAAGAGACTTCACAGGAACCTGTCTGGCTTGAGACAACCCAGGAAGTACCTGGTATTTCCCCTGGACCTCCAGTCAGCCATATGGGTCCTCTCTCTCCTCCTTTCAAGGAAATCTCATACATGACTGCACTATATCCGACACTACCATGACTCCACACAAAAGGTGTCTCCACAACTGGCTGGTTGACTTCCAATCCAACCCCCACATAGTCCACACAAATATTAGTGTTCTAAACACAGGGAACACTGTGCTTCAAGAATATTTAGAATCCAGGACACTCTATACTCTCAAATGTATACAACCTCTGCTTACATTCACCAGCTCAACGTCCCAGCCCAGATGTTAGGCTCCAGTTAGCCCCTCTACCCATAGTGTGCCTCTGCACACTCTCTTCCCTGGCCTAGAATATGCTTCCCTATCCTTGTCCACGTGGTAACTCCTATTGATCCTTTATATCTAGCTCAAAGGCAAATCCTCCATCAAGTACTCCTGGTCCTGGCTGCTCCCTCCTCTGTACCTAACATTTTATAGCACTTCTTATACTATTGGAGCTATCATTCAAGTACATATCTTCCCTACTAAACCATGAGATATTTAAGACCAAAAACTACATTTCTCCATGCATCTAAATAGTGCTGAGAGCCAGTAGGTACTCAAAAAATATGTGACAAACTAAATAAAAGAACTTGTTTGCTTTTACTACATATTTTTATAAATATCTCAGAAATAAGTTTTAGGAGCTAAAAATCAGGCACTAACTCATACTGGTGGTCTCTAAATGAAACCAATTCAAAGACCTAACTAAAAAGGAAGTAAAGCTCAAGCCAAATATATACTAGGCAAATGTAAGATTTCTGTAGTATTTCCAGCTGAGAAGTTAAGACTATACCAACTTGGAATTGCCAACCTTCTGAAACAGTAATTTGAGGATTACATATGTGGGCAGGTTTTTGTTTTTCCTTTTGCAGAGCAGTGGTGGTGGAGAGAGCACTGCAAAGTGTCCGTTACAAAGCAAAGTAACTCAAATACATATTGTCTCTTTGAAATCAAATCAGTAAGAATGGCTGATAACCAGGGAACAGGGGAAACTTAAGATCAACTTCAAGAAAACAGAATCTGCACATACTTATTTCCACATAGTTTCAACTCTCATCAGTGCCTGCCTATTGCCTACATTAAATTTACCTGAGCTAAAGTAGGGATTGAATTTTGACCAGTCTGGGTCTGCATATGAGCAGATTCGGTCTCTGCCATAGAATCTGTTACACTTCCATCCTGCTGAGATTCAATTGTTTCCATGGTCATTTGTCTGAAAAAACAATAAAAAAGGAAGAAGTATTAAGGCCCTTTCAGAAAGATTTCTCTGCTTTTATCTAGCTTTCTGATATTCATTTCTGTCATCAATTGTACTACCTTACTTTTCAAGAAATGGGTTCAGTGGTAGAGTTCTAAGTCTCCAAACTAACTCTGCTCACAGGATATGAACATTACCATTGCAGGAAGCACTGTAAAATGTTTTATGGGCTATATTACAAAAAAATGTTAATCTTATAATAAAGTCTCCTTTATAATTATTTTAAGCCCTCCAGTATAAATGAGTGAAAAAAGCAGACTTTCTATTTTACCTTAAGTATAAATATTCTATGACTCTCAAGGCCTAAGGTACCTGCTTCATAATATATAGTATCAGAGAATTTCCCCACAGTCTAAATTAAATGCAGTATAATAAAGATGTGCCTAGCTTTGACAGTACTAACCAGTTTCTGATAAACAAGCCTCTCAAATGGAATCATGCAGAGCTGACCACATATCCTACAGCTTCCCATTTCATTAAAGGGGAGAATCTAATTTTTCCAGAAAAACTTTCAACATTAATTTTGTCTATGATAATCAATTTAATGATTTTTATTTCTATATAGACGATAAACCACTATAACAAATTTTATCCTACTAGAAGAAATACAAACCACAAACAAAATAAACAAAATCAAATATTGAAAACTTACAGGGACTATTCCCCATTACACATCTTTTCAACTGTCAATGATACGATGTGTTTCTCACTTTAGTAGTCTAATTATATAGCCAAAAAGTATGCAAGCTACTTAGAACTTCGAATTAAAATATCCAAATCCTGGGGCGCCTGGGTGGCTCAGGGGGTTAAGCCTCTGCCTTTGGCTCGGGTCGTGATTCCAGGGTCCTGGGATCGGGCCCCACGTCGGACTCTCTGCTCAGCAGGGAGCCTGCTTCCTTCTCTCTCTCTGCCTGTCTCTCTGCCTACTTGTGATCTGTCTGTCAAATAAATAAGTAAAATCTTTAAAAAAAATTTTAAAAATAAATAAAATTTAAAAATAATAAAATATCCAAATTCTTTTTCCAGATTTAGTTACCAGATTCTGCACTCTTTCATCCATCTTGCACTTTACTATATTCTTTTGCATTTCAATAGTCATTACCTGAATCCAAGCCTTCCATTCTCAAACCCATCAATACTGCTTTTAAGTTACTTCTCACTATTAAAAATCATTTCAAAACTTCTAACTAAACATGACAATTTAGAGCAACTATAAAAGACAAAAATCCGGTCTACTATGAAAAAATGTCTTTCCCTTACTCTTCCCCAGTTCCTTTATCTCTTATTTTCTAGAACAGCCTAGGCAAGTAAAGATCACCTGCATAAACTGCCAATTCTTCTGGCTCTATGTTTGCTTATGTGAACAGTTCCCAAAGAGAATACCTCAGAACATTTAGTTCTACAGGATATGAAAAGGTATTATCTAAAAACAAGGGTGGGGGAAACAGTGAAAAAGTTCTATATGTCTGGGGTTAAAAAGGTTTTCTTTGCCGCAGAACTTCTCAGAAGCCTAAATATGCTAGCGTGCCTTCAGAAGGTGAAGGGTGCAGATCCAATAGTATTTTCCAAAAGCATCTGACCACCAAAAACTCTTTTCCACAAGGCATGTCCTAAGGGTAGTGTTCTGAAAACAACTTGAGAAATGTTGTCTTATGCTATTTCTTACACCTTTTAAAGAACTTGAATCTCAACTCAAACACTATATACTAGAAGACCTATCTCACTAAACCATTCATTTTAGAAACATTTACTTAGCGCCATATATATGACTGCCCCCAAAACACAAAAGTGGATAAACTGCAGCCCTTGCCCTGAAGGAATTCGTTCATTAATTGGTCCTTGGACAATCTCTATCAGAAGTAACTAAAATACTTATTGGGGAAGTAGAGGAGCAGATTCCTAGGCTCAACCCCAAATCTACAGAATCAAATTTTTTTATATCTAAAAGATTCTGATGCATATTAAAATTTAGGAAAAACTTAGCTTATTGGTAAATTCTAGCAGGTAGACTCATAAGGAACACATGTAAAGTAACTTTTTAAATTGTATAAGGGATGTTATGCACAAAATACTTTGGGAAACATAGGAAGCAATGATTATATCTGCCTGAGAATAGGGCCATATAAACATATACTGAACAATGAGAAGAATTTCACCAGGTAGAAGAGGAAAAGAGGACTACGAGAGGAAGGAAAGTACAGAGTATGGTTGCAAAATGGAGTAACAGATAGTAGTAGATAATCTAGGTGCCAGGGAGCCTATTTAGATTCGGTGAGGAGGAGGCAAAATAGGACTGGTAGAAGTAGGGCTAGAAAGGTCAGATGGAACCAGAGAGAGAATACTTTTTAAAACTCTAGAGAGAGGACACCAGGGTGGTTCAGTTGGTTGGGCATCTGACTCTTGGTTTTAGCTCTGGTCATGATCTCAGGGTCCTGAGATCGAGCCCTGCATTTTCAATCAACATACTCCAGCTTCTCCAACTCTATATGTAGATGACTCCCAAGTCTGTATTTGTCTACACTCCCCTCCTATGAAGCATCTCAATCTAGTTTTCAGATGCCTATCCCTTCCCTTCCATTTCTTCTTCTATTCGAGAGCATCACTACCCACTTAAGCACCACGGCAACAAGCTACAAGCATGTATGTGAGTTGGTACCAGATTAATGACAAAAACCCACAGAGCTAAGTATCGGCCAAATCGGGATGCCATGAGGCCTGGAAATAGGAAGAAAGGCAGAAAGGCAGATATACGGAAGGTCAGTGGTCACCCCTATTCATCCTTCCTGCCGCATGTGGCATCATCTACTATAACCTCCTATCCCAACATTGGATTAAGCTGCTGAGCTGCTACTTCTCATGATTGCTGCCGTCCATTCTAAAGACTACACAACATGCTTGGCCTTCCTGTAAGCCATGACCAAACCGTGATGCCCCCTGACCCATGCCTGTATCACATCCATTAACACCTCACATTCCTACCTCCCCAGTCACTGTCAAAGATGGAAGCTCCTCCTGTACTTCATTATCCCTCTCATAACTAGTGCTTCCTTTCCCCCCATAATTCAGTTGCTTACTCCTAACTCCTATTCTCCTTCCAAGCCCTTGCAATGTGCTATCTGGAACTCCCACCCCTCACCCCAGCCTCTCAACAGACAGCAGCTTGTCTTCCCATACCTAATCAGATCAGAATGTTGACCTGGTACACCTCTTGATTCCTACTACGATTTGTCAGCTGTTCCTCCTCTGTGCCTTTGCAGAAGCCCCTGTCTTGCTGAGGTCCAAAGTATCGGGTGTACCATCCTATATTCACCCACATGATAATCATTTTCCATCACATCCAGGATGTAAACTGAAGACTTTGGCACTTGAGTTAAAAGATTTCCTCTCCGGAGCACCTGGGTGGCTCAGTCAGTTAAGCATGTGACTCTTTTTTTTTTTTTTTAAATATTTATTTATTTGACAGAGAAAGAGAGATCACAAGTAGGCAGAGAGGCAGGCAGAGGGGGAGGGGGAAGCAGGCTCCCTTTCTGAGCAGAGAGCCTGATGCGGGGCTCGATCCCAGGACCCTGAGATCATGACCTGAGCCGAAGGCAGAGGCTTAACCCACTGAGCTACCCAGGCGCCCCAAGCATGAGACTCTTGATTTTGGCTCAGGTCATGATCTCAGGGTTGTGAGATTGAGCCTGCAGTGGGCTCCACCCTCAGCAGTGAGTCTACTTGAGATTCTCTCCCTATTTCTCTCCTCAAAAGGGCAGCAATCTTACAGTTTCCCTAGTGAACTCACTCTTCCATTCTTTATGACTCTTTCAAAGTTTTCTCCCTCTTCTCAAATCTCCAAGCTTACCTAACTACCCTACACTCAGTGTAAGGACTTGCCTCCTGCTTAGATGAGAACTCCCTCAATTTCCTGCCACCAAATCGGCAAACCCATTTACATCTATACCCACCATTTTACCTTGCCTCCTGCCTCCCTACTCTTAAGTTCTTTGGACCCTCGTCAAGGGAACTATATTATTAATTACCTGCCCCCGTCTCCAAGAGTTCCTCTTATCAAGATTTAAACAGGTTTAAGTCTCCTCGATCTCAACACACACACACACACACACACACACACACACACACACACACACACTTGCTGAACCAGAAGTCTTTTTCTAGCTATCGTCTTTTTTTTTTTTTTTTTTTTGTCAGAGAGAGAGAGAGAGAGAGAGAGAGAGAGAGGGATCACAGGCAGACAGAGTGGCAGGCAGAGTCAGAGGGAGAAGCAGGCTCCCTGCTGAGCAAGGAGCCCGATGTGGGACTCGATCCCAGGACGCTGGGATCATGACCTGAGCCGAAGGCAGCTGCTTAACCAACTGAGCCACCCAGGCGTTCCCTTTCTAGCTATTGTCTTGAACCTCTCTTCTTCCTTTCACTGCTAAACTACATTAAAGAATTACCAACATTAGATCCATTTCTTTACTCCCACCTATTTCTAGACAACCCTAAACTGGCTTCTGCTTCACTAAAGTTCTCTAGTAAAGGTAACCAATCTGTCACTAAATCTAAGTTCATTTTAAGTCCTATCTGGCTCGATCGCTCAGCAGTAGTCAAAACTGTTGGCATCTTCCTTTTTGATGTCATCATATTGCATTTTCTGCTCTCATCCCATTCTCCGACAACTCCTCCACAAGCTCCTTTGCTAATTCCTTCCCTTATTCAATGTCAACCTTCATATTGCATGTCTTCAGGGCTCTGTTTAGTTTTCTCACCTCACTCTCAAATCTCCCTTTGTGTACTGTCATCATTTCTCCAGTTTCAAACACCGGCTTCAGGCTTACACTCTCAAATCTAGATCTCTAGTCCAGAGGTTTCTCTTGAATTCCAAAACCATATATTCAAATGCCTATCTATTATCTCCAAATAGGAATCCTACAGGTACCTCAAACTCAATGGGTCCAAAACTAATCTCTTCTTCCTCCACAAATGTGTTCCTGCTCTGAGATTCTTACCTCAGGAAATGAAGCTCTGCCATCCATCAAGTGATCACCTGGGTGTTACCTCTAACACCCTCTCCCATTTGTTCCCTATAGCCTCATTACCAAGTGGGATGACTCTTCCCACTAAACAAGTTAGTCCCTTCTTTACCACTACTCAATCTCCCTATTCCAATCCATGCTAACAGTTCTCTTTCTCAAGTTTACATTTTCTGCTTAAAACACTTCTCTGCTTAAAACTCTTCAGTAGCCCTATATTGACCATAGGATAAAATTCAAACTTCTTACAATAATAATAACCACAACAACCATTTGTTGGTGCTTACCATGTGGTAAAAGCCTACTGGCTTTAATCCTTAACAACTTTATAAGATCAGGATAGTCAGTTCTTCTTCTAGGGATAATAAAGTAGAGATAATGACAAAGAAACATAAGGAGGTTAAGAACTTAATCTTACCACCAATCTGATCTGATCAGAGTAGCATAGCCAGGTTTTGAACTAAAGTCTTTTTCCAAAGTCCATATTCTCAATAACCAAACCAAACTGACATTCAATATCTTTCACAACGTGACCCCATTTTACTTTTATGGCCTCATTTCCAGTCACTCCATTCTTCCCACATTCTGCATTCTGGTCTCCTCATAAGCGATTTCTTTCAAATACACATCCTATTTCCCTAGTTCTAATCTTTTATATCTGTTCTTCTCTCTTCCTGAACTGCCCTTCACCCCTTCTTTGTCCAAAAGGCAAATTCCTACCAGTTTTTCAAGGCCTGGCTGAAGGACACCATCTTTCAAAAACCTATTCTCATAGCCTTGGGCAGAATTAGTTACTCCATTCTGAGTTCTCAAAGCATTTTATGCAATACTTCCATTATAACACTTGTCTAGCATATAATACATTTATTCACAAAGTACCAACACTAGTATAAGCAACTCCAGGACAGAGATTACATCTTATATTTTAATATATTCCCAGTGCCTAGTACAGAATCTACTATAATTGTTAAATAAACCAACTGATCAACTATTCGGGAAGACTATGCAACTGTCAGATGTCACTAAAATGATAAAAAATAAGGTTTAGAGATTGATTTTCTATAAGGCACATAATAGATAGCAGACAATGAATAAGAGGTCTTGTGAACTCCAGGGTTCCTTCCACAGCCAGTGTCCCGAGTATTCCAATTTAGACAGCATTTTATAATAAAGATGTGTTTTTGAGTATGCTGCAACTATTGTCGTCACAATCTTCATCCAAATATGCTTTATCTTTCACACTGGGATATAGGGACTCTAATTTTATACCATTTGTATTCTTTTAGCATGCCTAGTTTAGTGACCAATACATGTCATTCAGTAAAAGTTTGATACTAAAATCAATTTATTTGAGGGGCAGTGAAGCACACAAACTCTTGATCTCAAACTCTTGAGTGCAAGCCCCATGTTGGATGCAGAGATTACTTTTAAAAGAAGAAGAAGAAGAAGAAGAAGAAGAAGAAGATGGTTTTTAAAAAATAACAAATAAAATAAAATCAATGTATTTGAAGGTAAAAATCATCTACAGAAAAGTAAAGCCAGTGCTATCTATTGAAAATATATACCCTATCATTTTCAAGCCTATTTATTCTACTGATCAATATCCAACCGCTCTCTAGTACAACCTCCTAAACCCACTAAAAACCAGCCCTAGGGCAAGACTCAGAGAAGAAGATTCAACTAAGAATTAAATGTTCAACATGGGTCAATCACTATACTAGGCATTTTCAAATAGTATTTCAGTGGGACATATACTACCCAGAACTCAGGGTAAATGATATACATATAAAACTAACACCTGTAAATCAGCCTCAGTTAAGTCCAGATAGAATTCATTTATAAAGTATAAGACAAAAATCCATTATAATCCTTCATTGTTCACTATATATCTTATAGTTCAAATTGAAGAGATGTATTCAAGAATATGTTCCCCAAAATCTCACTTTCTGTATCAAATGTTAAACACAGTTGTACTGAAGTTAATTATTGATAAATTGAACAATATTTTAATCTTAAACAATAACCCTTATTAGAAAGACCAATCAGTAATCACAAGTTATAAAATATTTAAAAATACATACAAGATGAAGCAATAAACAATTAAAACAAAAACAAAAAGTCCATTAAGTACTATAAACTAACAGCAAGCAAAGTACTGGCAAATACTTGGTTCCACCATTCTAAAAAACATAGATTGCTAAAATGGGCATACTTAAACTTATAAATGATTAATAGTAGTAGCAATATTCTTTTCTTATGAAGGTTAAATATTTCTTCTGAAATCTTCTTTATATATATATTTAGCAAACCATTTTCTTCTTTGATAGAAAAATAAATATTATCCCAATACGTTCTAAATATATTAGGATTCAGTTTAATAAATGTTGAGATAGCTATGTTTTAAAATAATAGGATCCACCCATTAGCACAATTTTCAAAGACTTCTAAGTTAAACTACTTTTAGAAGGGTAGAACTATATTTGTTTGCTTACTCTGTTATTTTCCAGAACTTTAATAGAACATCTACATAATATTGCAATAACTCCTCCAAACATTTATACAACACTACCATACTGTTTATACAGCACAACATAACAGGTAGACAATCTATTATATACCTTCGAGAAATAAATACAAAGGTAAATTCATAAAATTATATTCACAATTATAGAAATACTGAGACAACTAATGACCAAAGTTATTTAGGCATCCCTATGTGTTAAGATCATATAAGACACAGAACTAGAAGAAAAAATTAGAAGAAAACAGAAAAACATTTTAAAGGATTGCTCTCATTGGTACCCAGGAAAGTGTTCTTAAAAGGCAAGAGAAAAAAATAGAAAAGGAAATACAGACCAAATCTATCTAAATGAAAGATAAGACAAAGGCTGTTTCCTAATCATTTAACTAACAAACTTCTAAAATCTTAATTGTATCATATTTGCAAAGCAAACTACCCTGCAAAGCAACTATATTTCCCCTTGTAAAACTTTAAAAATAGAATCCAGCTGCGAAAGGAAAAAATACTAGTTGTTTTTATTCTTTACTTATAAATAGTTTTACCAAAAAAAGTCATAGAAAATTTATTTTCTTTTAAAGCTAGATCCAACTGATAAACCAGAATGTCTCTGAAAGTAGCCACAAGAAAACCTGAAAAATTCTATCTGGATTTTTGTAAAAAAATTGATAAAACTGTTCTGTTTTACATTAGGAACAAGCATAACTTAAAGGCAAGAAAGGAAGAGAACTAAAACTCTGTCCACATCCTTATGTATGGTCTCCTTTCTAAATGAAAAGACCAGCAGGCAACACAAGCTAAAAGCTAAAGCTAAAGCCCACTTCTCCCCTCCATTGCGTCACACATACAGAGTAGAAAATGAACACTTCAGCTGAATGGCTGACCACTCTGGGTGGTACATTATATCATACAGGGTACACTATATCATATTTTCTTAGTATCATATATATACATACACACATTTATATACATTCATGGATACATGTCTACATATATATACATCATTCACTTATCCATTATTTAACTCTCTAAGCAGAACTTTCAAAAGAACAGAAGATAAACCCACCTACCTTAGATTTGTCTTAATATATTTTTTCCTGCCACATTTGCTCATTATTAAGACATCTGTAATCAATGCTTTGTTCCTTCTCTGTTTTCTTCTTTATCCTGCAGTAAAAAATTGAATTAGGAGATCATAAATCTCATTAAAAAAAACAAACAAACACCTCAAAATAAATAAATAAATAAAATAAAAACTACATCAGAAGAATACCCCCCAGAATACCCTAATTTCTATGAAACTGAAAAAACAGACTAGAAAGCTGGAAACTCTGTATTTTTTTCAAAATTATTTCCTTGCAATTTTCTTATCACCTAAGAAAAAATTTAAAAAATGTAAATCATGTGCTATTTCTCAGGTTATTTCCTACTGAAGAGAAAGCAGTGCTGTCTGAATCATTTAATATACACCACGTATAGCTCACAATATCAGCTCCATTGTAAAAATATAATCACTTAATAAACTGAGTGAACTTATTATTTCTTTTATCATTTTCTTAAACTTCGTTCCACTGTAACAAATTTGTCAACCATTTTTTATTTACCTTAAATTCAAAACTGACTTTTGTCAGAGAATTTTAACTCCAAACAGAACATTAACAGTTCCTTTAAAATCGCCTCCAACAGTCTATAGCACACTTAAAAAGCTGTTTTAGACACTCTAGAAATTAAACCCCATTTTTTACTAAGATCTTTTAAAAATATATATTTGACAAGCTGAATCAAGTAAAATTGGCAAAGAAAAAAGAAAAAGAAACAGAAGCCCTTAATTTACTGTAGACGTGGAAAAGACAAATGTGTGCAGACCTAAGTGTCTTCTATGATCTGCCAGCAACGCTGGGGCTTAGCCACAGACATACTGCTTTCAGGGTTCCCTCCTAAGTGGCCCCTCTAAAACGGTGTCATACCATCCTAGTCATTTTAAAACTGAGCCAGCAGGTTTGCCTAAGGACACTAGGACAATGATTATAGCTACTCTCTGTACCCCCCATCCTCCAGCATAGGAATAACAGAAGATGGTAGGACATTTGAACCAGGCTACCTACAACATGAACAAAAACGATGGTGCCATTCCTTTGGATTAAACCTTATTCTGTTATATTCTATTGATGTTTTACATTGGGACAGCTAATCTTCCATAAATATTGCATAGCCTAGAGGGCAGGGACCAACATAGACGAGACAGATAATAAAATGTCCCCACTCTCCAGGAGATTGCAATTTAATGAGAGAGACAGATACTTAAACAAAGAACATTGACTATATTATTTGAATAATAGTGATCATGGCACCACATAAAAAGAGAAGTTAACTGCTAATTTCTATATTTCTCTTAGAAATACCTTTTTGGTTTGTTTAATTTTTGAATGAGTGATACATTCTTATGGTGCAGAATTCAAAAAGCAGCAAAAGGTATTCACTGAAGTGCAGGAAGGGCTACCTACTTTCTCTTCCCAGAGGCAATCAGCACTGAAGAAAGTACCAGCTTCCAGACACCACAGCCACAAGATGTCAAAAGGGAAAACGACTAGTCTCATGCCAGAATGATGACCATCAGACAAAACTGATTCTGACTCAGGCCTATCAAAGCATGATTTCATCCCAACTACTCTCTAAGAAGTCATCATGACTGATTGCCTGCTTGCCAAATCTAAAAGAATGCTTTCTAGTCCAATCTTCCTTATATTCCTACAGCATTTCCCAATTCCCAAATTTTCTGCTGCTCTTTGGAACACCGTGTTCACACTTTTCTTCCAAATTACCCAGTCCTTTGTCTTCAGTCTTCTTTGCCTGCTCTTTAAAGGCTGGTATTCCCAGGCTTCCTGTCACAAGTCTCCCCCTACACAGGCTCCCTAGACTACTTCATCCTCACTCAGTCTCAGATCTCATCTGCAGTCTAGACTTCTCTCTCCTGAGCTCCCGCCCATATGCATCTGCCCATTGGTTTGCTCAGAGACCCTCAAGCCCCAAATGTTCTAATCTAACCTCAATGTCCTCACTCTGCATCTCTCCTCTTGCTGTACTCTTCTCTCAGTGAGTGACATCAACACTGACTCAGCCACCCCATCTGGGAGTTTTCCTCTCCTTTCGTTCCCTACTTCCCATGTCCTCAATTTCTGAGGAGGCAGACTGGTTTATTGGTAGCAATAGTGTGTAGTATAAAAACACTGGCACTGGAAGCTGATCTCAGTGTCACCCTGCTCTGAGTTCTATGGTTCTTTGCCTATATGACCTCAGATAATTATAAAATTTTCCAAGCTTTCTTTCCTGTCAAATGGAGATCTTTTTGTGAGGATAAAATGTAATAATAAACATAAAATGTCTAACTGTGTTTGGAATATAAGCAAGGACCACTACCTAACTCAGCCTCAATAATTTTATCTCGTATCTCTTGACTCCGCTCCATTCTCTCCATCATTTCGGACACTGCTTTAGTTCTGAAACTGATTATTTGACATGATTAAAGCAATAACTACCTCTCCATAAAGCAATTTGTCCCTCCCTGTAATAACTTCACCTCACTCAAACCTCTCTCTCAAACCCTCTTAATCTACTCCACTAGACCACAACACTCTACTCAAAATGCAAATCCAAACACGTTATTTATTTACTTATTCAAAATCCTCCAATAGACCCCCTGCTTTAATGAATAGTCAAAGTTCTGAGCATTATAGTTTGAGGTACTTTGTAGAGGCTTAATAAAGTTTGTTGTAAAGCCTTCAATTTTAAGATATACCAATCCTTTCCATTAATTTTTCAGGTTCAAAATTACCTTGTGTGGATTTGTAAAGCAGGAGACCCAATTTTACTAAAGTATAAACTGTGCGTACTTTGAAAAACTTGGCTGCTTTTTATACTATTGATCTCGTCTCAAATCTGGTTTTACTATTCTAGAACATGCTATTCTTTGGTAGACAAGGATTGACTTAGGGTCCCCCACTTCCACATACACAAACACCTGAACGGTTAAGAGCTCAAATGTCCTAATATGCTCTCAAACTGAGATTATATATTCTATTTGGCCTAAAACATACCCCTTGAATTCATCATTTCACAATACAGCCTGAGGTTAGAATTTTTAAGCTGATCTCCTTATGCCTAAAATCATAAAGGTTACTGATGTAAGGTCTTGGATACTACCAATTTTCTATAAAAATATATTTTTAAGTCCTATCTGCTAAAGAAAACTTTTAGAATGGAAAGGCACATCTTAGTTTATTATAGGCAAATAAGAGCTTATACTAAGAGAGAAAAAGGAGTTCAAAATTCTTTTGTCTATTGTGCATTTCTGTGCTGTATATGGAGAAAAGCCATTTATCCTACTGGTAAAAATTTTCTGTCATAGGTTGGATTGCCAAAATCACATCTGGCATTCACCTTACTCTTCATCTGTGTCACCCTCTAGTCACCCTCTGGCATACAGATTCAATTAATTTCATTGCTATCAAGTATTCCTTAATATAAAGCTCTCTGTAACAGGTATTTAAAATACACTGATTAGAGGTGCCTGGGTGGCTCAGTTGGTTAAGTGTCTGCCTTTGGCTCAGGTCATGATCAGTAGAGAGCCTGCTTCTCCCTCTCCCTGCCGCTCCCCTGCTTGCTCTCTCTGACAAATAAGTAAATAAAACCTTAAAAAAAAAAGATCAAACTTCTTGGGAAACATTACCAGAATATAAAAGCTTACCTAGCCAACTTCCTTCTCCCCAACCAACTCTCTGTATTTCTTCTATAAAACCTATAGCACACCTAATGTCAGAGTCACTCTCTAGTGTACCCAAGCACTTCTGTTTCTAACAGCTGTGGTGGATGCTTAGCAAGAGTTAGACATATTTATCACCCAACTTGATTTTGCCAGCTATACTTACTGTTGTAATTTTGGAATTCTGTTAAATAGCATGTTAAATTATTAAATAGATTTAAAAGATTAAAAAAGAGCTGCTTCTATGAAAATTAAATAGACTGCTTTGGAAAGACAATAAAAGCAGGCTGCTTTTTAAAAAATCCTGGCTTTGGGGTGAGATATTACAGTTGGAAAGACCTATAAAATTGGGAAAATATGACAAATATATAGAGTTCTTTACAAAGACACTTGCAAAACAACCTAAGTTCTTGCTCTACTTTCAAGATCCCAAAAATGGAAATTGTAAATTATGCACTGAGACAGTTTTTGCAGGAAGGGGGAGAAACAAAAAACACAACCAAAAAAAAAAAATCCCACGTTGCAATTAGAATAGTCAAAATAAAAAGGAAAAAATGTGGAATAAAAGGGGATACACCTCTCATGGAAGCAGGAAGAGAGAGAGAGACCACAGAAAAGTATATCTATTTCTCTGGTTCCAGGATGAAGCAAGGTTTTAGTTCCTTCGGAAAATAGGAGATCTTCATAGGTTAATCATGATTTAAACAGCAATAGCGAGTAAGGTTTGAAAGATAAGGGAAGAAGAACATGAAGTGCATATAGAGCTGGTTCATTTCAATGACATCGATTAAAAACTTAGGAGAAAGCAGGGCTGGGTAGAAGAGAGAAGTAATTACAAAGAGCCAAACACCTCAAGTTGGCAGGGATAAGCCTATCTTACTACATGCATTTAGATTAAGGAGATGAGTACAGGAGAAACAAAGTGGGAGAGCAGTGACAGGAAATTATACCACTTTTAAAGTTTTGCAATCATTGTGAAACAAGGTTAGACTAACTTTCAAATAACATTCTTTATTTACACTTTTGTGTAAAAACAGAAGTAGCCAGGAGCAATACTTATAAATAATTGAGACACTTGCAAGTAATGTCTTTAAAATTTTAAACATGAATCATAGAGAAAATCAGGTGGTTTTCTAATACAGATTCAAGGCCACTCCAATTTAATTGCTGCAGATACCTATTATTTAAGAAATCTTAAGTTTTTATAAAGTCACTAAAGGATTAACTATTTCAGCATCCCTTTCTCAATTAATTCCCCACCTGGCACCTGTTTTTGGTTATTTCATAGTCAATGAACAATAAAATCAGCTGGTAAGGAGGAAATGAAAACTAAAATTCAAAGAATCATGGCCTATCTCCACCTCGCCAAATACCACTGTCGCCACCACTACCACTTCATGGAAGGAAACAAAATTTAAAATCTTCTGTGAGTTATTTGCTTGACTGGAGTCATTGCTGGGTTCTCCTGTTCAATATTATATTTCACTACTGCACTTTAACTACATTTCAAAGTACTTATCTACACAAAGTACAACTCTAGTGACTATTAACCAGTAATCTGGAAAAGAGTAGATAAGACACTTGAATTAAGTAATGTTCAGAGAAATGAATTTCAACGTTATGATACTTACCTAGATTGGTCCTATTTTGTGTATATGAACAAAACTGCTACTTAGTTCTAAGTCCAGAAACGTACTTAAAATAGGTTAATTTTAACACCTCCATCAATTTTAAAAGGAGTGAAAGCATCCCAACTGTCCATACACAGTATCATAGGTCTTTATACATGATTCAGTTTTTCTAACACCTGAGCTTTTATAATATCAATGCTAGAATATAACTCCACTTTAAAACATTTCAAAGCAAAAAAATCATTTTTGCTCTATCAATGAAAATGAACAAAACTGAATGACATGAGTTAGGATGGTCTAATTTTAAGTCCACTGTGTTAAAAAAAAAATTTAAGAAGATAACTTCGAAAAAACTGTTTTTGGGAAATTCTCAAATTATCAGAATCACACGAGCTCCATTAGGATTTTCACATGATTTTGACATTTAACAGGTCTGGCTGAATCACTGTTCAGAAAATATGCCCAAAGATGCTTCCCACTTGGAGACAACTGGGTATTTCAAAAGAGCCTCACAAAAGGGCGGCTAGTAAGGTTTTCTATGAGGCAAGTATCCTCCCTCACCAGTGAGACAGTTATTCCAAGAGGCTTTAAGCAAAACTCCCACATAACTTTCTAGCCTACGTTCTTCCTCAAAACTGTTTTATATACCCCTTGGCAACAATTTCCTCTAACGCTCCTGAGAAAGCCAATCAAAAGATGTGCAAGACTAAAGTGCAAGATAGATATTGTACTTTTTAAACTTTGCTGTAAATGGAATATATCAATAAGACTCAAGTTGTCTTCATGAGTAGTATCACGATAAAATCCTTAAGTTTTCCTCTTCATTACCCCTATTCTCTACTGGATATCCTAAAGCATCAGAAAAAGAAAACCCATGAGTGAAAAGATTTACTCTTATAGTGTACTCTTAATTATACAGTTCTCATAGTACAAAGTATTTTAAAAACCTTAAATATTCTTTAATTAGAAAATTAACAAAATGATAAGGAAATTAATATATGTGCTGCCGAAGCGAGCACTGATAAGGAAATTAACAAAATGATTTAAAATGTTTATTTCTACCTGTATGTAATGGATAAAAAACATTTCCCCTGAAATTTTTATTTTTATGATCTGCATTGATAACATTAAAATTGCATTCAATGTACAGTAACTCTTCTCAAAGTTCATTTTTATATACAGAATCCACTAGTTCAATAAAGTTGAAATACTTAACAGAATTCAAAGACATTTCGGGCTTATTTTCCTAATGACCAATGTTGACCGCATGTCAAAATGTCAGTGGTTCAGCTGTGAAATGTTTACATTGTTCAGTTTTACTTTTAAAAGTCTATCTAAATGGAATGGGACATTTGAGCGCTTTCCAATGGACTACTACGTCAACAATAAACCTGGCTCAATTTTCTGGCCCAATATTAACTTACAGAGAATATCAAGTTAGGGAAAACAGATCATAAATATATGTACGTACTGGTCAAGTTTCAATCAGGATTTCTTATGTGTGTTAATAGCCTGAAACTCTTCCCTACTCTTCATGGAATTCTAAAAAGGATTTTACATTTTAATCCTGCAATAACCTGCCTCAGTAGCAAACTAAAGTGGTCTATGGAGTCTGAAGTTTCTTGAACTCAACAGTAGAAGGAAATTTCAATAACCTTCCAGGACAAAGCAAAAACAAAGACTGAAGAGCTCCTCTGTGTTTACACATTCAATAAAAATTTATTCATATATTCTTACAAGATATGTACACAAAACATCAGTGAAATTACAACTTCACACTCACCAAAATAATTCCAGGTTGACCAGCAAGTCACTGGGAAAGCATCTGCTTACACTAATCTATTTACAGATTTATACAAAAATATTTGTGTAATTAGCAACACTTAATATGACAATGCTTTAAGTGTTCTACTCATTCAGGATCAAACCCACTTAACTATCTTTCTAAAAGCTGTATCTGGATCAGTAAGCAGTTGTTTATACATTATTTTTTTAGTACCTAGTTCTTACTAGCCAAAACATTATTTGCAATTTAACATCCTTGGGAGGAAAAAGTTCAAAGAAAAGAAAAAAGTTCAAATTTTAAAAATATGAAGGGAAAGCTGCTTACTATCCCAACATAGGACCAAGACGAGGAGAAAAACGTGGTACCCAAAGGAAAAAAAAAAAAAACAGAACACGAATTATTAATATAATCTATTACAATTTTCATACCGGATCTCTATCGTGCACCGAGGTTTCTATTTATTTAAAGGGAAGGTGGTTACAGTCTCATCAGCCCGCCAAATCAGGCTTGAAAGGAAGAAATTTTAGGAAGTTATGGAGCTAAGAGGTACTGTTACAAGGGGCTCTCTCAGTTTCAGTGAGACCTTCAGGCTGATCCTGTAAGTCAAAAATGCTGAAAATTTGATACTAAGCTGACAGCTGCTTTTGTGCACGGAAGGTCTCAGCGATTTTAAAGTTAGGGGGACCTGGTATTCGTGCAATAGGCAGTAGGATAAAGAACTATGTTGAATAATGTGTCTACTCCATGTCCAGCATGTTCTGGGAACCTTGCTAGGTGCGTTCTAAAAAGGCACAAATCAAAGGTAAAGAACAAGAGAAACTGCAATTTCTATCAGCTGTCAGGGTTCTGTTCCTTCTTCGCAGCTATTATAAAAGTCTCCGCACTATTTCATCAGCTCTGTTGTGTTTTGGGACTAAAGTGACTCAACGCCGGTGTCCCCGACTCATGTTTCGGAGAAGAAATGGGTTAACGGTGATTTCTATCTAAACGGAGTCCATATAATTGAGACAAAGGTGCTACGAATCGTCGGCTGTGGTAAATAAAACCAACGTCCGTACTTCTCGTTTCCTTTTCTTCTCAAAGAGGGAGAACCCCACTCATCAGAGCAGTAACGCTTTTTCCCAAAGACTTGCCCAACTTGTACCAAGTTCAAAAGGAGTCAGGGAGGGCTGCGAGAGCAGAGCAGCCCGCTTCCCGCTCAGGAGAGCTCTGCACTAACCCGAAGGCACCCCGCGGGCGGAGCGGGACCAGTGAGCGGCCGCCCCTACCGGGAGGCCCCCGGACTGCCGCCGCCGGCCGCACTGCTCCCGCTCTCCCCGCCCTCCCCTCGGCCTTGGAGCCCCCCCGCGCCCCTGCTCCGGGGCCCCGAAGCCCCCGACCCGTCGACCCGGCTCCGCTCCGCCTCCTGCCTCCGCCTCCTGTGCCGCGTCGTCGGCTCCGAGGTCTCTGGGTCCCGGGCCGGCGCGCCACTTACCCGCCGCGATGGGATTTACGTAGCGGACCTCGTCACTGATTACGGACGGGAGGAGGTGGAGACGCCGAGCCCGACCGCCGCTCAGAAGCGGCGCCGCCGCCCAGCAACCCGGCGCCGGCGCCGGCGGCGGCCCCACGTCGTCCCCACGTCAGCTCTGATGCGGCAGCCGCGGCCTGCCAGCCGAGCCGAGACCAAAAGTAGCGCAGCAGCCGACCGAACCGCGTCCTCGCGCCCCGCCCTCCCCTCCCCCACTCCGCGACTGCCTCCCCGGGTTCGCCCGGCGGAAAAAAATCCAAACTCGAACTCTGCCCCCTGCCGGCCACCAGCGGGAGTGCAGCGCTGACAATCCAACAATTAAATGGAACGGGGGGAGGGGAGGAGGGGGAAATGAGTGGCCAGAGGGCGGGGCCTAAGTGGTGGGGAGGACAGCCAAGGCGTGGCCTTAGCGCGAAGAGGCGGACCAGGGAGGTGGGCGGGGCCGGGAGGGGGAACTGGGCTGCGGGGGGAGGAAGACCGAGTCCTGGGCTGGGCCTGTGGGGCGGCCTGGAAACCGGAAGTCGCTTCGCCGCGCGCGCGCCCGAGGGCTAGTCGGCTGCAAACAAAGCTAACGGCGGTCGCTGGGGTTTGTATCTCGAGGTCGTCCATTCTCTAGGCTGCCGGCTAGGGCGGCTCCATCCCCAACCCAAGCTAAGGTCCCGAGCTTTGTGGGTCCTTCCGGCCAAGGGCTCATCCTGCGGATCCCCGCCCCGGGTCTGCCGAGCGGACTGCTGGAGCATACTTACTCCCGCGCTCCTGCAGCGTCTGCATACAGAAAAACGCTTCTAGGTCCCGGATACCCCTCTGGACTTGAGCCTTCAGGGAGTCCAACTGGCTGTCCTTGCTCGCCAGCCTGCTGCCGCCACCCCAGTAACTTTGTGCGTCAGGGTCGTGGATAAACAGCGAGTTCCCACTTGGAGATGTGACAGAGGAAAGGAAGGCTTTTGGTGACATGCAGAAATCCCTGAGGAGAGTTTTCTTTTTTATCCCCTGGAAACTGAGGGCTTTCCAGTAAGAGGAACGTTTCTGACCCGCTGTACTCTAGGAACCCATTTATGCATACTCAGAACGTACTAAATTGTAAGGCTGAGTAAGCCCTCCGACAGGGAGGCTTCGTAGCCTAAAGACAAGCCTCTTTAGGTTCGGGAAAAAGGAATTCAAACAATGATTGCCACCCAACTTTATAGTACCCAGGAATGTGTCGTGCGGGAGACCAGTGTGAAGGACACCACTTGAAAAACTGCTGAGAAAGAATAGAAACATATCAACAGTGCAGGTAGAGAAGGGAAGCTTTGTGAAACAACAGAATCTCTGTAGAGTTGGAGAAAATTCTGAACTCTCTCCAGTCCCTGATTTTGGCCAGCCTGAACTACTTCCAGCTGTAATGCATACTAGCAGAGATAAAAGAATAAAAATCTGGTAAGTTCACTTCCCCCTCTGACATAAAAGTTCCTCTTGCAATAAAGTAGATGGTGCTCATCTCCACCGCTTGCAAATATTAATGAGGAACATTAGCACATTAACAGAATTAAATTTAAAAAACGGCCAAGCCCTGGGCACCTGGGTGGCTCAGTGGGTCATCCGCTCAGGTCATGATCTCAGGGTCCTGGAATCGAGTCCCGCATTGGGCTCTGCTTGGCAGGGAGCCTGCTTCCTCCTCTCTCTCTCTCTCTCTGCCTGCCTCTCTGCCTACTTGTGATCTCTCTCTGTCAAATAAATAAATAAAATCTTAAAAAAAAAAAAAAACTTTTAAAAAATAAATAAAAATTTAAAAACTGCCAGGTCCTTTAAGTGTATGTGGTTAGACAAGGCGGGCACAGAATAATTATATGTAAATAATACATCTCATTTTAGCTCAGGAAAAAAGGGGTCATTAGAGAATAAAACAGGATTATCAAACACTCAAAGTCTTACCATTCACTGTGGTCAAGGTTGACCAGTGCAGGATGAATAGGTTTTTTAGCTACAAGAATTGAGTGAAAATTGTGATCATTCGCCTTTCCCAGAACGTTGTTCTCCACCTACTTGTTTGTTGCGTTCTTTACATAGATAGTTAAAGGATTTAAGATGTAAGTGATAAATCAACATACACTAAGATGTAAGTGTCAACTCCTTCTTGAGAGTAGGGGAAGAGTAGTGCTGGGGTCTAAGGAGAAAGGGCACGACATAGCAGCAGGAAAGGTACGTGCGGTTTCCTATTGCTGCTATGACAAATTACCACAAACTTAGTTATTTAAAACAACACATATTTATTATCTGGCAGTCCTATAGGCCAAAAGTCTCACGTCTCAACTGGGCTAAAATCAAGGGGTTGTCGTCTCCAGGGAAGTGTCCATTTCCTTGCATTTTTCATCTCCTAGAGACCACCCACATTCCTTGGTTGATAGCCCTTTTCCTCCAACTTCAAAGCCAGCAACAGCAGGTTGAGTCTATCTCCTGCTGCCATCTCCATGATTCTGGCTCTCACTTCCCTCTTTTACTTATTAGAATCTTGTGATTACATTGGGCCCACTCTGGTAATCCAGGATAATTTTCCCATATCAAAATCAGCTGATTAGCAACCTTAATTCTATCTGTAACCTTATTTCCCTTTGCCATGTGAACTGATTTATACACAGGATACAGGGATTAGGATATAGATATCCCTGGGGGAGGGGGGTGGGCATCATGCTGCCTATCCATACTAAAGGACTCTAAAATAAACCTGAGCTCTGAGGACAAATCACCTACCTCTCAGGGGTATCCCTTGCAAATAATTCAAACATTTGATTAGAAATGCCAATAAGGGATTTTTCACTTTCTCATTACCTATAATAAAGATAGAAAATTTTTAAATGGGATAAAGAAGAGTGGGTTAGGAAGGCATAAATTTTTTAAATGGAAAGTATAACAGTACCTACTACTTAGCGTTGTTATAAAGATTAAATAAAGTGGGGCACCTGGGTGGTTCAGACAGTTAAGCCTCTGCCTTCCGCTCAGGTCATGATTCCAGGGTCCTGTGATTGAGCCCTGCATCAGGCTCTCTGCTCAGCGGGGAGCCTGCTTCCTCCTCTCTCTCTGCCTGCCTCTCTGCCTACTTGTGATCTCTGTCTGTCAAATAAATAAATAAAATCTTAGAAAAAAAGATTAAAGTATCTACCATAATGTATGTGCTAAATAAATAAGCTGGCCCAAATGGGTGATGGGCATTAAGGAGGGCACTAGTGATGAGCACTGGGTGTTATATGTAAGTGCTGAATCACTAAATTCTACACCTGCAACAAATTTTATCATATATGCTAACTAACTAGAGTTTAAATAAAAACTTGAAATGGTTGGGAAAGCTAGCTATTTTTATCTTGGTGCAGTGTCCAGATTTTTGGGTTCCTCACCTAGGCAATAGTTCTCTGTTGAGGAGGGACAACTAGAACACCTACTTTCCTGAGAAAATACAGGCTGTCAGTCACACCCATAGACTCTCCTTTCACATCAAAATGCCTTAAATCCTCCCTCCCTTTATGTGGCAGGAGGAACACCTTCCTCCTCTCCATTCTAAAACCAGTTATAAGATAGATGTTATTTCTTTCCCATATCAGATCTAACTCAATTACGTGCTATCTTGTACCTTTATTCTCTTTCTTCCTCTTGGCTCCGTCTCCTCTGACTGCAAATGTATTCACATCTGGTCTCTACTTGAAAACTGTTGACACTACTTCTCCCACTAGAAAGCTACAGACTTGCCAGCTCAGGGTATACATTCATATTACATTGTTTGCCCATATGCCTACCGTACCATCTCTTGCCATCTCTCATTATCAGACTTCTCAAGAAAGAAGGCACTTGCTGTATTCAATTCCTCACCACCTACTCATTTATTTCCTGGCTATCTGATTTTTGCCCTCTCCACCCCCAACCCCCCACCACCCCCCACCACCCAGACAGCTTTCTGATTACAGAATCCGAAACGTTTTTTTTTTCATTCTTCAGCTTCCTTGACCTTTTTTTCCTAATTAATTCTACCTTCTTAATGTCTCCTCCCTGAGTTTCCATAACATTTGATTCCCCTGGTTTCACTCATCTTTGCTTCCCTAATATAGATCTGAATTTTCTGCTCTTAATCATCTTCTACATTGTCCTCCTTAGTTATTTCATCATTCTCATTTTTTTTTTTTAAGATTTATTTATTTATTTGACACAGAGAGAAATCACAAGTAGGGAGAGAGGCAGGCAGAGAAAGATGGGGAAGTAGGCTCCCTGCTGAGCAGAGAACACAACGTAGGCCTCGATCCCAGGACCCTGAGACCATAACCAGAGCTGAAGGCAGAGGCCCAACCCACTGAGCCACCCAGGAGCCCCATCATTCTCATTTCTATTGAAAAGAAAATTCTTAAAAGTTATACCCCAACATCCCAACTTTCTTTCCTCGCTCCAAATCATATTTCCAACCACCTGATAGAAGTTTCCACTTGCATGGCCTATGATCATTTTCAGCTCAACAGATTCAAAACTACCCATATCATCTTTCCTCTCCATTCTTGAACCATGGTTTTTTTTGTTTCAACAATGTTACCGACACTTTTCTGTTCTCAGTCATCCTGCCTCTAAACCTTGGAGTCATTTTGGTTATTCTGTACTCTTATCATTGAGGATCCATTTAGGTTATAATTGAAGTGTATGCCATGCTCTAGGCTATATGCTAACACCTCAATTTGCATCCATCCTTTCCTTCTCATTCCCACTATTACCAGTGACTGGGGTCATGCTTGCCTCCAATATAGTTCACCTAAGTATTTCTGTTTCATTTTTCCAATACATAGCTCTTGTGATTTGATTTCTCTTTTTAAAAATCTTGAATAATTGGAGAGGGTGTGGTTGGGTTATGGACACTGGGGAGGGTATATGATATGGTGAGTGCTGTGAAATGTGTAAGCCTGACGATTCAGAGACCTGTACCCCTGGGCCAAATAATACAATATGTTAATAAAAATAATCTTGAATGATTAGAGGGACTGGGACTTAAGGGGTCAAAGGTGGAAGGGAGATTGAATTCCCTTTGGTGGCCTCTTGAATTTTCTACTACATGTATGCATTACATATTCTAAAAACAACAACAACAACAAAAATTAGTTAAAACAAAGCAAAAAATTTCAGTGAGATTTTATTGGTTAAGTTTAGCAAAAAGCCTTGCATTATGTGGGTCCAACTTAAGTTTACAGCCCTATTCCATGTTAGTCCCCTGTGTTTTATACCATACTGGTCCTCATACCTTGTGGCACATCAGAGTCATGTGATGAGCTTGTCAAACAGATGTGCCCGGGCGGTAGGCCCACTTACTAAGTCAGAATCCCCAAAGAAAGGGCCTGGAAATCTACCTCTTTTAAGATCTCCAGATCTAGGGGCGCCTGGGTGGCTCAGTGGGTTAAGCCTCTGCCTTCGGCTCAGGTCATGATCTCAGGGTCCTGGGTTCAAGCCCCACATCGGGCTCTCTGCTCAGCAGGGAGCCTGCTTCCCCCTCTCTCTCTGCCTGCCTCTCTGCCTACTTGTGATCTCTCTCTCTCTCTGTGTCAAATAAATAAAATCTTTAAAAAAAAAAAAAAAAAGATCCCCAGATCTAGTGAGCTGCAAGACTATTACTAGGCAGCACTTTAGCCAAACCTTACTACTTACTGTTCCAGATAATTACCTTATATTTTCCAATCTTTTTTGCTTTTATTCACTCCATTTTCTCACAAGTTCTATCTGCCTGTTAAAGATACAGCCCACATACTATCTCCTTTACTCATCCTCTTTAGAAATAATCTATCTTCTCTTTGCTTGCAATTAGTGATTGTTGTCGGGATCTAGAGCCAGAATTCTGAGTTAAAATTCCAATTTTGATACAAAATTCCAATTTTGATAACATTTCCACTAGGTGTGGAAATGTTAGGCAAGTTTCTAAACCTCTCTATGCCTCAGTTTCTTCACCTATTAAATGGGGATGAAATTAGTACGTGCCTCATAGGTTATTATGAAAATTAATTCATGTGTGTAAGTGTGTAGAATTTTGTCTTTGGCCCGAAGAAAGCACTGAATAAATGTTAGCTATAATTAATACTTTATGACTTGTATAAGTTCCTTCATTGACTTGTGTGGGATCTAAGCTCTAGAAAGTCTTAAAAATCTAATTTGACTCCTTTATTTTGTAAATTAGAAGGTGGAGGGGTGTCTGGGTGGCCCAGTCGTTTAAGTGTCTGACTCTTTTGATTTCCACTCAGGTCATGATCTCAGGGTTTTAGGATGAAGCCCCACGTCAGGCTCTGTGCTTAGTGGGGAGTCTGCTTAAGGATTCTCTCTCCCCCCTCCCTCTGCCCTTCTCTCTCTTGCACATTCTCTCTCTCAAAAAGATAAAATTTTTTTGAAAAAAGAAAAAGTGGAGGCTAAGTAATTATAATATTTACTTGGGCTAATGACTGGTAATAGCAGGACTAGAATCCAGGCTTTGTGACTTTTTTTTTTTTTTAAGATTTTATTTAGTTATTTGACAGAGATCACAATATGCCTGCCTACTTGAGAGGCAGGTGCGGCTGTGGCGGTGGTTGTGGTGGGGCAGGGAAGCAGGCGCCCTGCTGAGCAGAGAGCCTGATGCGGGGCTCCATCCTAGGACCCTGAGACCATGACCTGAGCCTAAGGCAGAGGTTCAACCCACTGAGCCACTCAGGTGCCCCTAGGCGTTGTGACTTTTAATTCTTTTTTTTCTTTTTTTTTTTTTAAGATTTTATTTATTTATTTGACAGAGCTCACAAGGAGGCAGAGAGAGGGGGAAGCAGGCTCCCCGCGGAGCAGAGAGCCCGATGCAGGGCTCGATCCCAGGACCCTGAGATCATGACCTGAGCCGAAGGCAGCGGCTTAATCCACTGAGCCACCCAGGAGCCCCTGTGACTTTTAATTCTATACTACTTCTATTATACCACAAGTTTCCAGAATTTTGCATTGTTTAAGTGACTACCCACCTACTTTAGCTACCAATTTACCACAGGTGAGAGTTGGAAAATGGATTCATTTGAAAGTAGTTTACACAGGCCCTTTCTATTCAAGCTTTAGGATTTAAGATTCTAACAAATAATACATTGTGCTTAGTTTAAATATCTGAGAAAAGTAAAACAAGTCAATGTAATATATACTTGATTTATGATGTCTCCAATTTGCTTTTGGGAAGAAATGTTTCATTCTACCAGAAAGTTAACAGTCCTGGGTTCCAACATGGAAAATATCCTTTCATATATGAGTGTGTGCTCTTTGTTTTTTGAGTTTTATAAACTTTAACATCCAAATCTAATGGCTCTGAACTCACCAGAATATCTAAAATATTTATTTAAACAACCTCATGTCACTGAATTCTTTAAAACTGGGAGATTATTTGCAGTCTTTAAACTATTGTAATTTTTTAAATCATAAAAATATAATGAAAACGTACTTTCAAATTTTTTTTTGTTTTGTTTTAAAGTGCATTAGGAATCTTCTTTTTGTTTTTTGTTTTTTAAGATTTTATTTATTTATTTGACAGACAGAGATCACAAGTAGGCAGAGAGGCAGGCAGAGAGAGAGGGGGAAGCAGGCACCCTGCTGAGCAGAGAGCCCGATGCCTATGCTGGACTCCATCCCAGGACCCTGGGATCATGACCTGAGCCGGAGGCAGAGGCTTTAACCCACTGAGCCACCCAGGTGCCCTATTACATGTTTTTATTGACAACAAATTCAGTTGCCTGCCAAGATTTACTTTTATCCGCATAGAGTCACTTTGTAACTATTGTCAGAACCATAAGTCCTGGAAAACTAAGAAGCTTGGTTTAAGTTGACCACTGGTCAACCTTGGAAATTGCAGGATTTTTTAGAATTAATGTAGCAACTTCATTCTGTTCTTCAAAATTTTTTTTCATATAATAATGATGGTAATTAGTGTTTCTTTATTTTTATACTTTTAACTATGTAAATGAGATGCTAGAGAATACCAGCATGGCAAAGACTTGAATGATAATTCATAGAGCATATGAACTGCTTTCTAATTAATTTATTAATTATTTAAAAGAAATTTGAAACTGGTCCCAGAATTAAATCCAATGACTATTATTTAAGACCCTTTAAAAGAATTGAGTGCCATGTTAAGATTAGAAAGTTACTGGATTGAAATATGACAACATCTCCCATGACCAAGAGGGCTCATTTCAACCTGTTTGATCAGGACAAGATTCTGAAGACTAATTTCCATTACACTGAAATGGCAGCTATCAAGACTCAGACACGTGGTTGTCAAAAAAAAGGAGAAATCAAAGTAAGCCAAACTAAAAACAGATACAAGAACTAACAAGAGCTGGATAAAAGGCTTTAGGTTGAGTTGATTCAGATGCTGAAATGGGCAACAGATCAGACCAAAAAGAAGGAAAAAAAGAGGCCAACACAGGAGAGGAGTTGTCAGTGCTATAACTTAGGGTTGGTGTTCTGGAATCCTAAATCAGATTATCAGCAAAAACGTTCATGGGGGAGAGAAGGAGAGAATAAGAGAGGAAAAGTAAAATGGTAAAAGGGTGGAGATACACACACACACACACACACACACACACACACACATATGTATACATTTATATACCCTTCAAGCTTTTAAGAACTAGAACAAGGGAGAGGCCAGGCATTTTTAAAAAAAGAGATTATCACTACCAACACATTGGAAAAGGCCTCTGTGTCACAATTGTTGTGCTGTGTCCTTAACCCCTCTCTCAGCCTCCTTTTCTTTTTGGCTCCATAATGTGTTTGTGAAGAATTAATAAATAATTTAAGGCTTAATATAGTACAATGCTCAAAACTATTAGCTATCCTTATTTATATAGTCAATTTATATCACATTTATAATATAGTAGAAGAAGTGGTAGAAATGTTTAGAAATCATCTAGTAAAGTGGTTTTTTTTAAAAAAAGATTTATTTATTCACGTTTAGAGAGAGAGCACATGTACAAGTAGGGGGAAGGGCAGAAGAAGAGGGAGAGAATCTCCAGCAGACTCCCTGCTGAGCACAGATTCCCCACGTGGGTCTCCATCCCTCAACCCCAGAATCACAACCTGAGCTGAAACCAAGAGTCAGACACTCAACCGAATGAACGACCTGAGCCAGGTGCCCTCATATAGTAAAGTTTAACCGCACATACATGTACTTGTATTTTGAACTTAGAGAATGTGAAAATCATATCCAGAAGAATAGTCATTGCGTACTGTCCTTTAGCCTGACGAATGTTTTCTCCATAACCAAACTGTATGCAGACTGCTCTGACCCCTTTTCTCAACTAGGCCTCAACCTTGACTAATAAAGACTTGAACAAAACACAAGCGAACAGTTTCTAACAGCTCAAGGTGGCATCCCTAGAATGACTCTAACCTCCCTTGAAGTGCTTGCGCAAGAAAACTCAAAGCTATCAGAAGAATTTATAGCTAGCTCTAGCCAGCACCTAAACATGTGGCCCCTCTTTCCTAATCTCTGTGGGAGGACACCAGTTAACAAATCCAAATGACCCACCCTGCCTTGTCCCTTTTTGTAATTGATCACTTTCCTGACTCTGTGAAGCTTCATTCACCCCCCTCCTTATTCCATCATTTTCCCTTTAAAGCACCGGATTACTTCTCTACAAACCCAAGTTGAGTCGACCCACAGGATGCTATTAAATATCCCTGACTGATCTCACCACCTATAACCTGGGAAAGGGGTTTCTGATCTACCTTCCTTTTCTTCATTGGAGAGATTTTTTTTTTTTTAAAGATTTTGTTTATTTATTTGACACACAGAGAGAGATCACAAGTAGGCAGAGAGGCAGGCAGAGAGAGAGAGGAGGAAGCAGGCTTCCCGCTAAGCAGAGAGCCCGATGTGGGGCTTGATCCGAGGACCCTGAGATCATGACCTGAGCCGAAGGCAGCGGCTTAACCCACTGAGCCACCCAGGCGCCCCTGGAGAGATTTTTAAAACACCTACCACACTCCCTTTCTTGTGCCTTTGAGTGCTCATATTACACACTCAGGTCCCCTATAGGCTGCAGTGCTCTGTCTCTGTAATTGGGATACTGCGCCTTCTTACACAGCCACACCTGTGTCACACCCCTGTGCTCACACACTGACCCTTAGTTTCTCCTTTCTTCTTTTGAACACCTGCTTAGTTGCTAAAGGAGGGTGAAAAAAAACCCTCTTCTTTCTTTCTCTGATTCTATTTAATTTAGGAAGCCATAACACACGTCCAATCATGCTCCTTGGGCAAAAGAGTAAATAACACAACTGTACCAAGGGGAAAAAAAAGTTTCAAGTTTTAAAATAAAGTTAGGCTGAAAAAGAGCCAATGTCCTCAATCTCTAAAAAACTCTTTAATATGTATGCATAGTTCTATTTAGAATTTCCAGAAAAGTCTCCATTTGATCACCTGAAGTTTTTTTTAAATTTGCAACATACAAAATGGGTTTTAAATTACTTCTTTTTAATTAACTCTTAAATTACTACTTTATCTTTCTTCTATTTGTTAATTAATTATAATGCAAAAGTATTGTTTATTTCAGACATTGAGAAATATTCATGGAGGACATGCTTCATTCAAGGAGAACAGTCCATTGTAATTACATTATGGCTTATATAGGCTTCATGGTACTATTATTTATACTATTTTTGTCATGGAAAATATTTTTCCTTCTAAACAGTTAATTTTTTATCAAACTTAAAATGTAGTTCTTCTATAAATTCAATACAGTGTTCAAACAGAGATTAATAAATTGATAATAAAACATTCTGAACTAAATCTTGACTTGTATAGATCAATCAAGATGGGATGGATTTTTTTATGTTCTCAATTACTGAACTATGCTATTTCAGGCTTTTTGCACATGCTGTTCCCTGTGATTATAATGCTTTTCCCCTTCTTTTGCCTGTTTAATTTCAATCCATCCTTCAGAGGTTGGCTCACTCATTATCTCTTCTTCAATGAAGTTTCCTTTTATTTAACAGACTGGATTAAGACCCTTTAACCATTTATGTTTTCATTTTATTTAGGCATCTCTTTTGTAGTATTTACCATAATTGTAATTAAGTAATAATGTCAATGTGTATTTTTTTTCAAAGTTTATTTATTTATTTATTTATTTGACAGACAGAGATCACAAGTAGGCAAAGAGGTAGGCAGAGAGAGAAAGAGGAGGAAGCAGGCTCCCCGCTGAGCAGAGAGCCTGATGCAGGGCCCTGGAATCATGACCTGGACCAAAGGCAGAGGCTTAAACCCACTGAGCCACCCAGGCACCCCAGTCAACATGTATTTAAAGCCGAGTTCCCTGCCAACATTTAACTTTGTGATGGTACTGTTTCCCTCTCCTCAATTATCCCTTAAAATAACCTTTAAGAAGACATGACGTTATGGAGAATGCATTAAATAGCTTCCAAAACAGGTGAATACTCACACCAGACTTCTAAATACCTGTTTGTTTGCTTTTGTTTGATTTATCTAGTTCAGTGCTATGTGCTAGAAATGTTTAATAACTGTTTTCTAGTAAGATGAGAACTAAGATGCTATTATTGAGTCATGTGAAAAATGCACCTAAAGTGAAGGATTAGCCAGTATGTCTCTGTAAAACATGAGATAAATGATATCCATATTATGTGTGTATAAAATGCCTTATTTGTAAGCATGCTTCATCAATAACAAGTACTTTAACTAGAATTTACCAAGTTCTTAGTCTTTATAAATTGACAACCTCTTATTTTGTAGGTTATAGTGCCATCATGTGGATGTCATTTTCCTAAAATGAAATGTAACATTTTAGTAATAGAGATTATTTTTTATGATTGGGAAACCCAGTTACCCACACACAAGCATGACAGCTTATAATTTAGTACTGATTTCTAAGACTGGCTGTGTATTTCACTGGAAATTTATGAATCTGAGTTGTTAGCATGCAGAATTTGGAAACACTCATTTAGATGATAAAAAGAGACTTTCTGAATATAATAGCTTGGAGGTTCATGCAATCTCTACATTTTTTTTTAAACTAATGTTTATCATAGAGGATACAAATGAACAACCAGATGAAAAGATGCATAAGTCTAGAAAGATCCCAAGCACAGGAGCTTCTGTCCATTAGGGCTGGGATGTGCCTCCATCCGAGCACAAGGATATATTCACCTGGAAGGAGCATTTCTCTCACTCTTAAAATAGAAAAGGGGCAAGGAAAGAGGGTATGTGTTGTGATGAGCTCTGGGTGTTGGGTAAGACTGGTGAATCACAGACCTGTACCCCTGAAACAAATAATATATTAATATATGATGTTAATTTAAAAAATTAAAAAGAAAAAAGAAACAAACTGAGAAAGGGAGAAAATACTTGTAGAAAACATGTAAGATAAGGATTTTTATCAGAATGTGTAAGTAATTCTCAAAAGTCAAGAATAAGAAGGTAAAAAACAATTTTTTTTTAATGGGCAAAGATATTTCACCAAAGAAGACACAAAGAGGTAAAATAAGCACATAAAAAGATGCTCAACACAACATCCTTAGACATTTGGGAAATCTAAATAAAAAAAACAATGAGATACCTCTGCACACCCATAGAATGGCTAATTGTTGTATAATTAGAAATATATATTTGATCTTTGCCCCTGATTCCTGACACAGAGCTTCTAAAACTCTTGTAATCTGCCAAGTGATAGGGGTGCTACGAACATCTTTTGCTCTAATATTTGGTCTTTGGTCTTGGTTTCGGACATAGGGCTCCTACCTCCCTTGTAATATCCTAAGTGACAGGAACACCTTTTGTTTTAATATGGCACCTCTTGGGACACCTGAGTGGCTCTGTTGGTTAAGCATCTGCCTTTGGCTCAGGTTATGATCCCAGAGATCAAGCCCCGGCATCAGGCTCCCTGCTCAGCAGGAAACCTGCTTCTCCCTCTCCCACTCTCCCTACTTGTATTCCCTCTATCACTATGTCTCTCTCTCTCTCTTTTTCTGTCAATTGAATAAATAAATCTTTAAAAAAAAAAAATGGCACCTCTTTGTGGCCTCCTGGATAGCTTCAGGGTGGGGGCTGATCATCAGAAAGACCAGGCCATGATTAAAAGCTTAGAAATTTTAGGGGCACCTGGAAGGCTGCCTTCAGCTCAGGTCGTGATCCCAGGACCTGGGATCAAGTTCAGTATCAAGGTCCCTGCTCAGTGGGGAGTATGCCCCCCCCCACTTGTGCATTCTCTCTCTGTCAAATAAATACACTTAAAGATTTAGGGGCTTCTGGGTGGTTCAGTTGGTTAAGTGTATGCCTTTGGCTCAGGTCATAATCTCAGGGTCCTGGAATCAAACCCTGCATGGTGCTCCCTGCTCAGTTGAGAGTCTGCTTCTTCCTCTTCCTCTGCCCCTCCCTCCCTTTCATGCTCTCTCTCTCTCTTTTTCTCTCTCTCTCTCAAATATATAAATAAAATCTTAAAAAATTAAAAAGAAAGGAAGCTTGGAACTATTAGCCCAACTCCAGGTCCTCTGGGGACTGGAGATTGCCTACATGATGCAGACTCTATAAAAATCTCTTAACTATGGAATTCAGAGAGCTTCCAGGTCTCCGAATCATCATCTGAGAAGTTAAAAAATACTAGTTTTTGGTGCTCACACACAAATATTGTACCTCAGTCCTAAGCAAGGCCAGGTATCTGTATATTTAGAAGTTGCCCTCCTAAATATATGCCTGGGTGGCTCAGAAGGTTAAGTGTCTGCCTTGGGCTCTGGTCATGATCCCAGGGGTCCTGGGATCAAGCCCCGCATCAGGCTCCTTACTCAGCGGGGAGCCTGATTCTCCCTCGCCTCCCTACTCCTGCTATCTCTCTCTCTCTCTATCTAATAAAATCTTTTAAAAATTTTTAAAAATTAAAAAAATAGAAGTTACACAGGGTTGACTTTCAGCTCATTTGGGGATACAAAGAGCTGGAAGGAGCATTTCTCTCACTTTTACAATAGAAAAGAGGCAAACTAACCTCACATTTTTGAAGCTATCAGACAGCTGAGGTCACAGAACAATCCACTGGCCCAAAATCTAAGGAAGGACAAATCTATGCAGGAAAAGAAGAGATATAAGCACTAACTTACTTGAGACAAGCACAACCAGACACTGGTAAGATAAATTTAACTAAAACAATTGAGGAATTCATGAAGGCTGAATGGAGGCTGTCAGCACAATATAAAAATCATAGGGGTTGCTGAAATGGACATGTCTATACTTTCCTTAAAGTTCTTTCTCTACAAACCTTATCAGCACTTATTAAAAAAAAAAAAGGGGGGGGGATTGAAAGGGCCCACACAAAGGACATAGTGTCCATTGGTTTGCAGTCTAGCTCTGATTCTCCACTATGGAATGAAAGTCTTAATCTTTTATTACAAACAAGGCCAACAAATACTATGGTACTTAAGGGGCTCATGAAAAGTCATTGCAGCAGGAAAGAATAGGGGGAAAGAACCCTACTTTTGGTAGAGAAACAGGAAGAGAACCTTGCTCTTGGTAGAGGAGACCACACCTCCAGAGGGTGAGGAATCCATGGGTCTTGCTTAAAAACTAAGGCTTAATCAGAAAAAAAGAGTGAGAATATGATTAACCCACTTCACTCTGCCTCTCCCAGTACTGTTCCCCTCCAAGTTAACAAACTTGGAATAAAAAGTTAACAGCAGAATACTGCTGCATGACTGGAGATGTACAATTATATGCAAAGAGATCTCTGAGACATATAACAAAGGGAAGACCTAAGGTCCACATTGGAACAGACATTAATCACTCTGGCAACCCAACCCTGCCCTAAACACAAAATATAGCTACAGGAATTTGAAAATTAAACTCAGCTCAACTCCTACCTAGATTAGCCTCCCATCTCTCCTCCAACTAAAGACCTAACAGGAGGAGAAGTACCTATTTCCAGGCATAGAAATTATTCTACTGTCCTACAAGAAGTTTGGCTTTCAGGGGCCTCTTGACTGGCTCAGTCAGTAAAGCATATGCCTCTTGATTTCAAGGTTTGTAAATTTGAGTCCCGCAATCAATGGATATCGAGATTACTTAAAAATAAAATCTTAAAAAAGGAAAAGAAAAAAAAAAAATGTGGCTTTCAGCCAAATACTATGTCATACAAAAAGGCAATAGAAAACACATTCCCAAGAGACAAAGCAATCATCAGAACTAGATTTAGATATGACACAGATGTTGGAGCTACCTGACAGTGAATTTAAATAACTATGATTAATGTTTAAAGTTTCTGAGGGAGGGATGTCTGAGTGGCTCAGTTGGTTGAGCCTCTGACGCTTGATCTCAGCTCAACTCTTGATCTCAGTGTTGTGAGTTTAAGCCCTGCATTGGGCTCAACACTGAGTGTGTGAAACCTACTTAAAAGAAATAGAAAATAAAAATAAAGTTTCTAGTAGAAAAGGTGGAAAACATGTAATATCAGATGGGCAACTTTAGCAATAGGACTCAAATGGAAAATGGTAGGAGAAAAACCACAATAACAGACATAAAGAATGCTTCAGTATGCTCATAAGTAGACTTGACATCATTGAGGAAAGACTTTGTGATCCTGTAGATAATCAATAGAAATTACCCAAACTGAAACAGAAAGAGAAATAAAACTGAAGTGTAACAGGACAGAAAATACAAGGGCTGTGAGATATCAAACAGTCTAACATCTGCATAATTGGAACCCCAGAAAGAGAAGAGAGTATAGCAGCGGAAGGCAAAGGATAATTAAGAATTTTCCAAAATCAATGGCAGACACCAAATTGAATATCCATGAAACTGAGAGAACACTAATCAAGAAAATCAAAACACACACACCACAACGACCATCAAACACATATTGACATATCCTATCCAAATTGATAAAAACAAAGAATAAAGAAAACACCTTGAAGGCAACCACAAGGGAGAGGAGGGAAAGACATGAAGACAAAAGATACAAATTACAGCAAACCTCTTGTTAAAAAACAGGCAAGCCAGAAGACAATAGAGTATATCTATTATATACTGGGGGGAAAATACTGTCAACCTAGAAACCTATACCAAGCAATAATATCTTTCAAAAATTAAGGAGAAATAAAGACTTCTTTAGACAAACAAAAACAGGATTGATTGCCCTCAGACCTATTCCACAGGAAATGTTAAAGGGAGTTCTTCAAGAGGATAAACTACAATATTGGATTGAAACTTGGATTTACACAAAGCAATGATGATGCATATGGATAAATGCAGATAAAATGTATTTTCTTATTTTAATTACTCTAAAAGATAACTGTTAAAGCAAAAATAGTGTAAAGTCTTGTATGTTTATAGCATATGTAAAAGTAAAATGTATGACAACAATAGCACAATGAATGGAAGAGAGGAATTGGGAATATCTGGTTGCAAGAATTTTAATTAAATTTAAATTAAGAATTTTATTAATTCTGTGTAGACCATTCCATGAAACAAGTAGGCATGGAAGAAAAATTTTACAGAAATATGTGACCTTGAATTTCACATTTGGATTTCATTTTATGTATTTTATTCTTTCTGGGATTTCTGGAAAGTTCTCAACAATAATTCCTCCATCTTTCATTAGTCTTTTTTTAATTATTAATTTGGAATTTCCATTAGAAAAATATTTGTATTTCTACTATCTGTATATCTTCAGTTTCCTGTCTTGTTTTCCAGTACATAATCCCTTCCTTAATCTGGTCTTCCAGTTCATGAAGTAATTCTCCAGCTATACTGTTCTGTTCTTAACTCAATCCAACTCACAAATGTTTATCTGTGCATTTTGCTTCCAAAATTCTTCCTTTCTTCTCTGAAAGCTTTTTATGAAGCTTTTTATGAAGGTTATTTTAAATTATTTTCCTCATTGATCCCTTAGTTTGACTTTCTCTGATAAAAGTAGTTTTTATGATAATTTTTCTTTAGTAGTTATATTGCTCCTCAGATGTTTCAGAAGTTTTCTCCCTGTGCTCGTATTCATTCCTTGGGATCACCAGCTGCCTTGGCTAATAATGTCTACCCAAGAGAAAGGAAGAAAAGCCTAGATATTGGTTTGTGCTCCTCCTGAAGAGGTTAGGATCAGGGAAATGGTGCTTCTAAGGGTAGTGATCTGGCTCAAGCCTCAAACATTCACTGTTTTCTCCACTTCAGGCATCATCTACCTCCAGGATATATGAAAATCCTTCTCCTCCAGTCACTGCTACTGGTGGAAGAGTAAAGGGGAAAAGGAGCTAAGGTGCGGGCCAGCCAACCCATATTCACCGTGGTCTGCTTCTGTCTCACGGGCCACACTTCCAAATGTCTTTGCTGGTTCTTACTTTTTCTGCCCACCTCTTAAAAGCTGTTATTTCCTATAGAGAATTTGCTACCCTTGTGCTCTGTTGGTGGGGATATAAATGGTACAGCCACTGTGGGAAACAGTACGGTGATTCCTCAAAAAGTTAAAAATAGAGCTGTTCTATGCTCCAGCAACTTCACTTCTGGGTATGTACACAAAAGAATTGAGATCCGGCACTTGAAGAGATATTTGTGCATCCATGTTTTTTTGTTTTTTTTTTTAAGATTTTATTTGTCTATTTGACACAGAGAGAGAGAAATCACAAGTAAGCAGAGAGGCAGGCAGAGAGAGAGGGGGAAGCAGGCTCAGCAGAGAGCCTGATATGGGACTCAATCCTAGGATGCTGAGATCATGACCTAAGCCAAAGGCAGAGGCTTAGCCCATTGAGCCACCCAGGTGCCCTGCATCTATGTTTATAGCAACATTATTCACAATAGTTAAAATGTGGAAGCAACCCAAGTGGTGATTAATGAATGGATAAATAAAATGTGGTATGAACAAAACAAACAAACAAAAAGTTGTTATTTCCCAAAGCTCCTGCATATTCCCATTTTCCCTAACCCTAGACAGGATCTCCCTTACATTTTTATTGCCTATATACAATGCCTGCACAAAGTAACATTCAATGTTTATTAAATAATATTCTAAGTGAGAAATCCAGAGGACATTTCCAACCACATCCTCCTTCTTGGAGGACTTAAGGGTTCAGTCTCAGCTTCAAAGAGAGTAGTTGTACAGTTCATTTATTTATCTTAAAATGGAGTTAATAAAACTTAAATGCAGAAGAATTCTAAAGTGCCTTCCAACTCTACATTTCTATGGGTCCACATTTGCACTCTAGAGTTGCTTGAACTTTTATCATGTTTAGTCTCTGGCAGATGTCAGTTTAACATTGAGGGGATTCACTGCTCATTTTTAGATCTCCATGAAAGTCACTGCAACTAGACTTCTATACAAATATTTTTGTTATTTACATTAAGAATTTGTTATTTACATTAAGAATTATATATTTTATTTTTATACAAATATTTTTATATTTACATACAAGTATTTTTGTTATTTACATCTAGATTTGCTAGAATTTTCAGGGAACATTTTTGTTTTGGAACTCTTTTCCTTAGACTATACCACTCTCCTGACCCATTCCAAAATGATTCTGTTGATTCCTTATATTAACATCTATTTTCTACCATTACTTTTTCAGAACATGGCAAAAAAGACTTGGGCTTCTGATTTCTTATTCAGAGCCTAGTTAACCAGAAATAAAGAAAATAAAGAAATAAAAATGGGGTGCCTGTGTGGCTCAGTGGTTGGGCATCTGCCCTCATCTTGAGTCATGGTCCCAGGATCCTGGGATTGAACCCCACATAGGGCTTTCTGCTCAGAAGCCTGCTTCTCCCTTTCCCACTCCCCCTGCTTGTGTTCCCTCTCTCACTGTGTCTCTCTCTGTCAAATAAATAAAAAAATCTTAAAAAAAAGAAAATGGACAGTAAAATCTGAAATTATTATCCTTCTTGAAGAAAGCATATGAAAAAATCTTTGCTCTTGGGGCAAAGATTTCTTATGTATGATACCAAAGGCTTGATTCACAAAATAACAAAGTGATAGACTGGATTTCATCAGAGTTAAAAACTTCTCTTCAAAAGGCATTAGTACGGGGTGCCTGGGTGGCTCAGTGCGTTAAAGCCTCTGCCTTTGGCTCAGGTCATGATCCCAGAGTTCTGGGATCGAGACCCTCATCGCATGGGCTCTCTGCTCAGCAGGGGGCCTGCTTCCTCCTCTCTCTCTGCCTGCTTCTCTGCCTACTTGTGATCTCTCTGTCAAATAAATAAATAAAATCCTTAGAAATAAATAAATAAAAGAGTAGATCTTAAAATATTCTTATCACACACACACAAAGGTAACTATGTGAAGAGACAGAAGTGTTAAATAACCTTATCATGGTACACCATTTTGCAATACATTCATATATCAAGTCATCACATTGTACACCTTAAATATAGACAATGTTATATGTCAATTATATCTCAATAAACCTGGAATAAATAAAGACTGTAAGAGGAAAAAAAAAGTAGGTATAGATCTTTTCAGGTTATCTGTTTCTTCTTGAGTAAGTTTTGGTGGTTTGTACCTTATAAAGAATTTCTCTGTTCATCTAATTTGTCAAATTTATTTGCATAAAATTGCTCACAATATTCTTATATTATCCTTTAATGTTTGTAAGATATATAGTAACCTCCTCTCTTCTAAGCCAAATTTTTTAATTTTCTTTTTCTCTCCTTTTTTTCTTTATCATTTTTTTTTTTTTTTTGCCCTTTACAAAGAAATGGCATTTGGATTCATTGATTTCTCTCTATTTTTTTATGTTTTCTATTTCATTAACTTTTGCTCCTATTATTATTTTTTTCTTTTTTTTCTAAGATTTTATTTATTTATTTGACAGATCACAAGTAGGCAGAGAGGCAGGCAGAGAGAGAAAGGGAAACAGGCTCCCTGCTGAGCAGAGAGTCTGATGCAGGTCTTGATCCCTGGACCCTGAGACCATGACCTGAGCCACTGAGCCACCCAGGTACCCCTATTATTTTTTTCTTCTGCTTTCTTTGGGTGTAATTTGCCCTCTTTTTCTATTCTTTAGTTAGAAGCTTAAATAATTAATCTTAGATGTTAATTGTTTTGTAGTGAAAGCATTAATGTCATAAATTTTCCTCTAAGTACTGCTTCAATAGCATCTACATTTACATGTTACATTTTCATTTAAAAATTTTTTATAATTTAAATTCAATTTATTTAACATAGAGTATGTTATTAGTTTCAGGGATAGAATTTAGTGTTTCATCAGTTGCATATAATACCCAGTGCTCATTATATCAAGTGACCTCCTTAATGCTCATCACCCAGTTACCTCATCCTCACCTCCCCTCCAGCAACCCTCAGTTAGTGTCCTATAATTAAGAGTCTTTAATGGTTTGACTTCCTCTGTGTTTTTATCTTACTCTATTTCTCTTTTCCTTCCTCTATGTTCATTTCTTTTGTTTCTTAAGTTCCACATATGAGTGAGATCATATGATAGTTGTCTTTCTCTAACTGACTTATTTCAGTTAGCATAACCCTCTAGTTCCATTCACATCATTGCATACATTTTCATTTTCATTCATTTCAAAGTATTTTCTAATTTCCCTTTTGTTTTCTCTTTTGCCTCATGTGTTATATAAAAAATGTCTTCTTTGTGTTGGTGACAAATTCTCTTAGCTTTTGTTTTTCTGAAAAAGTCTTTATTTTGACTTCAGTTTTGAAAGATGTTTTTGCTGGCTAAGTAATTCTGGATTGACAATTTTTTCCCAGTGCTTTAAAGATACCCTTCATATTTTTCTCACTTTCATAGTTTCTGATAAGAAATGTGTTTTAATTCTTTCTTTCCATATAATGTGTTCTTTTTCTCTGGCTGCTGTTTTTTTAAAAGATTTATTTATTTTTTATTTTAGAGAGAGGTGGGGAGAGGGGCAAAGGGAGAGAGAAACTTAAGCACACTCCGTGCTGAGCACAGAGCCTGATGCAAGGCTCAACCCCACAACCCTGAGATCATGACCCAAGCTGAAACCAAGAGTCTGGCACTTAACTGATTGCACCACCCAGGCACCTTCTCTGGCTGCTTTTAAGATGTTCTATCATTGGTGTTCAGCAATTTGATGATGATGTGCCTTGTAATGTTTTTCTTTGTATATATTCTGCTTGTGGTTCTTTGAGCTTCTAGGGTCTGGTAAGTTTTCATCAAATTTGGAAAATATTTTGGCTATTATTTCTTTAAAACTTCTTTGCTGCCTGCCTGTTTCTAGATCCCATCTACACATATGTAGACCATTTCACATTATCCCACAGATAACTGATGCTCTATTCATTTTGTTTTCTCTTCGTGCTTCTATTATAGATTCTATTGCTGTTTCTTCAAATTCACTGATGTTTTCTTCTGCAGTGTCTGGTCTGCTTTTAATCCTGTACAGTGCATTTTTAAATTTCAGGAGTATTTTCATTTTAAGAATGAAATTATTATAATTAAGAATTATTTGGGCCTTTTATATAGTTTTCCTTTTTCTTTTCATCATGTCCATGTTTTCCTTTACCTTCATGAATATATATTGTGTGTCTATAAGGTCTGTTTTAAATACTTTTCCTACCAGATTCAACATATTATTTCTAGATTTGTTTCTATTGATTGATTTCTCTGTTTTTCTCCTGATTATGGATCATATTTTCTTGTTTCTTTGCATATTTCAAACTTTTTTAAAGATTTTATTTATTTGACAAAGAGAAACACAGTGAAAGAGGGAACACTAGCAGGGGGAGTCGGAGAGGGAGAAGCAGACTCACCCCTGAGCAAGGAGCCTGATACAGGGCTTGATCCCAGGATCCTGAGACCATGACCCAAGCCAAAGGCAGATGCTTAATGACTAAGCCACCCAGGCACACCCATCATAGTTCATATTTTTAATCACATGACAGATATTGTGAATTTTACATTGTTGGTGACTGGATTTTGTTGAATTTCTTTAAATACTGTATAGGTAAGTACTTGAAATTAGATCATTTTGAGATTTTAAGATTACTAGGGTAGATGAACAGCCTTTAGTTTTGGATGATTTTAATCCCATAATTAGACAATAATTTTCTGAGAATGCTATCTGATTGCCCTGTATAATACAAGATCTTCCCACTGTGGCGTATGGGATCGAAAGTAATTTATTCCCTATCCTGTGTAAGGTCTACGAATTACTTTGTCTATTACACCCCATAGGTCATTTCTTGGACCCAGTTATACTCTCTTACTGCATGCACAGCCCAAAACTCAGCCAAAGACTCCTCCAGGTCCCAACCTAACTCTAGAGAGTTCGATCTTCTGTACTACTCTGTCCTGCAAATTTTGGGGCTTTAGCCTCCCTGAACACTTGTATCTATCTCTTCAGTTCAGCCAAAGATCCAGACTCTGTCTAGGTTCCCCTGTGCTGCAGCCTGGAAGCTGGTGAATTGATAAACTAGTTCAATTTTCGGCTCACCTTGTGTTTTCCCTTCCCTCAGGGATCATAGTCTTGCACTCCCTGTTATCTAGTGTCTGAAAACTGTTGTTTTTTGTATTCTGTCTGGTTTTCTTGTTTTAGACAGGAGGATAAATATAATTGTAGCCTTTCCATCGTGGCTAAAAACAGATGAGTTTTCTGCGAATTTTTGTAATATTGAAAATATGGGTTGGAGTTAAGATGATGGAGTAGTAGGAGGATCCTATGCTTGCCTCATTACTCAAATACAGCTAGATCAGTATCAAATTATTCTGAACACTCAGGGAAATCAATCTGAGGACTGAGAGAACAAACTGCACGACTAGAGGAAGAAAAGAGGCCATACCGAGGAGGTAGGAAATATAGAGATGTGATTTAGGGGAGAAAAAAATCACCAGTGCTATAGAGGGGAGGGAGCTCTGATGAGGGAGAGAGGAAAGAAAGAAAGAGAAAAAACAGAGTGCACAAGAAAAACACTTCTCCAAAACCACTGATGGGGAAAGCAAGAGGGGCTGATTATTGCATGTTTACAAGCAGTAGAGCTCAAAGACTAAAGTTCTAGAAGTCTGAGCCATTACTGGGTATAATCTGGCAGATGTAATGTGCTCCTGTGGAGAAAGAGGGCAGAGGGCTGGGAGTGGACAGCATGGTTTGAGGATCCCCTGGGTCACACTGGAAGAGACAGTTTCCCTTCTTGGAGTACATTTGGGAGAGGCAGCACTGCCCTTCTGGGGACAAAACAGACAATGGCTGCCATCATTAGCATACCAGCAGAACTGCCTGCAAAGGCTTTTCACTGTGCTTTACCATAAACTCCCAAGACCTGCATGTTTGTATGATTACTCTTCTGGAACAAACCAACACCAGTCCCAGCAGCGCAAGACCCTCCTCCAGAGGATCAGCGTAGGTCTGTGCCATGACAGGTCACTAAAATTGGAGTTTTGAAACCTAGTCATTGCACCTGAGATAAAACACAGTAGCGTTGTGCTGCCAGGTGAGCAGAGGGCTGGGATACAGACAGGGTGAACACAGGAATCTGAGGGATACGTGGGACAAATGAGGTAAGATTGTTTGCTCTTCTGTGAGGTCTTCCTGCGTAGCAGCGGAGTGAATTCCCTCTCCATGGACAAGAGAGCTGGCTGACACATTTTCTGCCACCCTTCCACATTGATCAGGACAGATGGACTTCAGTGGGCAGCACAGCGCCCCACAGTGGAGACTTGAGCAGTATACACCCATCCTGTATTTTGCTGATGCTTCTGAACTAGGACAAGTGTGCCTGAGAGTCAGAGCAACAGTGGCCTCCTCCCCTGGAAGAGCTGCACAACATCCACCGCCCCAACACACACCCAGCCTACTGACCACTGGGTGCTACAGAGCTTAAGCTCTAGGGGAAATAGGCTCTACCTTCTTTTAACAAACTAACCAAAACACACCTAGTTAAAACTGAGCCTGAGTGGCTCAGTCAGTTAAGTGCCTGACATCAGCTAAGGTCATGATCTCAGGGTCCTGGGATTGGGAACTCTCCAGGGTGCCCTGCTCAGCAGGAGTCAGCTTGTCCCTCTGCCACTCCTCCTGCTCATGGGTGTGCTCACTTGCTCCCCCTCTCTCTCTCTCTAATAAATAAATAAAATCTTAGAAAACAAACCAAAAAGCCTCACCACACACTGAACAAGGTCCAAACACTCACCATCTCACCACTGCAGGCAAGGAGAAACTTTGCAGAGGACTGATCTGAGGGAAAGAGAGCCAAAGCAGCACAGTATACACAGCACACACCAGAAACACTTCCTGAAGTGCCAGGCCCTGGACAGTATATGACCTCTTCTTAATATAGCCATTACTCTTGGGATCTGGAAACATAACAGGCTTTCTTAACACGCAGAAGACAGAGACCTAGAAAAAATGCCAAGATGGAGGAATTCACCCGAAAGGAAGGAACACGAAGAGGACATGGCCAGGGATCTAGTCAATCATACATGTAATAAATAATATTTATTTATTATTCTGAACCAGAATTTAAAACAACAATCATAAGGATATTCACAGGGTTTGAGAAAATCATAGAAGACACATCAGGGAGTTACTTCCTACAGAGATAAAGGACCTAAAATTTAGGCGGGGGGGGCACCCCAAAACTTCTTTGCTTGCCTAATTCCTTACAGTATTAGCATTCTGCTTAATATAGTCTCTTCATCTATAGTGAGAATTCCAAACTGGAAACCTGTCACTACTTTCAAACTCTGGGGAAAAAAATAATTTTGTGATCCGTTTTCAGCCACCTTCCACACTGATCCCACCATCAGCTTTAACAGTTATTTTCAAATAAAAAACAATAAGAAGACACATTTATTTTAGTAAACCTCAGTGGAATTAAAAAAGTGAAATGAAGGCCAAAACATACACCAAGCATAACACCTGAAAATCAGATGAATTATCTACAGTCAGAAACAAACAACACAGCTAACTTCGATCTCGGTGATCACTCCCATCACAGGCTGGCTGAACTGAGCCATCAAGCTGTTCAACGAGAAATGGTTACACAGACTGTTAGGCTAAAGACACTCAGAAGCAACATTGGTCTTTATTAAGAGCATATGATTTCCATTCGTTATAAATAGCCCTTTGTATATAATACCCTAATAATGAGCTAGTTACCTGCTTACCAAAAGAGGTCCTGTAAGGATACCTCATAAGAAGCACTTTTGTTCATCTTGTTTCAATGCTTTTGTATGCTTAAAATGAAAGTATCTTAAATATTCTATGATCATAATTTTCTGTTTCAGAATTATGTCCCTGGTCGCCACAAACTGCTAAGAACTGTTATGTAAGTAGTACAAAATATCTTTTGTCATATTTTTATTTTGAGCAAACAGAATTTTTATATCATTCGCATTTGAAAAACAGCTCAAAGTTCTTTGAGTTGGTAAGGCTAGTCCTTCCCTGAGAGACCTTATTTTAAGGAAACAGGCATATACTGGAGTTGGCTGAACTTTAGATTTACTCTTGGCTTCCTGTTTGGCAGGGAGTCTGCTTCTCCCTCTCCCTTTACTGTTCCCCCTACTTGTGTTCTCTCCTTCTCTCTGTCAAATAAATAAATAAAATCTTAAACAAACAAACAAACAAACTTTAGATTCACCCTTAAAACAATACTTAATGGGGGCACCTGGATGACTCAGTTGGTTAAGTGTCTCCCTTTGACTCAGGTCATGATCTCAGGGTCCTGGGATCGAGCCCCAAAATAGGCTCTCTTCTCAGCGGAGAGTCCACATCCCCCTCTCACTGTCCTTCTGTGCTCACTTTCTCTCTCAAATAAATAAAGTCTTTAAACAAACAAACAAAACAATACTTAATTTCACTTTGGAGAATACAAAAAGAAGAGGAAGAAAAAAAACAAGGTCTAGCTGTTTCTGCATGACTTGACTTACTCTGATGAGTTTAACTTCCACATCCCTTCCAGATGGGCCACATGAACAAGGAGTGACTCCTCCTTATGACTCCAAATAATGCTACTACATGGTTCTGCAGACACTGACAGCCCTAGGAATAGTCACAACACCACTGAGTTGGTCTTCCCATCTCTCTACCAGGAGCCTTTTCAACTCTAAGTAATGGCTCCAACAACTCGGGTTTTCTCTGTGCCTGTAACAAGGGTGCTGAAAACCACCTCTCTAATGAATAGCTGTACTTTTATAATAATAACGTTTTCTGAAAAATAATACATGCTACATGGCATAGAAGGGGTTGACTATACATTTTCAAACCTCAGGCTTTGGGAAAATACCTTCAACTTCAAGAATCACTTCCAGGGTGTTTGGGTGGCTCTGTCGGTTAAACATTTGCCTGCAGCTCAGGTCCTGATCCCAGGGTCCTGGGATGGAGCCCCATGCTGGGGAGTCAGCTTCCTCCTCCCCCATCCTCCATCAAGCTTCTTTAGTCTCTCAAATGAATAAATAAAATCTTTCTTAAAAATTTAAAAAAGAGGGCGCCTGGGTGGCTCAGTGGGTTAAGCCGCTGCCTTCGACTCAGGTTATGATCTCAGGATCCTGGGATCGAGTCCCGCATCGGGCTCTCTGCTCGGCGGGGAGCCTGCTTCCCTCTCTCTCTCTCTGCCTGCCTCTCTGTCTACTTGTGATCTCTCTCTGTCAAATAAATAAATAAAATCTTTAAAAAAAAATTTAAAAAAGAAAGAATCAATTCTACTTGTACCTTTACACTAAGGGACTGACATTTCTGGTTCAAATATTTTTAGAGGAAATGTTTTTTAGGAATACAACATCACCACGTTTTTTGGAGCATTCTTCACCTAGACAAGCTACAATTCAAGATTTGAATTTTTAACCTCTATTTCAAGAAACCAACACCATCATTTCCTTATTCCAGCAGAAGTGTTCTCAGGTAAAGAAACTGACTCTTGAAATCAAATAATTTAAATAAGTACCTCCTTAAATATTTTTTCCTTAAGAATATAACAATGCAAGACAGATGCAACTGAGAGACTTTTTTTCCCTGAAGGTTTCTACTAAGATGTTCTTGAGTATCAGACTGCTGAATCAAACACCATTCTGTTCACTGCCTGCTTCAGGAGGCCAGGTTGTCAAGCTGTGGCTGATGAGATTTCAAAAGGTCCACAAAAGGGGCACCTGAGTGGCTCAGTTGGTTAAGCATCTGCCTTGGGCTCAGGTCATGATCCCAGGGTCCTGGGATCCAGCCGCACATTGGGCTCACTACTCAGTGTGGAGTCTGCTTCTCTCTCTCTCCCTCTGCCGCTCCCCCTGCTTGTGGGCTCATGCTCTCTCTCTCCCTGTCAAATAAATAAATAAATAAAATCTTTTTTAAAAAGTGCACAAAAATACTAAATTGCACTGAACACTTGTCAAACCAAGCCAAAGCTACTGCAGAAAACACAGATCAGAGATTTACAGATTCTAATAGGCCTTCCATTTTTATATTCCTCATCAAAACGGACTCTCAAAAGGAGCGTCCACTGTCAGTACTATAAAATATGAAAAACCCACACACAGGACTAGTTGGTTTTTAAAACTGAGTAAAAAATAAAATTAAAACTCTTGGCTAAAAGAAGAAAAACTTACCACAACTTTCAGCATATTACATCAAAAAAGGAAGGAAGAACGAAAACAAAAAAGGAGTAGCTCTAAGGAAAGAAAATTAGGTGATTTTTGAATTTAAGTAAAGAAATTACACACCTTCCTGGTACACACAGAAAGCTATCCTACCACCCATTGCCAGAATTGCAAGCAATGTCTTTTCCATCAAGAATACCATTAGGCACTTCTTAGAACATGATGCTAGTTCTAATGAGTTCAAATGAACAATGCACCAAAACTGGTGGAGGAGGGGCAGGACATTGACATCAAGTCTGAAGTTAATGACAGCCCCTGGAGCTGTGCAGCCTAGAGTCTGCGAAGTTCCACCCCCAGGCCTTGAATGTGTCAAAGTGACAGAGATAGTAGAACCATTAGCAAGTTGCTCTACTGTTTCTTTTTCACCCTGAATCCTGGAACCTGCAACTCAGTGGTTCTCAAGAGAAGTAGGAGGAGAGTTGCCCTCTTGGGGAAATTATACTTGGCAATTACATGTGTGGTGTCATGACTGGGGGTGGGAAGACGCTACCAGCGTCTACTGGGCAGAGTCAGGGACACTGCTAAATATCCTACAATGGACAGGGCAGCCCCCACCATCAACAAAGAATTATCCCACCCAAAGTATCAATAATGCCAAGATTGCGAAACCCTGGCACAGCTTCAGAACTTCTACTTCCAGAATTTTACGCTAAGAAGCTAGGCTCAAGTGAATATACTTTCACATGTGAATGGGCCTGAACAAGACAGAAACCCATTTACGAACGCTACTTTGAGGAATACAAACCTCAAAACTATATAGGCCATTTACAGACTGTCCTTCTTGACTGGACATCAGTATTGTGGTTTGACATCACATTTTTCAAACCATGTTAATCAAAGTCAGATACAGAGAGCAAGGGGAAAACACTCATTTGATGCCTTGAACTATCAACCTTTCATTCCCAAAGTGAGCACAGATCTAGTCTGAGGACACAGAAGACTAGGGCGGCAAGGACGAGGCTTCATTAAGCCATGCCTAAGAGGAGGTAGCTGGCTGCCATCTAGCAGACTAATGTCCACACTCACCTACCCACATGAGCCCTCTGCTCTCAAACTTTCACTTCGGCCCAACGCTCCTTCCCACAATCCTCTTCATTCTTTCCTTCTAGTCCTGTCACAGTGTTGTCTTAGAAATATCCAGACACAAGGATAAATTTCATTGTCAAAAAACCCAACAAATGCTCCTCAGAATATTAACTACTTAAAGATTTTATTTATTTATTTGTCAGAGAGAGAGAGAGCGAGCGCAGGCACAAACAGGCAGAGTGGCAGGCAGAGGCAGAGAGAGAAGCAGGCTCCCTGCCAAGCAAGGAGCCCAATGCAGAACTCGATTCCAGGATCCTGGGATCATGACCTAAGCCGAAGGCAACGGTTTAACTGACTGAGCGACCCAGGTGTCCCAGATTATTCACTACTTAAATGAGAGAAGAAAATATTGTCTGGATAGCCAGTCTCCTGCTTTCATGTCAGAATTCCACAGGGCCTCTCCCAGAAGAACATCTCCATCACCTCTGAAAGTCACTGCCATGCTTGCTGTCCACCCCAAATCATTCTCAGGCATGCAGAGGCGCCCAGACATCACCCAATATAAAAGCAACCAATCCGCTACGGAGGCCTATTCTTTACCACTCAGGGCCTTGCTGGGCTGTTGCAATGCATGTCATGTTGTCTTGTATCTGGGTCCCCCCTGACTCTTCCCACCTTAACAATGCTGTCACAGCTCCTCCTCACCTCCTCTCTTCATGTACTTCACTTCCAAACGCCCAGTGGCTGCCAACAGCTTCATAACATGAGTTATCAAGTAACCCTCCTACCGCAGAAGAGAGCTCTACACACAGCCAAGTGTGCTCACAGAGCTCACATGGTGCTTCAGATACATGGCCTGGCAGAAAAAGCCGTCTTCCGCAGAAGCAAATGGTTTGCAAAGCAAGAATATGTTCCCCACCCCTTAAATTTATCCCTGAGTAGTTAATGCTTAAAGTCACACTTTTGAATACTGGCTTTGCCAGGCTTGCTCTGCACTTCCTACAAAATATAAGAAATGGAAAAATCAGACATTAGATTTATTTTATAAAAAATATATGCTAAAATTAAAGTGAATAAACAATTTTATCTCTTCAGTAACCTCCCAAGAGAGGGATGCCTGGGCAGCTCAGGCAGTTAAGTGTCTAACTCTTGATTTCAGCTCATGTCATGATCCCAGGGTGCTAGGATCAAGCCCCACATCTGGTTTCCTGCTCAGTGGAGAGCCGACTTCTCCCTCTCCCTCTGCCACCGCCCCCCACTTGTGCTCGCTCTCTCTTTCTCAGTCTCTCTATCTCAAATTAATAAATGAAATCTTTAAAAAAAGAGAGAGAAAGAAATTATGTAGAAACAACAATAATAAAAAACTAGTAGGATAGATCAATGAGACTAGGAGCTGGTTCTTTGAAAGAATTAGTAGAATTGATAAACCCCTAGCTACACTTATCAAAAAGAAAAAGAAAGGATGCAATGAAAGAAGTCATGAATGAAAGAGGAGAGGTCACAACCAACACCACAAAAATACAAAGAATTATAAGAGAATATTATATAAAAAAAAAAACTGTATGCCAGCAAATCGGGAAATCTAGAAGAAATGAATAAATTCTTAGAAACATATAAACTACCAAACTGAAAGAGGAAGATACAGAAAATTTGAATAGACCCATAACCAACCAGCAAAGAAACTGAATCAGTAATCAAAAATCTCTCAACAAACAAAAGCCCAGGGCCAGATGGCTTCTCAGCAGAAATCTACCAGACATTTAAAGAAGAGTTAGTACCTATTGTTCTCAAACTGTTCCAAAAAATAGAAACGGAAAGAAAACTTCCAAACTCATTTTGTGAAGCCAGCATTACCTTGATTCCAAAACCAGACAAAAACCTCAATAAATACATTAAAAGAATCCAACAGTACATTAAAAGAATTATTCACCGCAATCAAGTGGGATTTATTCCTGGGCCACAGGTGTTCAATATTCACAAATCAACCAAAGTGACATACCACATTAATAAAAGAAAGGGTAAGAACCATGTGATCCTTTCAATAGATGTAGAAAAAGCATCTGACAAAAGCATTTGACAAAGTACAATATCCATCCTTGATAAAAACCCTCAACAAGTTAAGGATAGAAAGAACATACCTCTGCATGGTAAAGGCCAAACATGAGCGACCCACAACTCATATCATCATCAATGGGAAAAAATTGGGAATTGTTCCTCTACAGTCAGGAACAAGACAGAGATGTCCACTCTCACCATTGTTACTTAATATAGTACTGAAAGTCTTAGACACAACAATCAGACAACATGAACAAATAAAAAGCATCTAAAATGGCAAGGAAGGGGTCAAATTTTCACTACTCGCAGATGACATGATAATCTATGTAGAAAACCCAAAAGACTCCACCAAAAAATTGCTGAAACTGATACATCAATTCAGCAAAGTTGCAGGATATGAAGTCAATGTAGAGGAATCTGTTGCATTTCTATACACCAATAATGAAGTAGCAGAAAGAGAAATCAAGGAATCAATCCCATTTATGATTGCTCAAAAACCATAAGATATTCCTAGGAATAAACCTAACCAAGGTGGAAAAGATTTATACTCTAAGAATTATAGAACAATTATGAAACAAACTGAAGAGGACAAAAACAAATGGGAAAACATTCCATGTTCATGGATTAGAAGATCAAATATTGTTAAAATGTCTATACTACCCAAAACAATCTTTACATATAATGTAATCCCTATCAAAATATCACCAGAATTTTCACAGAGCTAAAACAACAATTCTAAAATTTGTGTAGAACCACAACACCCTAAATAACCAAAGTAACATTGAAAAAGAAAAGCAAAGCTGAAGGCATCACAATTCCAGACTTCAAGTTATATTACAAAACCTTAGTCATTAAGACAGTATGGTATTGGCACAAAAACAAATACATAGATCAATGGAACAGAATAGAGAACTCAGAAATGTACACTCAACTCTATGGTCAACTAATCTTCGACAAAGCTATCCAATGGAAAATATCCATTGGAGAGACTATCCAATGGAAAATAGTCTCTTCAACAAGTGGTGTTGGGAAAACTGGACAGCAACATGCAGAAGAATGAAACTGGACCACTTTCTTACACCATACACAAAAATAAATTCAAAATGGATGAAAGACCTCAATGTGAGACAAGAATCCATCAAAATCCTAGAGGAGAACACAGACAGCAACCTTTATGACCTTGGCCACAGACACTTATTACTAGATATGTCTCTGGAGTTGAGGGAAACAAAAGCAGAAAGAACTATTGGGACCTCATCAAGATAAAAATCTTCTGCACAACAAAGGAAACAATCAACAAAACTAAAAGGCAACTTATGGGATGGGAGAAGATATTTGCAAATGACATATCTGATAAAGGTTAGTATCCAAAATCTATAAAGAACTTATTTTGATAAGTTCTCAACACCCCAAAACCAAATAATACAGTTAAGAAATGGGCAGAAGATATGAAGACATTTTTCTAAAGAAGACATCCAAATGGCTAACAGACAAGTGAATAGATCCTCAACATCACTCATCATTAGGGAAATACAAATCAAAACTGTGATGAGATACCACCTCACACCTATCAGAATGGCTAAAAGTAACAACACAAGAAACAACAGATGGTGATAATGAGGAGAAAGGGGAATCCTTTTACACTGTTGGTGGAAGTGCAAACTGGTGCGGCCACTCTGGAAAACAGTACGGAGGTTCCTGAAAAAGTTAAAAATAGAACTATCCTAGGACCCAGCAACTGCACTACTAGGTATTTACCAAAGGATACAAAAATACAGATTCGAAGGGATACATGCCCACTGATGTTTACAGCAGCACTATCAACAGTAGCCCAGAAAGCTATGGAGAGAGCCCAAATCCACTGACTGATGAACGGATAAAAAAGATGTGGGATAGGCGTGCCTGGATGGCTCAGTCATTTAAGTGTCCAACTCTTGATTTTGGCTCAGGTCATGATCTCAGGGTTGTGAGATTGAGCACCATTTTGGGCTATGTGCTGGGCATGGAGTCTCTTTAAGATTTTCTTTATATCTACAATGGATAGCCACCAAAAAGAATGAAATCTTACCATTTGCAACAGTGTGGATGGAGCTAAAATGTATTATGCTAAGTGAAATAAATCAGCCAGAGAAAGACAAATACCACATGATTTTACTCAAATGTGGAATTTAAGAAACAAAACAGATGAACATAGGGAAAGGGAAAAAAAAAATAGAAGGAGGCAAACCATAAGAGACTCTTAACCATGGAGAGCAAATGGAGTGTTGACAGAAGTGGGCAGGGGACGGACTAAATGGGTGATGTTATGGAGAGTGTTATGGAGGGCACTTGTGATGAGCACTGGGTGTTATATGTAAGTGATGAATCACTAAATTCTACTCCTGAAACCAATACTACACTATCTGTTAACTACTATTTAAATAAAACTTAAAAAGAAAGTATGGAAGAATGATGGCTAAAAGTAACTAGAGGCTGCAGGGATGAATACTATTGAGATGCAATTCACTGTGAGGAATTTCAAAGAGTCTCAGAACAGCTAGGTACTAGGTACTTCAGAAGGTGGGGTCCGAAAGTAGCATTCAGTTGAGAATTTGTAGGATGAAGTATGCGTTTGGATTCTTCTTCACATAGACATCCTTGTGCATTTGAGTGAATGGATCCCCTCTTACTGCATGCTCAACTTCTAGACAGGAGATGAAGTTTGTACTCTGCTCGGAAGCAGATCCTTCAGCTACGGTTAGTCCTTTAGATGACTGCAGCCTAGGCCAATATCTTGACTGAAACCTGGTGAGAAACCCTGATGAAGAACAATTTAGCTAAGCCATTCTGAAATTCCCGACCCACAGAATCTGTAGAAAATAAATATTTATTATCTTGGGGATAATTTGTTGCCCAGCAATAGCTAACTAATATGTTCACAGATCTGGAAACTAGGATTCATCCTTGACAGCTTTCTTCTCCCTCAATTCCAATATCGAAGCCATCTCAGTATCTCCCAAACCATTTCTCCCTGTCTTTCCCTTCACTCTCCCATTCCAAACTGCTGTCAGTTCTTTGTTAGGCAAATGCGATAATCTCTTACCTGGTCAGCCAGCATCCATTTTGGCCTCCCTTTAATCTGTTCTCCACTCTGAGGCTAACATGTTTTTTTCCAAACACATAAATCTCATGAATTCCTCATTTCCTCTAAATAAATTACAATGGACTATGAAAAATTCTAAGGTAGAGGTAATCTCATCTAAGGTAGAGGTAATCTCAAAAAAATGTCGACAGAAAAGGAGCAACAAACTTATTAAGAGTAGGAACAAATTCTTCTACCTGTTTTATTAACAATTTTTAGTAGATGGGGCACCTGGGGGGCTCAATCATTAAGCGTCTGCCTTCGGCTCAGGTCTTGATCCCACGGTCATGGGATCGAGCCTCACATGGGGCTCCCTTCTCATCAGGAAGTCTGCTTCTCCCTCTCCCACTCCTCCTTGTTTGTGTTCCCTCTCTTGCTGTGTCTCTCTCTGTCAAATAAATAAATAAAAATCTTAAAAAAAATTTTTTTTTACTAGATAACACATAACTTTGGGACAAAATTCAGATCCCACTAAAGAGTAACAGTGAAGATACAACTCTCTCCTATTTCTGTGTGCCTAGGTATCTCCAAAGGCAGCACTTATGCAGCTTTTCAATGTAATTTCTAAATAGACTCTATACATATTGCTTTATTGGCAATTATGGGAAGTGCTTGAAGTTAAACCTACCCTTGTCTCTAAAATCTTGGCCTCCACCCTGCTTTCAAATACATTGCCTATAATCCCTTTTTAGATTAAAACCGCTCTGCTTTCAAAACCAGATAAGGTCAATGCAGACATAATTTATCTTTTTTTTTTTATTGCCAAAGGAGTTTTAATGATAACACAAGATCCACACATTTTGATTTAGCCTCCAACGCTCTAGCCCATTAATCCTTTGTTTCAGTGTCACCTTTCATAGCTATCTACATATACAATACATTGTCCGTGCCAATAGCTCATTTTTTGTAGGTGAAGTTTTTTCCTTACAGTGTTTATTGATATTTGTTGACCTTTTCACAGATTTTTTTTTTTTTTTTTTTTAAGGGAGACTGCCTCTTTCAGGAGCGAGGTTTGTGGCTTTTATTAAAGCTTGTGGTTAGGGGGATGCCTGGGTGGCTCAGTGGGTGAAGCCTCTGCCTTTGGCTCAGGTCATGGTTTCAGGGTCCTGAGATCAAGCCCCTTGAGTTCTCTGCACACCAGGGAGCCTGCTTCCCTTTCTCTCTCTGCCTCCTCTCTGCCTACTTGTAATTTCTCTCTCTGTCAAATAAATAAATAATCTTTTTTTTTTTTTTTTTAAAGCTTGTGACTAGGGATGGCTGGGTGGCTCAGTTGGCTGGGCATCTTCTTTTGGCTTGGGCCATGATTGAATCCCACGTCAGGCTTTCTGCTCAGCAGGGAGGCTGGTTCTCCCTCTGCCTGCAGCTCTGCCTGCTTGTGATCTCTCCCTCTCTCTCTCTCTCTCCGTGTATAATAAATAACATCTTAAAAAAAAAAAAAAAAAAAAAGCTTGGGGCGCCTAGGTGGCTCAGTGGGTAAAGGCTCTGCCTTCAGCTCAGGTCATGATCTCAGTGTCCTGGAATCGAGCCCACATCGGTCTCTCTGCTCAGTGGGGAGCCTGTTTCCCCTCCTCTCTCTCTCTGCCTGCCTCTATGCCTACTTGTGATCTCTCTCTCTCTCTGTGTCAAATAAATAAATAAATAAATAAATAAATAAAAATAAAGCTTGTGACTAACATTAATTGTATTCCCTCTGTTATGTGCAATTATTTAATTTTTTTGAACCTAAATTCAGGGCATTACTTTTAACTTTCCTAAATGTCATGCTGTTTGTTTCAACCCATTTCTGGAGCCTGAGTATATCTTTAAGAATCTTGATTCTGTGTTGACCTATAAATTGAATTAATTTGACATTGATTTATTGAGTGCCTAGTGTTTGCCTTTCCTAAAATTTCACCTATCTTTAACACAAGAACCAGAAAAGAGAGCCAGCAATCTCTTCCCTCCCACCACATCAAGTTTCTAGGAAGCACAATAAAGAGAAGAAAAGCCTGATTTGGTGAAGAGGGAGGAGAGAAAAGAGAAGGAGACCAGAAAATCAAGTAGTAAAACTTGGTGGGAAAAGTAAAGAAATCGGGGTAGGGGTGGGGATTGCCGGCTGGCTCATTCGGTAAAGTATATGATTTGTAATCTTTTTTTTGTTTGTTTTTGTTTATTTACAGCCTAACAGTGTTCATTGTTTTGGCATCACACCCAGTGCTCCATGCAGTACGTGCCCTCCCTATTACCCACCACCTGGTTCCTCAACCTCCCACCCCCCCCACCCCCCCCCCACCCCCGTCCCTTCAAAACCCTCTGGTTGTTTTTCAGAGTCCATAGTCTCTCATGGTTCATCTCGTAATCTTAAGAGTTTGTGTCCTACACTCGGTGTAGTTTACCTCCCACGCCGCCAAAAAAGTAAAGAAATATCTGGCGCCATCTTCTGGAGTTGTATATCCATGGGTGGGTGGGGGGGGGGGGGGGTGGGTGTGTGTGTGTGTGTGTGTGTGTGTGTGTGTGTGTGTCTCATAGTAACATTGCTTTCTCACAGCTAATGGACTATACTTAAGCTATTCTAAATGTTAGAGACAGAAGTGGTTTACTATGAAGCTAATGAAGCTTAAATTTCCTTCCAAGGCCCTCCTTCTTTCTCTAATGTTATTATCTGTGATTTTATATTCTTTTTCTTTCTTTTTTTTAAATATTTTATTTATTTATATGACAGAGAGAGAGATCACAAGTAGGCAGAGAGGCAGGCAGGGAGAGAGGGGGAAGCAGGCTCCCTGCTGAGCAGAGAGCCTGATGTGGGGCTCCATCCCAGGACCCTGAGATCATGGTCTGAGCCGAAGGCAGAGAATTAACCCACTGAGCCACCCAGGCGCCCCTATATTCTTTTTCTTAAAGAGGAGCTTTCAAGTCCTAGATTTGGTGGAATTTCATTTCATTGTGAAACTTTAAACACAGTCGGGGAATGGTGAATAAGGGGCAGAATATGAGAACAATATTAGTATAAACAAGCTGGAGAAAACCATGCATTGATATATACATTTTGGGGCAAGTAGAGTTAGGGTTGAATACCTGGAAATCTTGGTTTCTGGCTTAGGTTATGTACAAAGAGCCATCAGATTAGACACCAAATGAAAAAAATATTAGAGAGCTTTTCATACTGATTTTATAGCTATTTTTTCCCATAATAGGTAGTGTTATTAAACTTAGATTTTATAGAATTTCAACAGTTTGGGTTGGAACTAACACGGAAAATACCTAGTTCATGTTTCTTATTACCAAGGCACAGACCTTTAAATGACTTGTGTGATGTCAGAACTACAACATAGATCTCCTGTTTCTCGTGGTCTGTTATTACTACTCCCTCTAATTAGACACCATTCCCCTCTGCTGTGCCAGAATTAGCGCAGTGAGCTGAGCACAAGCCATGCTACTACCAACGTCAAAAGTAGCTGCTCTGTGTCTGGACTTACCACATCTTCCAATTATGCTTCTGTCACCAGAGTAGAACTGAGCTATACAAAAGATTGGTTTGGAGTTGAGGTATTATAGGGTAAGTAGGAGTTGATTCAGAAGAAACAGGAGTGTTTCTGAGAGTGGTGATGACTGGGCTGTAAGAAGATCCTGCATGCTTTTACCTGAGAGACTGAAATCTTGGTCTCAGAGTTTCTACACTGGGAATTAGTTGGCATGAATCTATTGTTGACATTTCCATCACTTAACTCTTCATTCTAACCTGCAGAATAGCAGAGATCATTACTGACCCTAAAAATCAAATCAGTGACTTTGATTAAGTTAATCTGATAATATTCAAAACAATTTCTCAGGGCGCCTGGGTAGCTCAGTGGGTTAAAGCCTCTGCCTTTGGCTCAGGTCATGATCCCAGTGTCCTGAGATCAAGTCCCACTTCATGCCCCACATCAGGCTCTCTGCTAGGCAGGGAGAGCCTGCTTCCCTTCCTCTCTCTCTGCCTGCCTCTCTGCCTGACTGTGATCTCTATCAGTCAAATAAATACATAAAATCTTTAAAAATAAAAAAATAAAACAATTTCTCACATATGGCTAGACATGGTACTAAGGAGGTCAAAATTTGATCTTTTTTTATACCAGTTAGCTCCATGCTGTGAGCAACTGGTTCTAGAGCACTGGGCTGTCTTTCCCACAATTTTAAGCCACCATTGCCAAGAGAGATGAGGTGAATGAGTATCTGTTGATGGCTTGATACCTCTCATCTTTTTTTTTTTTAAGATTTTATTTATTTATTTGATGGACAGAGATCACAAGTAGGCAGAGACGCAGGCAGAGAGAGGACGAAGCAGGCCCCCTGCTCAGCAGAGAGCCTGATGAGGAGCTCTATCCCAGGACCCTGAGATCATGACCTGAACCAAAGGCAGAGACTTAACCCACTGAGCCACCCAGGCGCCCCATACCTCTCATCTTTACTGGGAAAAAAGAAAGGTCACAGTATATGCTCAATTAATTAGTCATCCAAAAATGCTCTTTTGATATTGTAATAGTGACCCAAGAACAGACTTTTGAAAGATGGTGAGGTAGAGAATTTAAGATACTAGATTAGTACCAAGGTTCTCATCTCTGATGAAGTTAAGTCTTTTAGTCTCCCTAGACTCAATTTTCTCTTTTTAAAAATGGGATAATAAGACTTGTCCTGCTTACTTCAGAGGGTTGAAGAACAAAACTGGAAAACATGAACTCATACTTTCTCTTTACATATTAACTCATATTTCTTTGTTCGTTGTAGCAGGGTAGGGAAGATTAACATTGAAAAAAAATTAGCATGGCTCCTTATTTTCTTTCCCTGCTTTGGGAGGTCTTCAGCCCTTCATTGGAAGGAACTGGAGTAAAATTGGAAGGGAACATTTTTCTGAATGGAATGAAAATACCTTTTTGTGTGTGTGCTGGTGATTTGGGTTTGATTTCCCAGAAGGTGATAAGGAATTTTACCAGGGAAATGAAAGAAAACAGAAATTTAGGAGGAGACAATAAAAGAGGGTGGGGGTTAGAGTTAATGGCCACAGGAAGCTCTTAAATATTTAAAATTTGTGGTACTCTCTATTAGGAAAATGTGGACTAGGAAAGTCTCCCAAGTCCAGAAGGCTGTTGAGATACTGCTCAAGAGCCTAGAAACTGTGGGATCAGAGTGTTGACCAACTGACTGCTAAGCTTATGAGCAGTCTTTTCTCTGCCAACATCAGCTTCCTCTACGTATATACAGTCCAGCAATACCCTAAAGAAATCTGGAAATCTAAAGAATCCCATTTTATTAGCATGATGGTATACGAAACTCTACCATTTGTTGAAAAGACTATCTTCCAAGAAATAGACTCTTTTTTTTTTTTTTTTTTTTTGTTGTTGTTGTTGTTGTTTGTTTTGACAGAGAGAGATCACAAGTAGGCAGAGAGAGGGGAAGCAGGCTCCCCGCTGAGCAGAGAGCCCAATGCAGGGCTGATTCCAGAACCCTGAGATCATGACCTGAGCCAAGGGCAGAGGCTTTAACTCACTGAGCCACCCAGGTGCCCCTAGACTCTTATCTGGAGAACAAACTGATGGTTACCAGAGGAGAGGTGGATGGGGGATGGGTGAAATAGGTGATGGGGATTAAGGAGTGCACTTGTGATGAGTGCTGGGTGATATATGGAGGTGTTGAATTGGTATACACCTACAACTAATACTACACTGCATGTTAAATAACTGGAATTTAAATAAAAACTTAAAAGATGGAGACACTATAAGGGGCACCTGGATGGCATAGTTGGTTAAGTGTCTGAGTTTTGATCTCTGCTCAGGTCTTGATCTCAGGGTTGTGAAACTGAGCCCTGTGTTGGGCTCCATGCTGGATGTGAAGCCTACTTAAAAAAAGTGTGTGTGGGGGGGGGGGTGCCTGGGTGGCAGGTGTTAGAGCCTCCAACTCTTGATTTCTGCTCAGGTCATGACCCCTGGGATCAAGCCTGGGATCACATTGTCACAGATGGCAGGAGTTCTTTCTTTTTAGAGTCTGAATAATATTCCATTCTATGCATATAAAATACTTTCTTTACCTGCTCATCCATCAGTGAACATTTAGGTTGTTTCCATATCTTGCCCATTATGAATAATGTGGTAATGAATGTGGGAGTGCAAGTATCTCTTCAAAATCCTGATTTCAGTTCATTTGGATAAATATCCAGAAGTGGGATTTCTGTATTATATGGTAGCTCAATTGTTTATTTTTAGAGGTATGTCCATATTCTTTTCCTTAGTGGATATCGCAATTTGCATTCTCACCAACAGTGTGCCAGGGTTCCTTTCCTCCACATTCTCACCAATTCTTGTGATTTTCTGATTTTTTTGTAATGTGCATCCTAACAGGTGTGGGTGATATCTCTTTGTGGTTTTGATTTGCATTTCCCTGATAATCAGTGACAAGACCTTTTCAAGTACTTATTGGCCATTTGCTTCTTATTTGGAAAAATGGCTATTCAAGTCTTCTGACCATTTTTATTTTTTAATTTTTTTAAAGATTTTATTCATTTATGTGACAGACAGAAATCACAAGTAGGCAGAGAGGCAGGAGGAAGCAGACTCCCTGCGGAGCAGAGAGCCGGATGCAGGGCTCCATCCCAGGATCCTGGGATCATGACCGGAGCCAAAGGCAAAGGCTTTAACCCACTGAGCCACCCAGGCGCCCCTCTTCTGACCATTTTTAAATTGCATTCTTTCTTTACTGTTGAATTGTACAAATTCCTTATATATTTTGGTTATTAACCCCTTATCTGATATATGGTTTTCAAGTATTTTCTCATATTCTATAGGTTCCTTTTTCCTTTTTTGTTTTTTTAAAGATTTTATTTATTTATTTGACAGACAGAGATCATAAGTAGGCAGAGAGGCAGGCAGAGAGAGGGGGAAGCAGGCTCCCGGCTGAGCAGAGAGTCCGATGCGGGGCTCCATCCCAGGACCCTGAGACCATGACCTGAGTTGAAGGCTGAGGCTTAACCCTCTGAGCCACCCAGGCGCCCGTAGGTTCCTTTTTCATTTTGTTGATTGTTTCTTTTTATTTGCAGAAGTGTTTTAGTTTAATGTACTCTCATTTATTTTTGCTTTTCCTGCATGGACTTTTGGGGTCATATCTAAAAAATTCATTGCCAAGACCAATGTTATGATTTTTCCCCTTATATTTTCTTCTAAAATTTTTATGGTTTAGGTCTTTAATCTATTTTGAGTTGTTTTTTGTGTATGGTATAAGATATGAGTCCGATTTCACTCTTTGGTATGCGATATCCAGTCTTCCCAGCACCATTTATTTAAAGACCATTCTTTCCTCATTTTGTATTCTTGGTGTCCTTGTCAAAGATTAGTTGACCATATATGAATGGAATCTATACTCTTCTACTGTTCTCTGTGTGTTTTTATGCCAGTTATCATACTGTTTTGATTGCCACACCTTTGTAAAATAGTTAGAAATCAGGAAGTATGATTACTCCAGCTTTGTTCTTCTCAAGATTTCTTTGGCTATTTGGGGGGCTTTGGTGCCACTAGAATTCTAATAGGAACTTGTATTGAATATATAGGTCGCTTTGGGTAGTCTGGACATTCAACAATAATTATTAATTCTTTCAATCCATGAACACGGAATATCTTTCCATTTATTTGTATGTTCTTCAGTTTCTTTATTTTTTATTTTGTTTATTTGTTTAAATTGAAGTATGGTTGGCATACAAAATTACATTAGTTTCAGGTGTATAACATAGTGCTTTGATATGTATTTACATGATGAAATGATCACTATGATGACTATACTTACCATTTGTCACCATACAAAGTTATTACAGTACAATTGATCATATTCCCTATGCTGTGATTTACGATCCTGTGACTTATTTATTTTATGACTGTAAGTTTGTACCTGTTAATCCCCCTCACCTATTTCACCCATCCCTCCACCCGTTTCCTGTCTGGCAACTACCAGTTTGTTCTTTGTTTTTGGGTCTGTTTCTGTTTTGTTTTTTATTTTTTAGATTCCACATATAAATGAAATCATATGATATTTGCCTTTCTCTGTATTACTTCACTTATCATAATGCACTCTAGGTACATTCATGTTGTTGCAAATGGCAAGATTTCATTGCTTTTTATGGATGAGTAATATTCTATTGCCTGTATATATGTGTGTATATATATATATATGTATATGCATATACATATATATATATATATATATACACACCACATACATACACTATATGTGTGTGTGTGTATAGATACACATCTTCTTTATTTATGGACACTTATGTCACTTCCCTGTCTTGGTTATTGTAAATAGCAATGAACACAGGGATGCATATATCTTTTAGATTTAGTGTTTTTGTTTTCTTTATATAAATACCCATTGCTGGATCATATGATATTATCTATTTTTGAGTTTTTGAGGAATCTCTATACTGTGTTCCATAGTGTCTGCACCAATTTACGTTCCCACCAACAGTACTTGAGGATTTCCTTTCTCTACATCCTTACCAACATATGTTATTTTTTGGCTTTTTGATACTAGCCATTCTGACTTGTGTGAGGTGATATTTCATTGTGGTTTTGATTTTCACTTTCCTGATGATTCACGATGTTTAGCATCTGTTCATGTGTCTGTTGGCCATCTGTATGTCTTCTTCAGCAAAATGTCTTTTCAGGTCTTCTGCCCATTTTTTTAAACTGGTTTGTTTGTTTTTGTGTGTGTGTGTGTTGAGTTGTTTGAATTCATCATATATTTTAGATATTAACCTCTTATCAGATATATTATTTGGAAATATCTTCTTGCATTCAGTAGGTTGCCTTTTCATTTGTTAATGGTTTACTTTGCTGTGCAAAGCTGTTTAGTTTGATATAGCTCCAATTGTTTATTTTTGCTTTTGTGACCTTGCCTAAGGAGACAGATCCAAAAAAATATTGCTAACACTGATGTTCAAGGAGGCCTATGTTTTCTTTTCTTTTTTTTTTTTTTTTAAGATTTTTTACTTATTCATTTGAGAGAGAGAGAGTGAGCAACAGCAGGAGCAAGAAGGAGGGTCAGAGGAAGAAGAAGAAGCAGACTCCCTGCTGAATAGGGAGCCCAATGGGAGGCTCCATCCCAGGACCCTGGGATCACTACCTGATTGGAAGGTAGATGCTTAACTGTCTGAGCTACTCAGATGCCCCAGCCTATGTTTTCTTTTAGGGGGTTAGTGGTTTCAGATGTTACATTTAGGTCCTTAATCCATTTTGAGTTTCCTTTTTTACAGGAAGCTGTATGATTTTTCCAAAACCATTTATTGAGAGATTCTCTTTTTCCCTGTTGTATAGTCTTGTCTCCTTTGTTGTAGATTAATTGACCATATGAGTGTGAGTTCATTTCTGGGCTCTTTATTCTGTTCTATTAATCGGTGTGTCTATTTTTGTGTCGGTAGCTTACTATTTCGATTACTATAGTTTTGTAGTATAAATCTGGGATTGTGATACCTCCAGCTCTGTTTGTTCTCAACTTTGCTTTGGCTATTCAAAGTTTTTTTGTGACTCCATACAAATTTTGGGATTATTTATCTAGTTCTATGAAAAATGTTATTGGTATTTCAATAGGGAGTGCATTAAATCTGTAGATTGTTTTGGATAGCATGGACATTTTAAGAATTTTTTTCCAGTTTATGAGCATAAACATTCCATTTGTATCATCTTCAACTTCTTTCATCAGTGTTTTATAGTTTTCAGAGTCTTTTACTCTTCAGGTCTTTTACCTCTTTGGCTAAGTTTATTCCTAGATATTTTATTCTTTTTGGTGTAATTTAAAATGGAATTCTTTTCTTAATTTCTCTTTTTGCTACTTCATTATTAGTAAATAGAAATGCAAAAGGTTTCTGTACATTGATTTTGTATTCTGCAACTTTACTGAATTTGTATAAGTTCGAGTAGTTTTTTGGTGGAGTCTTTAGTGTTTTCTATATATAGTATCATGTCATCTGCTAATAGTGACAGTTTCACGTCTTCCTTACCAACTTGGATGCCTTTTATTCATTTTTCTTATCTAATTGCTTTGGCTAAGACTTCCACTACCATGTTGAATCAAAGGGTGGGAGTGGACATCTTTGTCTTGTTCCATATTTCTGATATTTGAGGTAATTTTTTCATTTTTTTCACGATTTCACTCATTTTTTTCACCATTGAGTATGATGTGGGCTGTGAGTTGTTTCAATACAACTTTTATTACGTGAAGATATGTTTCCTCTAAACCTACTTTATTGAGGGTTTTTATCATCAGTGGATGTTGTACTTTGTCAAATGCTTTTTCTGTATCAATTGAAATGATCATATGGTTTTTATCCTTTCTTTTGTTGATGTGATGTATCACATTGATTGATTTGTGAATATTGAACCACGTTGCATCCCAGGAATAAATGCCACTTGATCATGGTGAACAACCCTTTAAATATATTTTCGGATCTGGTTTGGTAATATTTGTTGGTGATTTGTGCATCTGCCTTCATCAGAGGCCCGTAGTTTTCTTTTTTTGTGGTATCTTTATCTGGTTTTGGTATCAGGGTAATGCTGGCCTCATAGAATGAATTTGGAACCTTTCCTTCCTCTTCTATTTTTTGGAGTAGTGGGAGAATCATAGGTATTAACTCTTCTTTAAATTTTTGGTAGAATTTACCTGTGAAGCTAACTGGTCCTAGATTTTTGTTTTTGGATTTTTCTTTATCACTGATTTTAATTCATTGCTATTACCTGGTCTGTTCAAATTTTCTATTTCTTCCTGATTTCTATTTCTTTCTATTTCTTCCTATTTCTTCCCAGTTTGGGGAGATTATATGTTTCTAGGAATTCATCCATTTTTTCTAGGTTGTCCAATTTGTTGGCATATAATTTTCCCTTTATAGTTCTATGGTGTTGGCAATTATTTCTCTTCTTTTATTTCTGATTTTATTTAGTTGAGTCCTCTCTTTTCTTTTCCTTCTTTCTTTTGTTTTGTGTTTTTGTGGGTTTTTTGGATGAGTCTATTTAAAGGTTTACCGATTTTGTTGATCTTTTCAAACAATCAGCTCCTGGTTTCATTGATCTGTTCTATTGTTTTTTCTAGTTCATTTATTTCTGCTGTAATCTTTATTTTCTTCTTTCTACTGGTTTTGGGCTTTGTTTGTTCTTTTAATAACTTGTTTAGGTATATTTATTGGTTTGGTTATTTATTGGAGATTTTTCTGGTTTCTTGAGGTTAGCTTGTGTAGCTATAATCTTCCCTCTTAGAATGGCTTTGCAGCATCTCAAAGATTTTGGAGCATTGTGTCTTCATTTTTATTTGTCTCCATGTATTTTTTAATTTCTTCATTGATTTCTTGGTTGACCCATTTATTATCTAGTGACATGACATGTTATTTAATCTCCATGTGTCTTTTTTTTTTCTTGTGGTTGGAAAAGATGCGTGATATTATTTCAAACTTTTGCATTTGTTCAGACTTGAAAAAACTGTTTTGTTTTTTTCTACTGATGTAAGGAAGAGAGAGGGAAAAGTGAAAATGGCAGGTCTATGGTATATTTCAGTTGCTATAAGTCATTTACAAATTGGAGGGTATAAAATATTCAAAGACAATGAAAAGCAGAGACACCCCCCCACAAAGCAGATAAATAAGAAAAATGTGCTATAAATAATGACTGGTTTTCCTTTGAAACAAAATTTTTCCTTGTAATTGCTCATCTTGTGATCAAAACAATCTTAAAAATTATTGTTTATCTCAAAATAAGGCCAGTTTTATTAGTTTTGGCCTGATTGTATAGGTATAGTTGACATGTTATTTTACCATATAGGCCTTTTAAAATAGCTTAATTATACATTTACTTATTTTTTTTCAGTAGGTGTGTCCAAATCTAAAAACTGTGTATGTGTTGTATTTATATTTATCTCTCCTTGCATATTATTTGTGCTCTATGTGTAATATATTTATATAAAATTGTACCCTTTATCATTGTATAATTTGGTCTTTATCTTGCTAGTGTTTTATATACCCATTATTTTATTCAGTAAGATGCACTATTTCACCCATGGAGGAGTCTCCTTTACCCCAATGAAATGAGGTCCATAGAGTACCTTCATTCCCCCATATACTTTTCTTCCCTCTGCCCTCTGCTTCTTCTATTTTCCTTTTCATTCTGTATTTCAAGTCATATAATCCAATCACTCACTGTTAGGTTGTAGAGTAGTTGTATGTTCAGTTTTTAAAGAAACCTCCAAATTGTTTTCCAGAGTGACTGATTCCATTTTTCATTCCAACCAGTGATGTATGAATAATTGATCAAGTTTTTCTGCATTCTCACCAGCAGTTGGTTTATCACTATTTTTTATTTTAGTCATTCTGAAAGATATATAGTGATAGCATATTCTGGTTTTAATTTGCATTTTCCTGAGAGCTAATGCAGCTGAACAACTCTTCGAGTGTTTATTTTTCATATGTATATCCTCTTCAGTGAAATGTTTCTTCACATCTTTGTCTGCTTCCTATTGAGATTTTTTGGTTTTCTACTATTGAGTTTTGAGAACTTTTTATATATTCTAGGTATGAGTGCTGTCTTAGTCTATTCAGGCTGCAATAACAAAGTACCACAGACTGGGTATCTTAAAAATAAGAGAAATTTAGCTTATCTCTCACAGTCCTGGAAGCTGGAAGTCTGAGATCAGGATGCCAACATATTTGGATGAAGTCCCCCTTTTGTGTTGCAGATTTCTCACTGTATTCTCACGGGGGGGGGGTGGGTGGGGGGTCGGGGAGACACACTAGGGGCCTCCATGAAGCCTTTTTATAAGGAACTAATCCCAGTTATGAAGATAGAAAGTTCATGACTTTATCACCTCCCAATGCTCCCACCTACTAATACCATCTTCTGGGGGTTAGGGTTTTAGCGTATGAATTTTGAGAGGGCACAAACATTCAGGCCCTAGCAAGCCCTTTGTCATATGTATGGTATGCAGGATCCCACACTGTAGCTTGTCTTTTCATCCTTTTTACAGAATCTTATGCAGAATACGTTTTTAAGTTTGATGAGACACAATTTATCAATTTTTTCCTTTCATAGGTCATGTTTTCATTGTCAAGTTTAAGAACTCCTTGATTAAACCTAGATCTTGAAGACTTTCTCCTTTGTTTCTTTCTAAAGGTTCCATAGTTTTAAGTCTGTTACTCATTTTTGTGTTAGTTTTTATATAATGTATGAGACTTAAATTAAGAATCTTTTTTTTTCTTTTGTCTATAGATGTCCAGTTGCTTCAGCACCATTATGGAAATGGTCTGCTGCACTTCTTTTTTTTTTAAGTATTTATTTGAGAGGGATCGAAAGGAAGAGCAGGCAAGTGGGGGGAGGTGCAGAGGGAGAAGAATAAGCTGACTTCGCACGGAGCACAGGGCCCAACATGGGGCCAATTCCACCACCCTGAGATCATGACCTGAGCCGAAATCAAGAGTCCAAAGTTCAATTGACTGAGCCACCCTGGTGCCCTTGGTTGGCTGAACTTTTTTTTTTTAAGATTATATTTTATTTATTTGAGAGAGAGAGAGAGAGAGAGAGAGAGACGGAGGGAGAGAACACGAGAGGGGGAGGGTCAAGAAGCAGACTCCCCACTGAGCAGGGAGCCCGATGCAGGGCTTGATTCTGGGACTCCAGGCAGTCGCTTAACTGAGTCATGCAGGTGCCCTGCTGAACTTTTTAATTAAAAAATTATTTTTAAGTGTTGTACTTGAATCCCTTTAGGTACTTTTATTGTTTTTCCATTTTTTTACATTCAGATTTTTATCTGTTCTTTCCAGCATTTTAGTTTAATCATTATTAAAAACTCCTTGTGCTGCCTGGCCTTTCTCCCCCTGGGAACTAGAATGACTATCCTTTTTCTTTACTTTATCACTGAGCTTCAGGTCTGCTTATCTAGATATATTAATGAGGAGAAAGGGTCAAGGAGGTGAAAGATGAAGAAGTGGTTAGCCTGTGGTAGTGCCCAGGCAGTCTAGCAGTTCCTTGCTAGGATATTGAGAGAAGTTTCTCTTTTCCCCACTTCCCCTGGGTTTTTCTAGCCTCTGAGACAGGGGATAAAAAGTCTACTGAAATAGTAGCTCTTTTTTAGCACACTAATATCGGTATTCACCAGGGAGTTCTGAGCTCTTCACATGAGTCATCACTCCCAATAAAGACGAACACCTCACCCAGCTGCTTTTGATCCCAGGAACTATTTGGCGTGGGAGAAGAAAATAGGCTGCAGTTGGAAATGCAGGGAAAGGAAACTCTATTTAGTCCCCAAGAATATGCGCTTCACGAAGAGTCTTTTACTTTATTATTTTTAACAGCTGCATAGTATTTCTGACGTGGGAAATACTATGTTTGTAGTTTTGTCACTGAATTGCCTTTGCAGTGGTGTTATCCTGTGTTCCACCTGTGTTTGACTAGAACGGTCTCACATATATCTCTAATACTCAAATTTTAGTCTCTAATACTATTCAGTCCTTTAGGGAACCAGTATTCCTTGTAAAGTTTTTTGATTTCTTATCTCCATACAGGGAACTTTTAAATGGGCAAAGAACATCTTTTTTTTTTTTTTTAAGATTTTATTTATTTATTTGACAGACAGAGATCACAAGTAGGCAGAGAGGCAGAGAGAGAGAGAGAGGGAAGCAGGCTCCCCACTTTGCAGAGAGCCCGATGTGGGGCTCGATCCCAAGACCCTAGGATCATGACCTGAGCTGAAGGCAAAGGCTTTAGCCCACTGAGCCACCCAGGCGCCCCTGCAAAGAACATCTTATTACCAGAAACAAAATTCTGGAGTACTAGTGAACAGGTATAAGAACAACTAAGATCTCTCTGGCCCAACTATGATAATTTGAACATTCAAAGAATGATAATTATACTTTATTGGAATAATTTTAATCTATAAAAAGCTATGAGTACATAAAGTTACTCCAAAGGAAAAGCATTAAGAACAATGTGCCAGACTAAAATGGCAGTGTAGGAGACCCTAGCCTCTGTCCTCCTATAATGATCAAATAGTTATCTATGACTAAAAACAGCTCTGGGAGAGATGTGGAGTTCACTTAAAAACTCCAGCAACACAGTGGAACAAGAAGCTTGAGAATTACTACACAAAAAGAGAAGGAAAACAGCTTCATTTTCCTGCATCATTCCATTTTCCAAGTGACATTACTTAGTGCCCACTGGGAACTCCCAAGCTAGAAGTAGTTCCCTTCATTGAGAAAGGGAGAGCAGAGTGAACAGCTTCCCCATCTTTTCAAAGCACCTGCCCCCTATCCTGTGCCTGCTGTAGTGTAGGCCTCCTAACAAATGCACGATGTCAGCCAAGACCCCCAGAGCTGTCTCCCACCAATGTGTGTGCCCTTGAGGTTAGTCCCTCCAGGTGTACTCTGCATGCCAGTGGCCGAATGCCTGTCACTGGCCGCCGCTGATGTGTACGAGCAAATGGCAAGATACTGTGGCCAAGGAAGTGCATGCTGGCAGCCAAGACCCTCATAGCAGTTCATCGGTCCTGATTCAGCCCTTTCCCCTATTACTGGCTGGCACTACTGGGCTCACCTATAGCTAACCCAGCCCTGCTATGCACCTGAACATTCCTGCTTTGACTCATCACTGGCCTCCACTTCCACAAACCTGTGGAGAGACTGTGGAGCCACAGGAGTGCATGCCCACAGCCAGGGCCCCCACAGCTTCTTGTGGTTGCAGATTGGCCCTGTCTCCTGCCACTGACCTGTACAATGAGGCTCACCTGCAGCTAGCCAGCTCTTCCTGCTGTATACCTGCATGACTCCAACCTGACTCCCAGCACGGTCCTCCTTTGCCATGTGTCTGTGGCATGACCCAGCAGCCATGGAAATACACACTGACAGCCAGCACCTCTCTAGCTACCAGTGTCCCCACAGTTGGCCCAGCCCTTGCTGCTTGCCCTGGTTCCTACCAACTACATTTGTATTTGCAACTGGCTCTTGCCACTTCACAGACACCTACAGCTACCAACACTGAATCATTAAAAAATAGAAAATCAGAATAGACCAATAACAAATAAGGAGACTGACTCAGAATCAACATCCTCCCACAAAAGAAACCCCCAGGACCAGATGGCTTCATGGGTGAATTATACCACACATTAAATGAAGAATTAATACCCAAACTCTTCCAAAAAAATTGAAGAGACAGAAACACTTTCAACCCCATTTTATGAGGCCAGCCAGGCAAGGACCATGTAAGAAAAAGAAATTACAGGCCAACTTCCCAGATGAATATAGAGGCAAAAACCCTCAAGAAAATACTAGCAAACTGAGCTCAACAGTACATATATATATATATATATATATATATATATATACATATACACAATCCTGAAAGAAATACAGCAAAAAACCATTAGAACTAATAAATGAACTAGTAAAGTTTCAGGATACAAAATCAATATACGGAAATCAATTGCATTTTTAAAAGATTTATTTATTTGAGAGGGAGAGAGAGAGAGAGCACAAATAGGGGGAGAGGCAGAATGAACAGAAAAGGGAGAAAGTCTCCAGCAGACTCCCTGCTGATGACAGAGCTGGACCAGGCTCAACCCACAATCCTGAGGTCATGACCTGAGCCAAAACCAAGAGTTGGATGCTCAACTGACTGAGGCACCCAGGCACCCTAGCTGCATTTTTTTACATTAGCAATAAAGTATCTGAAAAATAAATAAACAAACAACAACAACAAAAGAACCCCAACCATCCCTTTTACAATAGCATCAAAAACTACTGAATACTTGGGAATAATAAATCAAGGAAGGAAGGATCTAGACACTTTAAACTATAAGACATTTCTGAAACACACTGAAGGCACATAAATGGAAAAGTGTTCCATGTTCATCGATCAGAAGAGTTAATATTATTAAAATGTCCATACTTTTCAAAGCCATCTACATATTCAAAATCCCTATCAAAATTCTCATGGCATTTCTTTACAGAAATAGAAAGAGCAATCCTCAAATCTATGTGGAATCACAAAAGACCATGTATAACCAGAGCATTCTTGAGAAAGAACAAGGCTAGAGGTATCACACTTCCTGATTCCAAACTATGTTACAAAACTATAGTAATCAACACAGCATAGTACTTGTATAAAAACAAGCAGGCAGTGGAACAGAATCAAGAGCCCAGAAATAAACCGTGCATATATGATCAATTAATATTTGATAAAAGAACCAAGAGTACTCAGTAGAGAAAGGACAGTCTCTCTTTAATAAATGATGTTGGGAAAATTGGATATCCACATGCAAAAGAATTTAAATGAACTTCTGTCTTATACTACTCACAAACGTTAACTCACAAAGGATTAAGGACTTAATTTAAAACTGGAAACCAGGGGTGCTCCGGTGGCTCAGTGGGTCAAAGCCTCTGCCTCCAGCTCAGGTCATGATCCCAGAGTCCTGGGATCAATCCCCACATCAGGCTCTCAGCTCCGTGGGGAACCTGCTTCCTTCTCTCTCTCTGCCTGCCTCTCTGTCTACTTGTGATTTCTGTCAAATAAATAAAATATTTTTAAAAAATAAATAAAACTGGAAACCATAAACTTCTAGAAGAAAACATAAGTGATAAGCTCCTGACATCAGTCTTGGCAATGATTTTTTTTGTATATGACACCAAAAGCACAAGCAATAAAAGCAAAAAAAGAACAAAAAAGATTAAGTGGGACTACATCAAACTGAAAATCTTCTGCATCGTAAAAGAGACAATTAACAAAGTGAACAAGCAACGTATGGAACAGGAGAAAATATCAGCAGATCATGTATATGATAAGGGGTTAATATTCAAAATGTATAAAGAACTTCTGTAACTCAAAAGCAAAAAATCCAATTACAAAGTGGGCAGAGACCTTGCATAGGCTTTTTTTTTCCCCAAAGAAGACATTTAAAATAGCTCGTAAATACATGAAAAGGTGCTCAACATGACTAACCATCAGGGAAATGCAAATCAAAACCACCATGAAATATCACCTCACATCTGTTAAAATGGTTATTATCAGACAGAGATGAGAGCAAATGCTGGCAAAAATGTAAAGGAAAGAAACCCTTATGGGCTGCTGGTGGAAGAGTCACTGTGGAAAACGGCATGGAGGTTCCTCAAAAGGTTAAAAGTAGGTTTTAAAAATTAAAACTACCGGGGTGCCTGGGTGGCTCAGTGGGTTAAAGCCTCTGCCTTCAGCTCAAGTCACGATCCCAGGGTCCTGGGATCAAGCCCCACATTGAACTCTGCTCAGCGGGGAGCCTGCTTCCTCCTCTCTCTCTGCCTGCCTCTCTGCCTACTTGTGATCTCTGTCTGTCAAATAAATAAAATCTTAAAAAAAATTAAAACTACCATATGACTCAGCAACCCCAGCTCTAATTATATATCTGGAGGAAATAAAATCACTATCTTAAAGAGGTATCTGTACCCCCATGTTTATTGCAGCATTATACACAATACCCAAGACATGGAAAAAAACCTCAATGTTCACCAATGGATGAATAGATAAATAAATCTTGGTACATACATACAATAGAATATTATTCAGTTATGAGAAAAAAGGAAATCCTCCCACTATAGCAAAATGGATGGACGGACCTTGAGGTCATTATGCTGAGTGAAATAACCTTAAAGACAAATATTGTGTGATTTCACTTATATGTGAAATCCAAAAATATTGAAATCCTAGAAACAGAGTAGAACGGTGGTTGTCAGTGACTGAATTTTGGGAAGTGGGGAGATGTTGGTCAAAGGGGACAAACCTCCAGGGTTAAGATGAGTAAGTTGTGGGGCTGTATCATACAGCTTGGTAACTATAGTTAACAATACTGTACTGTGTACTTGGAAGCTGCAAGGAGAGTAGAGTTTTAATGCTCTCATTATAACAACAAAAACAAAATGATAATTGATGTAGTTTTGGGGAAGTTTGGTGAGGTGGGTGGGGTCTGGAGCCGATGGCCAAGAAAGAATTCTTGAGATGTCTTTGGTTCAAAATGTTGGTTTTATTAAAGCTGGGAGACAGGACCCAGGGCAGAAGGAGCTGCTGCCACAGCTGCCTGCTGTCTCCTGCTGCCCCGAGACTGTGAGAAGCAAGTGATTATATTCCTTGAGATTGAGAGAAGTAAAGATAAGGGAATTTCCAAAAGAACTTTCATTTTTAAAAAATTTTATTTATTTATTTGACAGAGAGAGAGAGCGCAAGAAAGAGAACACAGGCAAGGAGAGTGGGAACGGGAGAAGGAGCCCCATGTGCAGCTGGTTGGGGACTCTGGGGTCATGACCTGAGCAGAGCAGACACATGACTCGCCCTGCAAAAGGACTTTCATATGTTAAAGAAGATTAAGGATCCTGGAGAAATGTCATAATTTGCCCATCTCAAGTATTTATCAAAGGGCTGCAAGTTATAAAGACATTTAATTTTATCTACATTTCCTTCTACCTTTGTTTCCCCCACCGGTAATTATGTTAGGTGAACGACGTATAAACTAACTTTATTGTGGGAAACATTGCACAACACATACATGTAGCAAATTATTACATTGTGCACCTTAAACTCACACAATGACAAGAAAGCTAGAAAAAGAAATGAATAAGTAAGTAAATAAAATCCTCTCCAACAACCCACCACCCCCCTGAAAATCAATGTACCAAAAAAGTAGTTGTAAATTACCACACAAAGAAAGTGACTCTGTTAGGATATAGTAACATTAAACCTTTTTAAATAATTAATCCTAAAATTTATATGGAACTAGAAAAGACCCCAAATAGCCAGAGGAATTGAAAAGGAAAGCCAAAATTGGTGGCATCACAATTCCAGACTTCAAGCTCTATTACAAACCTGTCATCATCGAAACAGTATGGTACTGGCACAGAAACAAACACATTGATCAATGGAACAGAATAGAGAGCCCAGAAATAGACCCTCAACTCCATGGTCAACTAATCTTCAACAAAGCAGGAAAGAATGTCCAATGGAAAAAAGACACAGTGTCTCCAACAAATGGTGTTGGGAAAATTGGACAGCAACATGCAGAAGAATGAAATTGGACCATTTCCTTACACCACACACAAAAATTGACTCCAAATGGATCAAAGACCTCAATGTGAGACAGGAATCTATCAAAATCCTTGAGGAGAACACGGGCAGCAACCTCTTCAACCTAGCCACAGCAAATTCTTCCTAGAAACATTGCCAAAGACAAGGGAAGCAAGGGCAAAAATGAACTACTGGGACTTCATCAAGATCAAATGCTTTTGCAGAGCAAAGGAAACAGTCAACAATACCAAAAGACAACTGACAGAATGGGAGAAGATATTCACAAATGACGTATCAGATAAAGGGCTAGTATCCAAAATCTATAAAGAACTTATCAAACTCAACACCCAAAGAACAAATAATCTAATAAAAAATGGGCAGAAGACATGAACAGACATTTCTGCAAAGAAGATATCCAGATGGCCAACAGACACATGAGGAAGTGCTCCACATCACTCGGCATCAGGGAAATATATATCAAAACCACAATGAGATTGCTTCTCGGCCTTTTGGCTAAGATCAAATGTAAAACCACAGTGAGATACCACCTCACACCAGTCAGAATGCTTAAGATTAACAAGTCAGGAAACGACAGATGTTGGCGAGGATGCGTAGAAAGGGGAACCCTCCTACACTGTTGGTGGGAATGCAAGCTGGTGTAGCCACTCTGGAAAACAGCATGGAGGTTCCTCAAAAAGTTGAAAATAGAGCTACCTATAACCCAGCAATCGCATTACTGGGTATTTACCCTAAAGATACAAATGTAGTGATCTGAAGGGGCACATGCACCCGAATGTTTATAGCAGCAATGTCCACAACAGTAACATTAAATCTTGTTATCTACCTTGTTTTTATTGATTAGTATTAGTGTTTGTTTTGCTGCTTTATGCTTACTATAGATGAACAATACAGATTTTAATATGTTAATTTTTGCTTTAAAAGTCCAAATTTGAAATCAAAGGACAATAGGAGCAGGATTATCAATAAAATAGCCATGAAATGTTGGTTGATGAGATCTCTAGGGAACATGTAAAGAAGTCACAGTGTCTCTTCAACATAAATCAGGCAATGCAGATACTGATTGTAATTCAGATAAGAATGCTAATCTAATCCAACTTAATCATGTCACATGAAATTGTATAGCAAACTGAAGAAAGAAAATGGGTAAGGTTGAAGCTTTAGATATACCCAGAGGACACATAAAAGTTATACAAAATCCAAACCTACCCTAAAATCCTCACTGGGAGTCAGGGGCATGGGTGGGATCCTTTGTTTCCAAAGCAGGTAGATGATAACAACAAGAAGGGCTAGTGTGTTACTGTGAACTAAAGCAGAATCATCCTGGGAATAGTCTTCTGAACCCACGAGTCCAGAGTCTCTGATTATAAGCTAACTCTCCACCTGTGGCACAATTCTGAATCACAGACAGGATGACCTTAGCAAGACAGACAATGCTACTGCTCTTCTAAGCTGAGAAAGTGACTTTGCAAGCCCAGGAAGAGGTAGAAATAAAGTTAGAAATGTAGAAAAAGTAAAAGTAAATTAATGCCATGGTGTTAATACTTTATTGCTTGGTTTAAGAATAAGCTTTATTACAATTGTAACTTGTCTGTGTAATTTTCATACTTTAAAATATTTAAAACTGAGGGAATATAGTTTTAATTTGACATATTGAAGAGAATGTGATCATAAGGATCTGATTTAGTTAACTGCTATGTTTAGAATAGGTTTGTAAAAGTATTCATGTCCTAATGAAGATCTGTCATTATTGTTGTAAAGTTGGCATTGCTTTGGTTACTGTGTGAAACACCTGAACAATTTTGTGAACAAACACTGAACAATTTTGATATATGGAATTTGTGATGGTGGTTTAAAAAGTTAATAAATTATTAAGAGAAATTATTATAAATAATGATTTTTAAGAGAAATAAATTATTTATTAAGAGAAATTACTTAATAAACCTTGTATATGTTTGGGAAAGATTTAGAGAACTTTAGTCTGTCAAAATTATCAACTAATTGAGCACTAATAATAAGTGAGGGTCAGTATTTTTAAATTTTTAATACAAAGTATACTTGATTTATAAATGAACTAAAATTTATAAGTTGAGCGTAAAGCCTTCTGACAAACTCTGCTGTTGATTTCAAGGTTAGTAAATTGAATATGAAGTTAAACACAAATAGCATAATGTCTTCTCCATTTGCCTGGTTAATGTCTATTTAGTTTTTGACTTTCAGGTTATGTATTTTTCCATAAGGAAAGCATCTGTGTTGGTTAGAAATGCATTTGGCTGGGAGTAAAATAAAATCAACAGCAACTTAAGATGTAATTAGTTTATTTGTCTCACAAAATAACCAATACAGGGATGGCATAGTTGCTTAAGATTTTTATAAGGACCCTGGGTTCTCTCTTTCTGCTCTGCCATCCTTGGGGTGTGCCTTTTGTCCTTAAAATCACTAGTGGGAAGCTGCAGCGGGTGTCTAAAAGCATTGTGCCCCACTTCAGGCAGAAAGAAAATGATAAGAGACAAAGGGCAAAGAACAAAAGCCTCTTGTGAGACTTTGTCTTTTTTATTCAGGAAAGATAATGTTTCCCTTGGGACTTTTGCCTGCCTCCTCATTGGCCAGAAATGTGTCACATGGTCTTCCGGAGCTGCTAGAAGAAGGCAAAGGGGGGGAAGAGATTTGGAGTGGGTGCTGACTGCCTCTGTATCTCTGATCTCTGAGACTTGCTTAGATGCCCCCTTTTTTATTTTCCTCATAGCACTCAAGTAAACGAAGAGACCAATTAGAATACCTTTGAATGCTATAATCAGTGCAGATTTGAAGAGTGGTGGATAAAATAATACAAAGAGTATATTCTGTCTATTATATTTTTATCAACTTAGGCGCTGTTCATATGTATTAATAACAGTGACTAGATTGAAAACTCCTCGAGAGCAATATATTGCATATATGATGGTTGCCTAGCCCCTTTTCTTTTTTGTTGCATTTTTTGAGGTATAATTGACATATAACATTATATCAGTTTCAGATACACAACAGAATGATTTGATTTTTTTTTTTTTTGTGATGAGAGGATTTCTAACATTTACTTACTTCATGACTATCCCAGCACCGCACCTTTCCTTTTCTTTCCTTTCCCTTCCTTTCCTTTCCTTTTCTTTCTTTCTTTTACATTTGTTTCTTTGAGAGAGAGTGCACATGCTTGAGCCAGAGGTGGAGAAGGGAGGGGCAAAGGAAGAGAGAGATCTCAGCCAGCCTTCACGGGCTCAGCATGGAACCAGCACCGGGCAGGAGTCCAACACGGGGCTGGAGCCCAACATGGGGCTCCATCACATGACCCTCCAGTCACGACCTGAGCCAAAATCAAGAGTCAGATGCTTAACTGATTGAGCTGCCCAGCACCTTTTCCAGCACTTTTTTTTTTTTTTAAGGTTTTATTTATTTATTTGGCAGAGAGATAGAACCGGAGAGCACAAAGCGGGGAATGGTAGAGGGAGAAGGAGAAGCAGGCTTCCCGTTGAGCAGGGAGCCCGACATGGGACCAGTCCCAGGACCCTGGACTTATGACCTGAGCCCAAAGGCAGACGCCCAAAGGACTGAGCCACAGGGGCCCCACACCTTTTTTTTTTTTTTTTTTAAATAAAGACTTTATTTATTTGTCAGAGAGAGAGAGAGTAAGTGAGAGTGAGCAGAAGCAGGGGCAGGGGGAGAGGGAGAAGCAGACTCCCCTGCTGAGAAGGGAGCTTGACATGGGACTCAATCTCAGGACTGTAGCATCATGACCCAAGCCAGAGGCTGCTGCTTAACCGACTGAGCTACCCTGCCACTCCTTTAGCACCTTTTCTTGAGGAGCTTGCTACTCAAAGTGTGGTCATGGACCAGTAGTGTCAACATCAGGGGCTTGTTAGAAATGAGGGGCCTGTTGGAAATGTAGAATATCTGGCCCTTCTCACATCTATAAATCAAAATCTGTATTTTAGAAGATCTCTAGGTCATTTGTTTGGACATTTGCTCTCTGGACTTCAAGTTACATAAGCCAATACATTCCTTTTGTGCTTAAACTTGTTTCTTCCATTTGCAGTTGAAAGAATCCTGAGTGATCTAGACAGTTACAGTATATACCAGTAGGTGCTTTATTCTTTACTGTGATTCATACATTATTGTTGATTATATAATGGAATCAATCATTTATATGCTCTTGATCACAAAACAGATACATAAAGAATAGCAAACGCATTTTAATACTCATGCTAACCTTGGTCAATTGTCCATGGCTCCCTGGCCACACTCATTGTGTTTGCATAAAGGGACATTGATGCCACCTTTCTTTTTTTAAAAGATTTTATTTATTTATTTGACAGAAAGAGATCCAAAGTAGATAGAGAGGCAGGCAGAGAGAGAGAGAGAGAGGGAAGCAGGCTCCCTGCTGAGCAGAGACCCCCGATGCGGGACTCGATCTCAGGACCCCGAGATCATGACCTGAGCCGAAGGCAGCGGCTTAACCCACTGAGCCACCCAGGTGCCCCCACCTTTTTTTTTTTAAGGTTTTATTTTTATTTATTTGACAGAGAGAGCACAAGCAGGCAGAGCAGCAGGCAGAGGGAGAGGGAGAAGCAGGCTCTCTGCTGAGCAGGGAGCCCAAGGTGGGGTTCAATTCCAGAACCCCAGGATCATGACCCGAGTTGAAAGCAGTTGCCTAACCGACTGAGCCACCTAGGCGCCCCTGATTCCACCCTTTATCTCAGGGGCAGATTCGTATTTCATAGTGTAGTGAGGGGTGGTAGTGATAGGTTGGCTTCAATGTTGCTCCTCATTCATGGATTCATTCAACAGTTCATATATTCTTGTCCTGCACAGACAGGTAAAGCCTGTGTGTAGAATTGTAAAATGTGAAATCTGGAAGTAAACTTGGGACTCTTCTAGTCTAGTATTCTTCTGCTACCTGGACTTAAGTGTTCTACCACTAAAAGTAAAAAATAATTGTCATAATAAAAAGCATTAAGCTAGTAGTCATCATCTTTCAATTTTATGTTTTTCTTCCTCCAAATGTTTACACAATTTGTGCTTCCTATTTAAATAAAATAGAATCTAGATAAGAGAACATCTGAATTAGAATAAAATTACATATTAACTGTTAAAATTATAAAAGAATTCTTTTGGTGTTCCGGTAGGAACATCTTGATTTCCAGGTGCCGTGTCTCTTACATAAGTTTTAGCTCTCCAATTCCTGACTTTCATGGGTAAGGAGGCTGAGACTTCCTTGGTTATGGGACTTGTCCAGATGGAAGTCTGTAAACTTGTTCTGAATATGTTTCCTGCTTTTCCACTCCCAGAGGGCTTCCTCTCCAACCCTCTTTTTCTTTCTTTTACTGCCAGATACACATCCCCAGATACAGACGTTGTCCTTTACCATATTCTTTGCTAGGGTCAAGTGGTCAGAAAACAGAGATGAGAGAAAAACTTAATTGAGAAAAGACTTGGATGAGAACCCAGGATGACATGGAAAGAAAACAAAGTGATGTAAAGGAATAACATGAAAGCTTGTTGGGGGTGATGGAACTCTTCTAAGTTCCGATTGTGTTGTGGCTACACAGATACTACAGGTGCTAAAATTATTAGAACTGTATACCCCTCCCCCAGTTTTACTGTATGATAATTTAAGATAGAAATAAATAAATAAAATCAGAAAACAAAGTGTTGGGGCACCTGGGTTGCTCAGTTGGTTAAGCATCGGCCTCTTGTTTTCAGCTCAGGTCATGAGATGGAACCTGCTTAAGATTCTCTGTCTCCCTCTTCCTCTCCCCCTACCCAGCTCTCTCTCTAAAAACAAAAAAGAAAAGGAAACAAAGTGTCAAATAGTGCAAAGAGGCCATGCCTTCAGTCTTTCCTATCTTCCTAAATAGTCATAAAGGAAACGTGATGAGGATCTAGGCTACAAGATGAGTAACTAATTATAAATAGTATAGGTTACAAGGCCTACTAAATTTACACACATGCTGATTTCTAAGACTATATATTGTGAATGTTTCACTTTGTTTTTTTCTTTTTTTTACTACATTTTTTTGTACCAAAAGTACATCTTTTTGGTAGAGAGAGATTGGTAACTTTTTTTTAGTTTGGTGTGATACATGAATTGTTTTTACAGCATGTTTTATTAAATAGTAAACTATTGTGCAATTCTTTTTTTTTTTTTTTTTTTAGATTTTATTTATTTACTTGACAGAGAGAGATCACAAGCAGACAGAGAGGCAGGCAGAGAGAGAGAGAGGGAAGCAGGCTCGCTGCTGAGCAGAGAGCCCGATGCGGGACTCGATCCCAGGACCCTGAGATCATGACCTGAGCCGAAGGCAGCGGCTTAACCCACTGAGCCACCCAGGCGCCCCTATTGTGCAATTCTTACTATAGTATTACTCTCATTTGCTTTCCACAGAGATCTAGCCAAGTAAATAATATGTTAATAAGGGGTTTTTTTTGGTTTGTTTGTGTCTTTGCTTACTTGACTCATGTATGCTATTTATTGGAAAAGGCATTGATGCCCAGCTAAGGCTCTTAATCTTGCCATACCTAAATACTCTATTTTAGAAATCTGGTTGCATAATCTTGTATCGTTCCTATTTCCAACATTGATGCTGAGCATGCTTCAAGATTTAGGACCCACTTGCACAAGTTAACACTACTGATAAACCACCTTCCTTTGCCTGAAGGCTGTGTCGTTTAGCCCGTCTCCGCTTTCTCTAAATTAGCTTGCTTCCAGACTTGCCACCTTTGATTTTCTCTGCTTTCTTTGTCCCTTTGTCCTCAAATGGGATGGCCTACATTACTTATTTTTATTACGTTGCAAGTTCTCTCATCTCCATCTCACTTTTTTGGGGCGGATCATGATTCATGTTCTACTCTTAGTGACATACGTATTTTTGATATGAGCTAACACTTGAGGAAAATGTCACCTTTCCTTCTTTCACCTATCACATATTATTTACTGTTATCCATTACTCAGATTCACTCTCCAATTCTGAGAAATCACCTTCTTAAATGTACTATCTCAAATCATGATATTGAGTATTTCTTTAAAATGAGCTCTCTTTTAACACAGCTTTGTTCCTATTAAATTACTTGTCCTAATGTGACTGCAAAGAAAATATAAAGGATTTAAGGGCATTTTTTTTAAATTTAAAAGAGAATGTTTTTCTTTTTTCTTTTAATAGCTTTCAACCAGAATCATCTAAGAAAGACAAAGATATAACCTGTTCATCTGGATCCATCCTCCCATACAGAAAAATCTTACAGGCTCCTAGCTTTTCTGATTAGAAACCCTGTACCTTTTTTTTTTTTTAAGTGTACAGTTGTATGAGGTTTTTTCAATTGACAGGCTTTAAAAAAAAGATTTTATTTATTTATTTGACAGAGAGAGTGTGCACAAGCGGGGGAGAGGCAGAGGGAGAGGAAGAACCAGGCTCCCCGCAAAGCAGGAGAAGCCCAATATTGGGACTCAATCCCAGGACTCCGGGATCACGACTGGAACCAAAGGCAGTGGCTCAACCAACTAAGCCATCCAGGAGCCCCATAGGCTTTTTTTTTTTTTAAAGAATAGTTTTAGATTTACAGAGAAACTGAGCAGATAATAGAGAATGCCTATATAACCTCTTCCCCTTCAGTGTTCCCTGTGAACATCTTACATTGGTATGGTATGTTTGTGACAATTAATGGATCTATTCTGATAGACTGTAATTAACTAAAAATCCATATGATTCTGATTTCCTTAGATTTTCCCTAATGTATTCTTCTGTTTGAGGATCATATGCATGATACCACATTACATTCAGTGGTCATGTCAACTCTTGGCTGACAATTTCTCAGCCCTAATTTTTTTTTTTTTTATAACCTTAACAGTTTTGAGGAGTACTGGTCAGGTATCTTGCAGAGTGCCCCTCTAATGAAATTTCTTATAATTTTCTCATGATTAAACTAGAATTCTGCATTTTGTGGAAGAAAATCACAGAAGTGTAGTGCCATTCTCATCACGTCACTCCAAGGGAACATACTACCCACAATAAGTTATCTTGTTAATGTTGACTTTAATCATGTGGCTATGTGACATTTGTCAGGTTTCTCTACTGTAAAGCCATTCTTTATTTTTTGGAAGGAAGTCACTTTTAAGGTGCACAGCCAAAAAGTGGGGAGTCATGCTCTCTTTCTTTTAGGTGGAGTATCTGCATAATTTATTTGGAATTCCTGTATGAGGTAAGATTGTTTCTTCTCACCCACTTATTACTTTATTCCATCATTTTTTATATTAGTATGAATCCATGGATATTTATTTTATACTTTGTGTTATAATCCACTAATACTTTACTTTCTTGCTCAAATTGTTCAGGCTTTGGCCATTGGAAATTCTTTCACTTGGCTCTTGTGCCTTTGACATACTCCAGTCAATGTGGATGTTTTTATTTTTGAGTACTTCCTTACTTTCTGACATGACACGGTGCTCCAGGCTCATCTTGTGTATTTTCTACCCCAGTCCTCCAGTCAGATATTTCTCCAAAGGAGAGCCTTGCACTTTGTAAGCACAAAGTAGCTCCTTAATCAGCTACTCCAAACTTGAAAACTGTTCTCCAAGATCTCATTTTTTCTTATTTACTAAAAACAAAAGGTGTAAAAATATTTAATAAATTATATAACCAGGAAATGCAAATTCCCAGTAAAGATTTAAGGAGGGATGATTCAGATTGAGTTTATAGAATGTAAAAATGAGAAAAATTGTTTGAAATAATAAATGTCCAGGATAATAAGGCCTCTTCGGGTTTTATGTTATAAAGGAAGCTTATAAAGATAGAAGATGATTCTGATTGGGCTCCTCAAATACTAGGCGCAGAGGGATTAGGAAATGAACTTGGAAAAAAAATTTTTTTTTTTTAAAGATTTTATTTATCTATCTGACAGACAGAGATGACAAGCAGGCAGAGAGACAGGCACAGAGAGAGAGAAGGAAACAGGCTCCCCGCAGAGCAGAGAACCCGATGCGGGGCTCGATCCCAGGACCCTGGGATCATGACCTGAGCCGAAGGCAGAGGCTTTAACCCACTGAGCCACCCAGGCGCCCCGGAAAAAAAATTTTTTTAATATTTTATTTATTTATTAGAGAGAGAGAGAGCACAAGCAGGCAGAGCAGTAGGCAGAAGGAGAGGGAGATGCAGTCTCTTCACCAAGCAGAGAGCCCAATGTGAGGCTTGATCCCAGGACTCTGGGATCATGACCTGAGCCTAAGGCAGCAGCTTAACCGACTGAGCCACCCAGATGTCCCAGAACTTGGGAAATTTTGAAAGAGAAAATTATGTACACTCACAATTGGGAATTGAAATAGACATACTTTTTTTTAAACTGATTTATGCAATGACATTTTAAGATATTCTACCTAAAATATTTTTCATTAATTTTCCTCTTTAAATACTAATTTATAAATCACTTTGTCCAAGAATTATTTAATGTTCTCAGACCAAAATCACAAAGATTTTGAAGTGAAATAGCTGTCTACAAAATAGCACATCTATAATATCTAATTTGCATAAACATTTTACATTATATTCATGGAAAACATTTTGAAGAGTATTTGTCAACTTAAATATGGTCCTCTATTTCTGCAGTATTGATAGGGCTTTTTCCTTTCTCTCTCTCTCTTTTTAAACATTTTCTAAAAATTTTTAGAAATCAAGAAAAAAATAAATGAATTCAACAAACATTTTACAAAGCCAAAATACATTTTTAGTGATATATGTAATTTCTGTTAAAAATTAAAACAGAGGGGCACCTGGGTGGTTCAGTGGTTTAAGCCTCTGCCTTCTGCTCAGATCATGGTCTCAGGGTCCTGGGATCGAGCCCCACATCCGGCTCTCTGTTTTGCAGGAAGCCTGCTTCCCACCACCCCCCTCTCTTGCCTGCTTGTGATCTCTGTCTGTCAAATAAATAAATAAAATCTTAAAAAGAAAAAAAAAACACTAACCTTTAAAAAAAATTAAAACAGAGAAAGGATTCACAGATGAACTAGGGTTTGAGTTAGGTTTGAAGGTAAAGACCAACCATTGGTTGGCCAGAAACAATATCTTTTTTCTGGAAGGAAGAACTAATCTCAATTTAGTATTAAAGGGTTTAGGTACTATAAGTTTTTTTCAAAATGTATTTCCCTATTATATAGGTTGGAAAGCTCTAAAGGATTGAGAGGTCTCGGAATTCAGAAATTGGGAATGTTAGGGGTGCCTGGGTGACTCAGTTGGCTAAGCATCTGCCTTCAGCTCAGGTCATGATCCAAGGGTACTGGGATCGGGCCCTGTAGGGAGCCTGTTCTTCCTCTCCTTCTGCTGCTCCCTCTGTTTCTGCTCTCTCTCTGTCAAATAAGTAAATAAAATCTTAAAAAAAAAAAAAAGAAATGGGGGTGTTATAGTGATTCGTGTTTGGCACTCTTCATGATAATTCATATCTCCAGCTAGAGTTTAAAAGGAAAGTGGCAGGACGGGGAAGTTCATAACTTAGGGAATCTGTTCTCCATCTTTTTGGTCTCTGGACCTCTTAACACTCTTCAAATTATTGAGGAACTCAAAGAGCTTATATTTATGTGGTTTATATCTGGCACTAGTTACCATGTAAGAAGAAATTTTAAAACCCCAGTTATTAACTTAAAAAGTAGTAAATGCAAACAGTTTTACATACATCATATGTTTATATGAAAAATAACTATTTTGGGGCACTGGGTGGCTCAGTCATTAAGCATCTGCCTTCAGCTCAGGTCATGATCCCAGGGTCCTGGGATGAGCCCCACATGGGGCTCCCTGCTCCCTGGGAAGCCTGCTTCTCCCTCTCCACTTCCCCTGCTTGTGTTCCCTCTCTTGCTGTGTCTCTCTCTATCAAATAAATAAATTAAATCTTAAAAAAAAAAAAACAGAAAAAGAACTACTTTAAGATATTCTACTTATCTTGACATGGCTTTACATTTTTTGCATATGTCTTTAATATCTGACTTAATAAAAACTTCCCTATGATTCAAGAATATGAAAAAAGTAGGAGGCCTTTAATAGTCTTTCCTGTTAAATGTGGATATTCTTCTCTGATGTTACAGAACATTTGTTAAGTGGTAATTTCTTAAAGGTTATTTGCAATGAAGAATCTGAATCATATAAGGGAATCTTTTGTACTTTGTTTCTATGTGTGTGCAATACGCATACACACATGCATATATTGATCTATCCATTGGTCTACCTGGCATTTTGAATAAATCTTTTATCCATGCATGACTTTTTAATGGCCTGCATTGGTCATTTGGAAAATATTGGTTCACTGTGTCATGTAGACCTTTCGTATGGTGACATATCTCATCATACATTATCAAAAAGTCCCATTTATTAATAGCACTAAAGTCTTTAAGCGATTGTTTATCTTACAACTCAAACTGCCAGTTATTTTACCAGTAAAAGATAGGTTTATTTGAGAATATCAGAGAGATGCAGTCATGGACAAGCAAGCAAACAGGATTTTTAATGGACCTTAAAGGGTTGGTACAAATAGTTTTTAAAAAGAGGGTTGGAAGGGAGAAGGTTTGTTGAATAACAAGATTCTTTCACATCTTGTGGATGTGAAAGGCAAATAAGGAATAAATCCAGGCTTTTGTTCTCTGTGGCTCTGTGTATATGAGGAGGAGATAGGTGAACCTACATTTTTGTGAACATTACCTGTTAAAATTAAGGAATTAACACCTTTTAGACTGATGTGGTGGGGGCTTTGGAGAGGTGGGGACTCAGTGGTGAAGACTGTGAAGAGAAGTTCCTTTATTTAAAATATATTTATGTCTCAGTATTTATCTATAGAGAAAAACCCACTAGAAAAGATGTATGTCAGAGGGGAACATAGTTTTGCTAACATATTTTTGACAATTTGAAAAGCCCATGGTAGTGTTGGCAAGAAGATTGTAAGTCTCAGAATATTCACATGGATTTCAAACAACTCAAAGGGAACGTACTTTTGTTGAAAACACCTTTCTGACATATTGTTACTAGTAGTGCCAAAACTTGGTAGGTACTGAGTCTCTTGGGCTCAGCGAACCCTGATTGTCTCCTCAACTGGGAATACCGCAAGGAGTCACTTTGAATACTGATTTCCGCGGCCCTTCGCAATTACACTAAATCGGGCTCTCTGCGCTTGCCGTAACGCGGACTCTACCATTGCTTTCTGAGGGGGGATTTGGAGGTAGCGGAAGAAGGAGCCCGAAGGGTGTGAGTGTGGGGGGGAAAAGCCGGGTCCAGAGGCCGGTTGTTTTACGGATTCCGTAACCAGCCCGTCCTACTCCCCTTTCCCCTCTCCCCGCCGCCCCTGTCCCGTCCGGGAACGGCGGCGGCCTTGAGCTTTGCTGTATTCCCGCTGTGGTAGGTGAGCGTCCGGCGCGCGGGCTCCCCGGGCTTCGCTCCCCACCCCCCCGTGTCTCCTGGGCCGGTGGCGGCGGCCGGCCGGGGAGGCGGCCTCGGCGCACAGTAATGGCAGCGCTGTGAGCAGGGGAACGCGAGCTGACAGCCGCCGCCGCCGCCGCCCACCTTCCTCGCCGGGGGCTTCGTCCTTCACTCCTTCGGGCTGCCTCCCCCTCCCCTTATCCCCTGTCCCTTGTCCCGCTTCTGCAGAAGGTAACCCCGCTGAGGGTCGGGGAGCCGGGCTGCAGGCTCCGGGAAACTTCCCTTCCCGGTTAATGGGTGGCGGGGATGGGGCGGAGGAAAGGAGTTGGGGGCGAAGAGGGGGGAGGGGAGAGGGATGGAAGGGGGAGGCGGGGGAAGATGGTGTCCCGTAAGTGACCCCGGCTCCCCGGAGCGCTGACCCCTAAGCCCAGCACCCCCTGGACTGGATCCCGGGCCTCCCCTACCCGGCCTTGGCCGCCCCTCCCTCGGCCCCATTTTCTTCTGAAGGAGGGAAGGTGAGAGTGCGTGTACTCTTCTGCTTGTTTACGAGCTCACACGCATACACAACTCTGTGTTTGGGGGTGTGTGTGGGGGCATCAGTCTCTTACATCCTTGCCACGAGTATTTTCACTTTTGTTTCCGCAGACAGCGAAGATTGATAGCTATGGGGAGGAGTAACCTACGTGCACTCCAGACCTGTCTCTACACTTAGGGTCTGGTGAAATAAGATCCTTAGACTTCTCAGAGCACTTACACACTAGGGAGTCTGGACCATTCCCTACAACCTCACCGATATGGGCATGTAAATAAAATATCCGTGAATTGCACACTGTTACTGTCAAATCATCTCCTTTCCCTCAGGGATTACTATCACCAGTTGATGGGTGGTACCCTGTAAGTTTACATTTTGAACATAGTTAGATTAGGTAACTAGAATAGATAAGATTTGAAGATATTAACTAACATTCACTGTGGGAGCTTTGACTAGACAGTATAAAATTCTTTGAACTAGATCTGTCCCAAATGTACATTCAGAGTAAAATATGGTAAATAATCACTTTGTTCTCATTGACTACTGACTACCTAATAGGTATTTAAAACACTCAAAAGGCTATACCCTATCCTTTAGAATCTCAGATTCCTTTCCAGGGCAGACAGATTGATTATACTTTGCCTCTTTTACCCAAATACAGTGTTTGAAAGATCCTTCGGAAAGACTCAGAGGTGAAATTACAGATGTACACAGTGTTTTGAGTTACCCTTTTTTTCTTTTCAGATGCTGTGTATAATTTAGGGAAACAGTGGTACAGTGTGCATGCACATAGTGTGTGGAAAATACCTTTTCTATGTATTTGAATGTTCAGAAGCATCTGAAATAATCTTACTTTACTCTTCAGCCTCTGTTGATTTTCGGTATTTTATGGAAGCTAAGATGGTTTATCCATGTCTTTTATCCTCACCAGTTTGTTATTAAATTACATATTGTGGACCTTCTTTAAAGTCAGTTTTGCCTTCTTTGTCAGTTAAATATTTAAGTACCTGATTCATATATCAAGTATTATTGTGGGCATTAGGGATACAACAATAAGCAAGACGTGTGAAGTTTCTGTCCTTGTAGAGCTTCAATTCTGGTGGAGGAGGGAGAGACTGATAAGACATAGGAATAAAAATAATTTCAGAGAATCATTAAGTGCAATGAAAAATAAAATGGGAAATTGTGGTGGTGACTGAGAGAAGACTACTTCAGATGCTGTGGTTGGGAAAGACCTGTCTGAGGTGAGCTTTGACCTGATACCTGACAAGTCAGAAGGGTTTAGCCTTTGGAAGTCTGAGGGGAGAGTATTCCTTTCTGAGGGAACAGCACAGGGAAGTTCTCAGAGGTGGTGTCAAGCTTGGGGTCAGTAAACTGAAGAAGCTCAGTGCATGTGGACCCAATGGGGGGATAAGAAGTTAGGTCATAGCCAAGGGCCAGATCTGGTGAGGTCTTATTGTCCAAAGGAGTTTGGATTTTATTCTTAAAGTACATGGAAAAGCTATTGGAATTTTTGTGAAACTGAAATTGCTCTGGTCTGATTGACAATCTGACTGCAGGGAAGACTGGATAAGAGGAGAAAAGAAGCAGAGAGACAGTTAGAAGGCTATGGTAGATTAGTGACTAGCGTATTAGATCAGGTTAAAGATTTTTCAGGTACGTTTTGGAGCTAACGGCATTGATTGAACTTGAGGCTTGCATGAAAGTGCAGTTGGTTGGGACGGGTGATTCCTCAGGTTTGGACTTCAGCTGGTGGGTGGTGATGCTTTGTATGGAGATGAGAAAGCAGCGAGGGAAGCATGTTATATGGGGAAAAGGTTAGATAAGATATGTTAAGTAGGACATGTTAGATGTTCAAGTGGAGGTAAGAAGTAGGCAGTTGGGTATACCATCTGGAGTTTACTGAAGAGATTAAGAAGTCGTTCATTCAACAAATGTTTTTCAAGCACCAGCAGTGGACCTGGCAATGGGAATATAGTAGTGAAAACATAGACAAAATCTCTGTCTTCATGGGACTTAAATTCTGATGAGGAAAGGAAAAAGAGATGCATCATCAGCACTTATCTGTTGGTTTATTTATATTTTGAATAAAAACTACATTCACATGATTCAAAACTTAAAATGTTTGATGAAGTACAGAGTGAAAATCTCTTGTTTCGTGTATCCTGTAACACCCAGTTTCTGTGGTGCTGAACAGGGTTCATGTTTTCTTACATACCTTTCCAAAGATATATTTTATGCACATATAAAGCAAATATGTGTATATTCTTCTCCCCACTTTGTCAGAATGGTAGCATACTTCACCTGCCTTGACCCCTTGTATTTTTTAGAGTATGAAATGGTGTTTAAGTTATGAAACAGGTTGAGACCACCTAAGAAAAGAATGTAGAGAACAGTGGAGAAAGCCCTGGAATATGCAGCATTTTCTAAGTTGATCCCTGCTGAGTTTTGGACCTACAGATGTGGTGGTGTTTAAAGAGCTGTTACTTTTTATGAGACTTTTTACAAAAGTTTGCACTGTTTCTTTTGTGTTCCACCTTTCTTATCTGCCTGTTCTCTTTATACACTGGAAAATGTCTGATTATAATTGAAGGCAGTGTTTTCATGTATCTACTGTCAATTAAATTCAAGAAAATCGATGACAGGATCAGCCCTGGAATCTTAATATTATAAAGACTTTTAACTGGCTGTTGTTATATCTAGGAAAAACAGGCAGAAATTTAGAATGTTAGGAGATTTATAACAAGTTATTGATACTTGAGATGTATGACTGAATCCTTGCTCAGTAATCAGTTAATCATAGTATCTGTTCAGAGTGATCTGGCTCTTTGCCTGGGTTTGAATCTTAACAGTAATGTTTCTATTATATTGCAGATGTTAGCATAATCCTTGTATTATTATCTTTAAGAATATTTAGAGTCATCCTCTTGTTACCACTTTGTGTTTGGGAAGGCTTATTGGAGAGACTAAAACAGTGTAGGTCTTTTGATCCTTAGAAGTTTTGAGACTGATAGTGTTAAGATCATTAGCGTCTGCTATAACTTTTGGGGTGCAGTTGAACCCTCTTGATTGACCTACCCAGAGGAGGAGAGAGGGAACATTTTTTAATGAATATAATTATAATGCTTCATATATTGGCTGACATTTTGATTTTCAGTTAGCTGTCTTTATTAGCCAGTCACTTGGTATATAAATATATCTGTTTTTTTCTGAGTTTTTTTTTTTTTTTTTTAAGATTTTCTTTATTTACTTGAGAGAGAAAGAGCACAGAGAGGGAGGGAGAAGCAGGCTCCCCTTTGAGCAGGGACCCGCTCATGCAGGGCTTGATCCCAGGACCCTGGGATTATGACCTGAGTCAAAGGCAGGTGCTTAACTGACTGAGTCACCCAGGCGCCGCTGAGATTGTGCTTGATTTAAGAATTGTTTTGTTCAGTTTGATTTTTGTGGTCATTTTTGTTATCTTTACTTCTCTTGTATTCTTATTTGGTGGAGATTAAAGTAAGCTACTAGCTTTTTAGGTTGAAGAAATATAATCTTTAATGGAAAATATTTAATAGTACTTTTTGAAGCATTAGACACTAATTACATATAAGACTACCATTTGAAATATGTGTAGTGAGTGTGTTAGGCTAACTTAAATTCTGTAAATGTATAGGTGTTAATGTTTTATTTGAAGATTTTAGTTATCTAAATGATTTTCATTTATATACTTTAACATCATAAATGATGTTACTCTTGTTATTTAATCATTGGATTGTAGCCTGATTGTGTGTCAGAATTTTTTTATCAACGAAGTTGACAATTTTTTTTTCTCTTACCAGCTATAAGTTTCTTGAAGATAGCATCTCTAGCACCTATAAATACCTAAATATCTCTTAATGACTAAAGTCTTGTTTCAACATAGGTTGCTTTTCAGATATTGAAATGTTGGATTTACTTACTCTATGTAAATACTTCTTGAGTTTCTCAACTTTGTTTTAACTCACTTGAGGGAGAAAATGTATAAGATACTTCAACAATTTTTTAAAAAAATTTTCAAATCTGTACCTTCACTCAGGTACTTTTCACCCAGCTTTCCCTAATGTTAATAACTTATGCAACCAGAGCACAGTGATTAAAACTGGAAATTAATATTGGTACAATAGTGTTAACTAAACTACAGACCTTATATGAATTTTACTAGTTTTTCCAATAATGTCCTTTTTCTGTTTCAGGATTCAGTCCATTGCATTTAATTATTGTGTCTCCTTAGTCTTATCTATCATAGTCTTTTTTAGACCTTCACACTAGTGATGAGTGTGTGGTCATTTATTTTGTAGAATGTCTCTCAGTTTGGTTTTGTCTGATGTTTTCTTGATTTATTGAAGTTTTGCATTTTTGACAAAAATACTATAGAAGTAATGTGCAGTGTAATGTTGAGTCCTACATTCAACATTATTGATGTTGAGTACAGGATGTCAGTATATCCTATTTGAGGTGATGTTAATTCTCATATGGTGGATGTCATGTCTGTCAAATTTCTCTACTTGTAAAGTCACCATTTTTGTCTTTGTAATTACAAGGTATCTTGGAGAGATTCTTTGAAACTGTGCGTTTATCCCTTTTCTCCTCAAACCTTTGCCCGTTTATTTTCAGTATTCTTTGGTAGATCTTGCCTGTAACAATTACTATAATGGTGTTCACCTGATAGTGATTTTGTTTTTCTCATTTCCTTCTACATTTATTAATTGGAATTTTTCTGTAGGGAAGACCTGACCCTTCTTGTTTATTTAGTAATTTGTTTATATTGGTATTGAGTCATAGATACTTGTTTTATTCTATGGTTTATAATTTAATGCTGTCATTATTTTGTTGTCAGATCATTCCAGGTATGGTCTTCAGGTTGACTCTTTGTTTTTTCACCATGTCCCCATTCTCTTTTCTTTAGGAAAGCATTTTTTTCTGGCATGATATCATTTTCTAGGTTTATCTTCCATTTCTCTGCTGAGACCGAGATCAGTCATTTGTCCTAGGAGCTCTGGTTCTTTCTATTGGAGATGATATTTAGAAACCAAGATCTGGATGTGATGTGTGCTTATTGCTACTGAGGTGTCATTGCTCCTGTTAGGCCTTCTTAGCAGACAGAGCTAGAAATATATGTATATACGCACATTAACTCACACATACATAAACATCCATGTTTATTTGTGTATCCTTTTAATCCATGTGTGCATTTATTAAAAACTATGAGTTCATACCGATAACTCTGATTCCAAGCACTATAGAGTTTATGCTAGCTGTCCCCTTTTGTTTATAATTACTATTTTCTGGCAGTGAGAAATAGAGCATACTTTGGTATGAAGTTACTAGAATAATGAATTATAGTGATGTTCAGGAAGATCTCCAAATAGTCCTGAACCTTAAAAAACATGTTAAGCTATCTTTCAGAATATTTCTTTTATTTGATAAAAGTCTGTATAAACCAAAAGTAATCATATTTTATCTTTGTAGTTCTAAGTATTGTTTAATTACATTTAAAAAATTTTTAGAGATCACTTTGCACTGAGATTTAGATATTTCTTTTCATCAGAACTTTGTTGTCCATATGATCTGGATTTTAAACACTGAGAAGGATGATACTTTTTTTTTTTTAAAGATTTTATTTCTTTATTTGACAGAGAGAGATCACAAATAGGCAGAGAGGCAGCCAGAGAGAAGAGGGGGGAAGCAGGCTCCCCGCTGAGCAGAGAACCCAATGCGGGGCTCAATCCCAGGACCCTGAGATCATTACCTGAGCCGAAGGCAGAGGCTTAACCCACTGAGCCACCCAGGTGCCCCAGGACAGTACCTTTTTTTGTATTATTTTTTTTTATTGTGGCAAGATATACATAAGAAAATTTCCCATTTTAACCATTTTTAAGTGTACAGTTCACTAGCAGTAATTGTACTCACAGTGTCTTCACAATGATCACCACTATCTGTTTCTAAAACTTTTTCATTATCCCAAATAGAAACTGCAACCATTGAGCAATAATTCACCATTGCCTCTCCTGCCAGCACCTGGTAATCTGTAGTCTGCTTTTTGTCTTTATGAATTTGTCTCCTTTGTTACCATATAAAGGGAAGATCATATAGTATTTGTTCTTTTTTGTTTGGTTTATTTTATTTGACATACTGTTTTTGGGGTTCATCCATGTTGTACTATGTACCAGAATTTACTCCTTTATTATGAATTATTAATACTCCTTTTATGTGTATTGCATTTTGCTTATCCATTCTTCTGTTAATGGGCATTTGAGTTTTGTCCATCTTTGACTATTGTGAATAATGCTGCCGTGAATGTTGTAACACAAGTATCTTTCCCATTCCCTGCTTTTTGTTTCCTTTGGGTAAATACCTGGAAGAGCAGTTGGTGCTCATATGGTAATTCTGTAGTTAGTGTTTTGAGCCTACTGAAATGTTTTCCATGGTGGCTGCACCATTTTACATTTCCTACCAGCATTACACAAGGATTCCAATTTCTTCACATCCTCACCAACATTAGTTACTTTCCATTTTTGGCTTGTTTGATTGCTGTGATAATAGACATCTTACTAGGTGTGAAGTGGCATCTCATTGTATTTTGGATTTACATTTCCCTAATGACTTGTGATGTTGAAGATCTTTTTATGTGCTTGTTGGCTATTTTTGTATCTTTCAGGGGAAATGTCTATTCAGGATCTTTGCCCATTTCAAAATTTGTTATTGTTGTTAAGATAATCTTTATATAGGATATTAATCTCTTTTCAGACATATGAGATTAAATGTTTTCTCTCATTCTGTGGACTTTCTCACTCTTGATAGTGTCTTCTAATACATGAAAGTTAAATTTTGATGAAGACCGATATCTGTGTTTTGTTTATGTTTTTGGTATCATATCCAAGAAATCATTCCCAAATCCGATGCCAAAGCTTTCCCACTGTGTTTTCTTCTATGAATTTTCTATTTTTATATGTTTAGATCTTAAGTATAGGCCTTTGTTCCATTTTGAGTTAAGGTTTGCATGTAAGTAAGGACAGTGTATTTTGTGTGGATTATCAATAGATGGCTTTATGTTGGCACTTAGTTATGTCCAAACTTTGGCTAGTTTGGAAGTTAAATTTTAGAGAGCTAAAAATTAGTTATAAAGAGGTTAATAGAGGAAAAGGAAATGGTATGGCATTATGATGAAAGGAATTGCATTTTTTCCTGTGTGAAATAGGTGAACATTAAAATGAACTGCTTATAAGAAAAATGGAATGAAAGAAAGCCTTTTTAATTGATATATGGGAATAAAGTATGGGAAAGAGTAAAGGCATAAAGATATCAGTAATGGTACAGTTTTGGTCTTCATTAGATTCAAAAATATGGATGGAAAACTTAAATTACAGAAAACAGTAGAGAATAATACTACCTAAACTTAGCATTACCCAGCAAACTTGGAAAGTATTTATAAATATTGTCTATTTATGTTGTGCAGATGGAGAAAATGAAATAGCAACTAGCCTGGGATCACACTGTGATTGACAGAGCCAGTTTAGAATACTAGTTTCTTGATTCACACTTTTTCATTTTTGAGACCAGTGTTTTCCTTCCTTCCTTCCTTCCCCTCTTTCTTTCTCATGGATGGCGTGTTTGTTTTGTTTTGTTTTTTTTAAGTAAACTCTACTCCCAATGTGAGGCTTAAACTCTCAGCCTGAGATCATGAATTGACCCTGAGATCAAGAGTCACATGCTCTACTGACTGAGCCACCCAGGTGCCCCTCTTTCTTAATGTTTTGATATCTGGCAGAAACTTCCTCCGCCATCTTAAGACATTCAGCCTTTTAGATGGGACTTGCCTACTTCTAGAAGGCTGAACTATCATCTCATCCGCTTCCTCTGAGCCAACTCTAGTTTCTACAATGGCAAATAATAAATGCAGTAGAGGACAGGGGTAAGAGCTTCATCTTAAAGCCAGATGGATCTGGATTCAGATTCGGGGGTTGCTAGTTAATAGTTATGTATGTATTTTACCCAAATTTTCTAAATCTCTGTCTCTTCATTTTTAAAACAGAGAATAATAGTCATTTTAGAGTTATTCTGAGGAATTGATGAGATAATGTATAAAATGTGTTTAGCATGGCTTCTGGAATATATGCAAGCCAATAAAGATTTGCTATTATTATTATAATAATTATTATTATTAACAACTCTGTAGTTAGATGCTGTTATGATGATTATAAGTCATGGGCAAAGTACATCCTGCTCCAGGTCTCTCCTGTAGGAGAATTGGTGTCAATTTTATTTCTTTTTTTATAATTTGTGTGTTGGGTTGTCTTTATTTTTTTTTAATATTTATTTATTTGAGAGAGAGAGAGCAAGCATGAGCAGGGGGAGGGGCAGTGGGAGAGGGAGAGAGAGAGAGAGAGAGAAGCAGACTGCCCACTGAGCACAGAACCCGAAATGGGGGGCATGGGCATGGGACTGAGTCTCACGACCCTGCAATCACAACCTGAGACCTGGGTGCAACTGACTGAGCCATCCCGGTGCCCCTGGATTGCCTTTATTCTTTACCTTAATGGACAGTTAAGTGAAAGAATGGGATTGTAAGAGGTTGTGGTGTCCATGCTGTTTTTGGAATTTTAAACAGGAGGTAGTCAGCAAAGTTGATGTGTACCAGCTGTAGCTGTATCGCCTTTTGTTATTCTCTCATGCCTGTGTCTTCTAGAGCTGTCAGGATTTAAGTGGGAATTAATATATAGCAGCTCCCAGGTATATTAATTTGAATGGAAAAAAGGACCAGTTGATAAATAGTGATAAAGTTGGTAGGAATTGGAAGAGAAGCAAGGAATCTGAATTTTATTACAGCCAATAATAAACCAGTAGAAACTGCTTAGTATGTGATTCCATCCTCCATAAAAACTATGTAACTCATAACAAACAACTCAGAAAAGCAAATTACTATCAATCTTAAAATCTTAGCCTGTATTTGTGAGAAGAGATTTAAATCCAAGATTTTTAAATGTATGTGATTTAATTTAGCTCTCGAAGAATAGGATAACAAATATTGCAGTTCTTTGGGTAGTGCAAAGACAATGATTAGGGTAACCCTTTTTAATGTTTGGGTAGAAGGTCAGGCCTAGGAAAAATTGTGCCCTGGATCATTTAATTATTTGTGAAAAGGCTGGTTGGTCACAGCTTTGTCTAGCATGCATGGCAGTGTGTGAGCTTGCCTGCCTTTGAGGGAGTTAGACAAATTCAAGTTCTGTAACTCATTTGAGATAGGTATATGAGAATGGTTTTCTTTCCCTTTTTTTTTTTTTAAGGCTGGTTGGTGTCTTAAATTCCTTGCCTGAATATTAAGAAAAAAGAGAAAGCAGGTAAAAGGGACATTAAACTGCATACTAATGAGAGCAATGTGAAAACTTGAGAAGTACAGTCTGTAGAGACTTGGGAGAGAATCTCAAGTTTGAAGAGAGAATGGTCTTTAATTTTGGTCAGGTGGGTTTATTTTGGAAGCATTTGCCTTCCCCAATTTACATGTTGTAGTATAAATACATTCCTTACTCCCCACTGTCCTTCCTTTTCTTTGAGACTTAAGGGTTTTCTTCCTGCAATATACTTTTTGCCAACTGAGATTGATGAGAGTCTACTGTATTTCTCTTTACTGTTTTTCCCCTACTTCTGTCTTGTCTTTTTCTTTTTTAACATATGATGGAAATGACATTTGTGGAGTATTAAGAGCTCCATGGATCAAATCTTGTTGCAACAAGCATTGTACCCCATGCCTCATCAGATAACAAAGATATCTTTTGACTCTATTGGTTCACTCATTTGAATACAGTAAGATGAAATTGTTTAGATGCAACCTTGGAGCTTATTTTTATATGAAATGACAGAAGCGTTTTCAGTCAGTGTGTAGTAGAGGTAGCGTTTCCTATGCAAATGGAAAATACTGCAAGTTAATAATGTCCTGTATGGGGTCTTAATATTTTCTTTCAAATTGTATTAATTATAATGATATTAATTAGAATATAACCTGCTCTAAGCCCACTAAATGTCATTTGAAAAGCTAATTGTGATATATTGAGTACCTGAAATTAATTGAGGTCCAAGAATTTTTGGACTGGCCAAATTTTTGGACTGGCCAAATTTTTGGCAGTAGTGATCAATACTGAAATAAAAAGTCATCATTTGGTAGTTTCATTTCTCTCTCTCTCTCTCTTTTTTTTTTTCTTTTTTTGCTGAAAAGAGAGTTACAGGGCGCCTTCGTGACTTAGTTGGTTAAGCATCGACTGTTGCTTTTCACTCAGGTCATGATCTGACGGTGGTGACCTCGAGTCCTGCATGGAGCTCTGCTCTCAGTGCAGAGTCTGCTTGAGACTCTCTACCTCTCCCTCTGCCCCCTTCCCCCCCTGTATGTGTGCACGCACGTGTGGACTCTCTCTCAAATACATCTTTAAAAAAGAATCAGAATATTAAGTGTTTAGCCTTTTACATTATTCATAAATCATACTTCAGGAAGTCAACTGAAATGTGGCATACTAAAGCATTTATCAGTAATTAAGGTGTAGTTACCTTCATCAACATGTTAAACATGGTTATATGTTTTACTAAAATAGTTTATACTTCAGGTAAAATATTTATCTAATTATGTATATCAATTCTCTACCTAAAATGGAAAGTTGAGAATCTGTTACTGCTTTACCTGCTGAAATGTGATTATCCAAATGAGTTCTTTATATGAAAATGGTCATGGGTGCCTGAGTGGCTTGATTAAGTGTCTCTTTGGCTCAGGTCATGATCCCAGGGTCCTGGCACCAAGCCCTACATCAGGCTTTCTGCTCAGTGGGGAGCCTACTTCTCTCTCTCCCTCTGCCTGACATTCTGCCTACTTGTGCCCTCTCTCATCAAATAAATAAGTAAAATCTTAAAAAAAAAAAAAAGAAAGAAAAATGTCCAAATGAAGAACAGTATTGCTTCAAATTAAGATCCACCCATCTTGGCAAAGTTATGTTTTTTATTTCTGCTGTTATTTGTAAATTTGTTTTTAAAACAGTTTCATCAGGCTGTGTTAACACATCATACTTTTGATAGTAACATGTTCTTTTGGAGCCCTCTTTTAGCCTCAGAAACCTAAAACTCACTGGAAAGTTAAGTGACAGGTCAGCTTTTAGTGTTCTGAGGAATGAGGTACGTGTAGTGAGGAGAAAAACTTAAAAGAGATTTAGAACATTTTTTTTTTCCTTTTAAGATTTTATTTATCTGATAGAGAGATGGAGAGTGAGCACAAGTAGGCACAGCGGTGGGGAGAGGGAGAAGCAGACTCTCTGCTGAGCAGGGAGCCTGATGTGGGGCTCGATCCCAAGATTCTGGGATCATGACCCAAGCTGAAGGCAGACACTTAACTGACTGAGCCACCCAGGTACCCTGAGATTTTAGAACATTTCGATTGGAAATCTAGACAGATTAACAGTTTGATTTTCCTGATTACTTTTTTATTCTCATTTTTACCATAGGCTACTTAGCTTTTCTCTTAAAACTGATAACTTTGGGGGCACCTGGGTGGCTCGGTGGGTTAAAGCCTCTGCTTTTGGCTCAGGTCATGATCCCAGGGTCCTGGGATCGAGCCCCACATCTGGCTCTCTGCTCAGTGGGGAGCCTGCTTCCCTTCCTCTCTCTGGCTGCCTCTCTGCCTACCTGTGATCTCTGTCAAATAAATAAATAAAATCTTTAAAAAAAAACTGATAACTTTGTCATCAGAATATTATTAAAATATTTACCAACTTTTATGGGAAAGATGACAGAGTGATAAATTAGAGAATTTTTTTGTTAAACAATAAAATATAAGATACATGCTAAAGATTATAAATTAGAGTCTTTGAAGGATTTTAAGCCGAGTGTATGAAATAATCAGATTTGTGTTTTGGAAACTTTACATTGGTCATGGTATGTGACATGTATCAAGGGATAGAAAGAGGATACGGGCAGGTCACTTAGGAAGCTATGGCAGTGATCAGGCAAGAGGTCGTGGGTTGGATTAGGGTGATGTCAGTGGAAATGGGAAGAAGTGCATGAATTCAAGAATTGGCTAGAAGATAAAGGACTTATTGATTGGATTGATTTGTAGAGGAGAGTCAGAGAAATCAGAAAGAATAAAATTTCTGGCTTGAGGAACTCTGGATGTTGATATTTGCTGAGATGTGGGATACTGTGGAAGGATGAACATCTTGAGTTTGAGGGGTTGGGTTTATGGAAGAATAACAGACATAGAAAAATGTTCTTTGAATTTTGTGTGTGTGTGTTTTTTGAATTTTGACAAATTTTTATGGTCCTATAAGTAGCATCACAATTAATATCACCCCAGAAGTTTTCTAATGCTCTTCCGTAGTCTTTCCTGAGCCTCTGACAATCAGTGATCTGATGTATGTCCATGTGTTTTGCCTTTCCCAGAATGTAATGTAAATTGAATAATATAATAGTTAGTCAAATGAATCCTCCTTTCACTTAGCTAAAGCTTTTGAGAATCATCTATTGTCCATATATCAGTAATTTATTCCATTTTGTTGGTGAATAATATATCACAGCGTGGAGGTGTACCGTATTTTGTTTTTCCATTCACCAGTTGCTGGGCAGTTGGATTGTTACAGTTTTGCACAGTTATGAATTAAGATGCTATAAAAATTTGTGTTTATGTGGGGTTTTTTTGGTAAATTTATATCTTTATTTCTAATGTATAAATACTCAGAAAGGGGATTACTGGTTAAATGAAAGGTGTATATTTAAGAGAAATTGCCTAAGTCGTTTTTTATTTTAAATTTCCACTTGCACAAATGAGAGTTTTTGTTGCTCCACATCCTCATCAGCTTTTGATTCTGTCGGATTTTTGATCCATTCCAATAGTTATGTAGTAGTATCTTGTTGAAGTTTTAATATGCATTTTTCTAATGACTAATAAAGTTGAACATCTTTTATGTACTCATTTGCTATCAGTATTTCTCAACTCTGGCTCTTTTGGCTACTTTTTATTTGGATTGTGTGTTTTGTTATTACTGAGCTTTGAGCATTCTTTATAGAGTTCTTTGAGAGTTCTGGGTAGTAATCCTGTGTGTGTGTATTGTGTATCTGTCCTGTATCAGATCTGTATCTCACAAATATTTTCTCCCAGGCTGTAGCTTTTCATTCATTTTTTTTTTTCTGTTGAGGTATAATTGCCATATAACATATTAGTTTCAGCCTTACAACATAATGATTTCAGTATTTGTATATATTGCCAAGTGATTATCACAGTATGTATAGTTAATATCTGTTATGTAAGCAGAAAATTTTTTTTCTTGTGATGAGAACTTTAAGATTTACTCTCTTAGCAACTTTCAAATATGTAACATTTGGTATTATTAACTGTGGTCCTCATGCTGCATATCACATCCCCAGGACTTATTTATATTATAACTGGAAGGGTGTACCTTTTGAGCCCCGTCAGTCATATGCTCACTCTTTACTCCCCATTTCTAGTAGCCACCAGTCTGTTCTCTGTATCTATGAGTTTGTGTTATTTTGTCCATACAGATTTTAGCATTGTTTTTCCTATTTCTGTGGGGAAAAAAATGCTGTTGGAATTTTGATAGGGATTGCATCAACTCAGTAGAGTGCGTTAGGTAGTATGGACGTTTTAACACTATATATATATATATTTTTAAGATTTTATTTATTTGACAGAGAGAGACACAACAAGAGAGGTTAGTAAGGGGAGTGGGAGAGGGAGAAGCAGGCTTCCCACTGAGCAGGGAGCCTATTGCAGGGCTCCATCCCAGGACCCTGGGATCATGACCCTATCTGAAGGCAGACACCTAACGACTGAACCTTATCCTTATTCCTAGGTGTTCTTTTTGATGCAGTTGTAAATGGGATTGTTTTCTTAATTTCGATTTCTGGTAGTTATTGATGTATAGAAATACAGCAGATTTTTGTATACTGATTTTGTGTCCTACAACACTACTGAATTAGTTTATTCCTTCAAATGGGTTTTTGGTGGAGCCTTTAGGATTTTCTGTATATAATATTGTTACCTGCAAATACTGACAGTTTTACTTCTTTTCTAATTTGGATGCTTTTTACTTATTTTTCTTGTTAAATTGCTGTGGTTTGAAATTTCAATAGTATGTTGAATAAAAGTAGTAAGAGTAGATATCCTTGTCTTAAAGCTTTTAGCTTTTCACTCTTGGTTACAATGTTAGCCATAGGCTTTTAATATACGGCTTTTATTGTGCTGAGGTTCATTCCCTTTAAGCTCACTTTGTTGAGAATATTTTATCATAAATGGATGTTAAATTTTGTCAGATGCTTTTTCTGCATCTATTTTGATGATCATATAATATTTATCGTTGATTTTGTTAATGTGGTTTATCACATTGATTGAGTTGAGAATGTTGAATAAATTCCACTTGATCTTGGTGTATGATCCTTTTGTATTGTTGAATTTTGTTTGCTAATATTTTGTTGAGGATTTTTGCATCCATGTTCATCAGGGATATCAGCTATAATTTTCTGTTCTTCTGGCATCCTTGTCTCATTTTGGTATCAGAATAATACTGGCCATATAAAATGAGTTTGGAAGGTTTTCCAAACTTCCTCTTTTGTTTTTTGAAAGATTTTGAGAACAATTGGTATTAATTATTTGAATGTTTAGTAGAATTTACCAGTGAAGCTGTTTGGTCCTGGGCATTTGTTTGCTGGGAGGTTTTTGATTACTCATTCTACCTCTTAACTAGTAATCAGTCTGGTTAAATTTTCTATTTCTTCATAATTCAGTTTTGGTAAGTATTATGTTTCTAGGAATTTATCCATTTTTTTAATATGTTGTCAAATTTGTTTACATATTATTTGTTCATAATCATTTCTTCAAAATCCTTTATGTGTCCATGGTATCAGTTGTAATATCTTCTCTTTCATTTCTGATTTTGAGTTTTTTTCTTGGTGAGTCTAACTAAAGACTTGTCACTTTAGTTTATTTTTTCCAAGAATCAGGTCTTAGTTTCATTGATCTTTTCTATTATCTTTTTAGTCTTTATTTCACTTTTTTCCACTCTGATTTTTTCTGTTTTCTTTCTTCCACTAACTTTGGGCTTCCTTTGCTCTTTTTTTCTTAGTTGCTTGAGGTGTGAAGGTAGTGTTTGAGATTTTTCTTGTCTCTTGGGGTAGGCATTTGTTGCAGACTTCCATTTTAGAATTGCTTTTGCTGTATCCCACAAGTTCTGGTATGTTGTATGTTCTGTTTTCCATACCTTTCAGTCTCTTTTTATTTCACTTTTGATTTCTTCTTTGACTCTGGTTGTTCAATAGCATGTTGTTAAATTTGTGAATTTTCCAGTTTTCTTCCAGTTACTGATCTCTAGTTTTATGCCATTGTGGTCAGAAATAATGCTTGATAGGATTTCAGTCTTCTTAAATTTATTAAGATTTATTTTTTGGCCTAATATATGATCTGTCCTGGAGAATGTTCCATGTGCACTTCAGAAGAATGGATTCTGTTGTGTTTGGGTGGAATGTTATGTATATATCTATTAAGTCCACCTGGTCTAACATGTGTAAGGTTGATATTTGCTTATTGATTTTTTTTCTGAATTTAACTATCCCAGCTTTCTTTTTGTTTCCATTTGCAAGGAGTATCTTCCATCCCTTCACCTTCAGTTTGTGTGTATCCTTAAATCTGAAGTGAGACTCTTGTAGGCAGCATATAGATGGGCCTTGTTTTTAAATCCATTTTGTCACTCTTTGTCTTTTGGTTGGAGAGTTGTGTCCATTTACGTTGATAGGTATGCACTTACTGCCATTTTTTGGTAAATTGTATTCCAGCTATTTTGCAGCTCCTCTTTGTTCCTTTTTTTCCTTGCTCTCTTCCTTTGTGGTTTGAGAATTTATTTACTGGTGCACTTAAATTCCTTTTCCTTTATCTTTGTGTATCTTTACCATTTGTGTATCTTTTGTTTTGCTTTGTGGTTACCATGAGGCTTACATATAACAACTGTATTTGTAACTGTTTAAGTTGATAACAGCTTAAGGTTGAGTGCATTCTAAAAAGCTTTACATTTTTACTCTCCCTCACATTTTATATTTTTGAAGTCATGTTTTACATCCTTTTATTTTGTGTATTCCTTAACTAATTATTGTATTTATAGTTATTCTTACTACTTTTGTTTTCTACCCTTTGTAACTAGGTTTATATATATTTATTATATTTACCATTTTCTTGCCAGTATTATTCCAAGACCAGAAGTTGTTAATTTTGAGGAAGTCCAGTTTTTTCTTTTATGATTCAGGCTTTTTGTGTTATAACTAGGAAATATTTTCTTAGTTTTTAATTTAATCTACCTAAATTATTCCCTGATTCTCCACCAGAGCTGCTAACTCCAAGCAGTGTCCAAACATGTTATGCAGTGAGAGGAGGGGTGAGGAAGGAAGGAGTCAAGGCAAAATATGGCCCAGGGGCCAAATCTTTTCCTCTCCCTGTTTTTGTAAGTAAAGTTTTATTGGAACACAACCATGCTCATTCATTTGTTATTGTCTGTGGCTGCTCTTGTGTTCAAGAGTTAGTTGTAACAGAGGCTGAATGGGTTTCAAAGCCTAAAGTATTTATTATCTCCTCCTTTACAAGAAAAGTTGCCACCTGAGACAATCTATTAGTTCCTCCTTCCCCTTTTCTTGGGGCAACTCTCCTGCAGCCCTTTATTCTTAAGTGTCTTTCTGGACAAATTGTTTTTAAGCTCTATATAGTAACTATTCTGAAAAATTCCTATTTCTCCTTTGTTAGATCCTTCTGTTTCTGGGATCCCAAGTCTTTCTTAATTTGTTTCATTCCCTCCTGATAGAATATATCTTCTATTTCCCTGTTTAAAAAGGCTGCATGGGAATAAATTGATATCACTCTTAATAGAGAATTCTAGGTGGTTAGTCAGTTTCCTTGAGAATTTTGAAGGCGTAGCTTTATATTACCTTCCACCTTCCAGTGTTGCTCTTGATAAATCTAAAGACTTTCCAACTAAGGTTTGCTGTAACCTGTTCTTCTTTTCTGAAAACTTTTGGAATCTTTTCTTTTTCCTCAATGTTTTAATATGGCAAAAGAGGTGCCTGTTATTTATTTATTTATTATTTAATTTTAAAAAGATTTTTATTTATTTATTTGGCAGACAGATCACAAGTGGGCAGAGAGGCAGACAGAGAGAGAGATGGGGAAGCAGGCTCCCTGGCAAGCAGAGAGCCCGATGTGGGGCTCGATCCCAGGACCCTGGGATCACGACCTGAGCTGAAGGCAGAGGCTTTAACCCACTGAGCCACCCAGGTGTCCCGCCTGTTATTTATTTTTAAAATCAAATATTCTGGGTATTGTGTAGACCCCTTTTAATTGGAAAACTCATGTTCTAAAATTAAAAACTGAATTAAAAACTGAAGTTTTAGGGTGGTTTTTTTTCCCCTTTGATAATTACTCTCCTTCTGATTTTCTTTCTTTTTTTTTTTTTTTAAAGATCTTTTATTTATTTGACAGAGAGAGACCACAAGTAGGCAGAGAGGCAGGCAGAGAGAGAGAGGGTGGAAGCAGTCTCCTTCCCTGCTGAGCAGAGAGCCCGATGAGGTGCTCGATCCCAGGATCCTGGGATCATGACCTGAGCCGAAGGCAGAGGCTTTAAGCCACTAAGCCACCCAAGTGCTGCTTGTTCTGATTTTCTTAGGATGCATATTGATTACATGTTGGATCTCTTAGATTAGTATCTCTCAGAAACTGAGTTTTCTTATTTCTTTTATGTATTCCTCTCACCCCATGTTTATGTTGAGGAGGAGAAGGATTTTTACCCCCCTTCCTTTGGAAAATTGCAAATATATATAGAAAAAAATGAATAGTATAATAAACCTGCTTGTACTTGTCACTCATCCTAAATATTCATAAACAAGCTGTTAATTTTTTAATTTTTTATTTAAATTTTTTTTTGTTTAAAGATTTTATTTCTTGTTAGAGGGTGCATGCAAGCAGCAGGTAGAGGGAGAAGCAGACTCCCCGTTGAGCAAGGAGCTTGATGTGGAACTCCATCCCAGGACCCTGGGATCATGACAGGAGCTGAAGGCAAATGCTTAACCGGGCGAGCCACCCAGGTGTCCCACAAGCTGTTAATTTTGAAGCCTATCTCAGATAGCATTTCATTATATTCATAAATATTTTGGAATATGACCTAATAGGGACTCTCAATTTAAAAAAAACCTCATTTTATAATTATCATTATAAAAAGTTAAAAATTGCTTATTTAAGGTTATCAAATATCCCATCATTGTCCAAGTGTCCAGGGGTGTCATAATTTAATACAAAAGATCATCTGCATCCAAACAAGTTCATTCATACTGTAATTGATTAATGTGCTTTTTAGTCTGATTTAAATTCCTCCTCTGTATCTCTTTCCCTCTCTCTTTTTCTTTTCTTTCTTATATGTGTGCATATTTATTGAGAAATCTGATTATCCAGTAGTTTCCTACAGTCTGGATTTTGCTGACTTGTAGCTTGAATAATGCTTGAATATATAATATATATAGCATAGAATGCATTCAGATGACCTCTTTTTTTGAGCAACTTCATTCACTAAGTCTGGTTTTGATGTTCATCCATTTTGTAACATCTGTCAGTAGTTCATTCTCTTACATTTTGGAATAATAATCCATTGTGTGGATATACTTTATCCATTTATCTGTTGATAGACATTTGAGTTAATTTCTTCTTTTTGGCCTTTATGAATAATGTTGCTGTGAACATTCGTGTACAAGTTTTTGTGTGGCCATGTTTTCTCTTGGGTATATATGTGGGAGTGGAATTTCTGGGTCATATGATAATTCTTTTTATGTAAATTACTTTTGTAATTATTTAATTTACTGTTGATAATCATACATATTTACAAATGGTTCTGAGAAAATCTAGTCTAAATTGTTTTTAAATGTAATAAAAATTTTGTAGGTATTAAAATTAATGTTGACATAATGTTATTTGGAAATGTAATAACACATGAATATTTTTTGCAATGTTTTCTTTCTTTCTTTCTTTTTTTTGGTATTTAGAGCCTGTGATTTGTTTTTAGGGTTCATAACACTCATGTGTCTTAGGCATAGTACCTGTGTACTGCCTAAGTGTTAAAAGTCCTAAGATTGGGGTACCTGAGGGGCTTACTCGGTTAGACATCTGCCTTCGACTCAGGTCATATCTCAGGGTTCTGGGATTGAGTCCCACATCAGGCTCTTTGCTTAGTGGGGACCTTCTTCTCCCTCTGCCTGCCACTTACCCTGCTTATGTTCTCTCTCTCCTGTATCTCTCAAATAGATAAACAAAATCTTTAAAACAAAACAAAACCCCAAATCCCTAATATTGCCTGGGTGAAACTCAGGAAAAAGTTAAGGTGGTAATAGAGAACTTTGTGGACACTCAGTGGGAAGTAATCTAAGTGGGAATGGAAATTGGCTTGGCAGAATGTCAGGCATAGGACCATGATGGGGTCTTTAGTAAAGCACAGGGATGAAGAAGACTCGTTTATTTTTACGAATTATCAGACAGCTTGGGAGATGTAGAAGAATAGTGAGGTGATCATGGTCTTGTTTCTTTACTTGCTCTGTATCATTCTTATATAAATTCTTCATGAATAATTACATTAAACAATTTTAATAAGACAGAGGAACTTAGATTTTTAATTATATGAGCTTTCTGTTTTGTAAGCAGAGAATTAAGTAGACAGTTTCAGCATACTTTCAGCTCTTGGTTCATTAAATTCTAGTATGTTTCACTAAGCTAATGTTTTTCTCACCTTGACTTCCATATTTTCCATCCATCTAAAAATGGATTATCACTGCATATATACCCACTCTACCATAAACCTGTTGTTTTTAGCAAAGAAGTCAGTGTCACTCTAATTCTGTCAAAATTTGAATAAAGGTAAAAGGTAATCATGTAGCCGCTAAATAATTTACAGGTAGTGGGCATAATACCATTTTTATAAAGGGAAAAAACTGTTAAAAAGGGGACATTGACAACTTTTTAGTATACAGTACCAAAATAGGCCTTATCTTTTTTTTTTTTTTTAAGGATTTTATTATTTATTTGACAGACAGATCACAAGTAGGCAGAGAGGCAGGCAGAGAGAGAGGAGGAAGCAGGCTCCCTGCTGAGCAGAGAGCCCAGTGCGGGGCTTGATCCCAGGACCCTGAGATCATGACCTGAGCCGAAGGCAGAGAATTTAACCCACTGAGCCACCCAGGCGCCCCAAATAGGCCTTATCTTTAAGAAACACTCCAATAGGGGTGCCTGGGTGGCTCAGTGGGTTAAAGCCTCTGCCTTTGGCTCAGGTCATGATCTCAGTGTACTGGGATGGAGCCCCGCATCGGACTCTGTTCAGCAGGGAGCCTGCTAACCTTCCTCTCTCTGCCTGCCTCTCTGCCTACCTCTCTGCCTACTTGTGATCTCTCTCTGTCAAATAAATAAATAAAATCTTTAAAAAAAAAAGAAAGAAAAAGAAAAACACTCCAACAATTACAGTTCAGGTTGGGTAATGCTCTAAGAGTGGTAAGTCAGAATTTTCTCAAGTACTACATAAAATAGGGCACCTAACCTGGTTTAACTGGGCCCAGGGGAAGTTTTTATTTATTTATTTATATGTTTAAGAGAGATAGGAGAGAGTTGAGCACAGAGGGAGAGTGAGAACGAGAAGCAGACTCCCCGCCAAGCGAAGGGCCTGATATGGGGCTCGATCTCAGGATCCTGAGATCATGACCTGAGTTGAAGGCAGATGCCTAACCAACTGAGCCACCCACGTGCCCCCCAGGGAAAGTTTTTTAAAGGCAGGTATACTACACCAAGACTGTGATATCAGTAAGAGTTAGGTGAATGGCTAGAAAGAGGGAGGAAGAAAAAGAGAAGAATTTTAGGTAAAGAAAACAAAGAGTAAAGGCTGGGTATGTGAATCAGCCTGCCCGAGTTCACTAACCTCAAAGCAGAGAGAAGTTACTGGATTATGATGTCAAGGAAGGGAGTCCCATGAGAAGAGGAAGCTGAAAAGATGCTTATACTAATAAGGACAAATCATAGAAGCTTAGTATGCCAGGTTGTCAGTGAGTTTAAACCTTGTGTTATCTATAGTGGAAAATATCAAATGGCTTTTAAGTATAAGAGTGACGGGTTAACTTTTTGGTTTAGGTAGGTTATTTTTGTCTTTGAGTGCCTGTTCTGAGATTGTAACTTTGAAGGTCACGAATTTTATTAATTGACTGCTGTATCCTCAGAGGCTAGAATGGTGCCTTGCAAGTATTTAAGATTCACCAAAGATGCTAGTAAGGCAGTATAGTTGCATATAGTAATTAAGAGGAAGCGATCCAGCACAGGTGTGAATCCTTTTGAGGCCACCATTAAATAGTGCTGTGACCTTAAGCAGGTTCCTTAATCACCCTATGACTCAGTTTTCTTATGTGGAAAATGGAGAGAATAGTTGGACCTACCTAGTCAGATAGTTCTGAGAATTAAATGGGTTTGTATAAAGTACTTCGAATAGTGCTTGGCTCATAGTAAGTACTATATAAATATTATAGGAATAGATAAATTTAAGAAGTAATTCAGGAACACAGTTGGATAGGATGTGGTGAATAGGGTGTGAAGTGGTTAACGTTGATTCCCTTTGTAGAGCTAGCGCTTTAGGTCCTCCCTATTTCTCCCCTACACCTACTCACAACATACATACACTCAAACTCACTCACTCTTACTCTCACAGATAACTGCTCATCCGTTCTAGTTAGTACTGGAAGTGTACATAAATCCTGGTGGTTAGTCTCTGGTATTTTGAGGAAAGACTGTTGATTCAGGGTGGCACATCCTCTTGGATTTTATTTGGTTTCTCTCTGATTCCTTTTCTTTCTCTTTCTTGAAATCTCTTCCTTGGACTCCTTGAGTTCTTTACTTCTCAGAACAAAAATGTAAGCAGGGCTTCAAGCCACTTCCAGTTGGTGGGCTGGTGGTGTGTAGCCACTTTCTTCCCCTTGTCTCCTTTTTTTCTTTATGCTTCTTCCCTTCTCCCAATTGTTTTCCTACTCCTTATTTTCCTACACAGTAGGAGACAAGAGAAAGGATTTCCTCCTTATTTGGCCTTGCCTACAGGCTAGCTTGGTGTTCACAGTTCTGGTAATTATGGAAAGCTTTGGGGAGAATGTTAAAACACATGTCAGAAAAGTACTCCCTTCTTCAGTTAAATTTAACTTTAAAAGAGTTCTCTTTTAGTCTGTTTTTCTGATGTGATATTGTGAAGCATTTGGAATCTAGCACTTAAGCCAAGTTTCTCTACCCTTTTGTTTCAGAAACTGGCTGACTTCTAGAATATAGCTTGTCTGCTAGGCAAAGAAATCTTTGAGCTCACTTCTGGGCCGGTCAGGGTCACCAGAATCAGAGGTTTCATGCAAGAGCCTTGCTTTCATTAGGTGCATGGGACTGGATACTCTGAGAATCTAAGATGGAGCCTTAGCTCTCTGCTGCAACCCTGATGGTCTTTGAAATCTATACATTGTTTTAATCTTTTTAGGTTCAAGTGGATTTTGTGTTCTACTCTATGGTTCATTTGTTTTGATAGAAATGTAAATTTCCTCCCTAATCTTTTACTTAAACTGAGGCTCTGGGAAGATAAACCCTTTAACTTTCTCGTGTCTTCTCATATTCCCACCTATCTCATTCCCTAGTTTAAAGAGTACATACAAGGATTGGGAGCCAAAACCTTTTTATTGAATGTCTCTTGCATACTTCTCATGATGGGAGTTGGGTTTTTGGCTAATGGGGCCCCAGCTTTTTTCCCTCGACACACTGAGTCTTCTAAATACTTGGAACAACACTCTTGATCATAAATAACTTGTAGTAAAATCTTTCCATTTCCTAGAGTTTGTAGTGAATGTAAATATTCTGTGTAATTCCTTGTCTGGATAGCCATGAAAAGATGGTGGCCAGTGTCTATTGTGTTTTTACTGTGCGCCAGGTTCTGTTCTCACCCCTTTTGTCTATTGTGCTGGTGAATTTTGTGATGCTTTAAAAACAAGTAACTTGTTTGTAGAATTCTTGCTAATGTTACTGTTGTTTTTAATTAACAGATTTCAACACTAAACTTGCACAATGTCTTTGAAACCAAGAGTAGTAGATTTTGATGAAACATGGAACAAACTTTTAACGACAATCAAAGCTGTTGTCATGTTGGAATACGTCGAAAGAGCAACATGGAATGATCGCTTCTCGTATCCTTTTAGTGGCACTGATAAATGTTCTTGTATTGATAGTGATATTGTATTAGTAACTCTGTCAGTGAACATTGGTAAATGTCCTAAAACTGATAAACTTGTTGAAAAGTGAAAACAGTTTTATGCTTATGTAAATGGAAGAGAATGCTGTGTGACTGCTTTCACATATATTGTTTACATTTCCAAGTTCACCTATATGTGTCAATCAACAATTTGAGAACCTTTCATTTGACCGAACTAATTGAGCACTTCTGTATATATCAGGTACTACTGAAGGCTTTGGGAATACAGTGTATACAAAACCACTTTCCTTTCATTCTACTAAGGGAAACAGACAATAAACAGGTATTTTTAAAAAATCTAATGCCAGTGCTTCTACTAGCAGGTAGTGATGGACTTTCTAGGGAAAAATAAAGCAGGGTAAGGACATGGAGAATGGTTAGAGTATGTATGTATGCAACTATCTTTGGTGGGACGGTCATGGAAGATTTCTCTGAGGAAGGTGGTGATACTTGAACAGAGACTGGATCAAAGCGAGGGAGCAAATCCTACAAATATCTGGGGGAAGAATGTTTCAGGTAGAGAGTTTAATGACTTGACAGCTAGAAATATGTTTTTTAATTAAGTTTTCTATATTCGTGAATTAGCAGTTTTATATGAAAATACAAATTTGTGGTTTGTCTAGAACAATCTGAATCGTGGTGTTCTGCATTCCCATATGACAGCAACCCTTTTTCAAGCATATATATACTGTATATATTAATTATACTGTGTGTTAGGGCGCCTGGGTGGCTCAGTGGGTTAAAGCCTCTGCCTTCGGCTCAGGTCATGATCTCAGGGTCCTGGGATCGAGCCCCGCATCGGGCTCTCTGCTCCGCGGGGAGCCTGCTTTCTCCTCTCTCTCTGCCTAGTTGTGGTTTCTCTCTGTCAAATTAAAAAAAAAAAAACACAACACACTGTGTAACCAGGGCATTATGGTTATAAACTGTGGCACACCAAGAAAAAGCCCCCCAATATTAAATACTTCAGCTTCTTAGTATTTGGGAGGTTAAAGGGGTCTCTAGGAACCCTCGGCCACAGGTACCTGGGGCAGAGTCATGGATGGCAGTCTTACCAATTCTACCATTGTCTTCCAGGGACCAAGGCTGGGTGGGCATGCGGACAGTATAGGCACATTGGCACATGTTCACTGGCAGACTGCCACAGGACACACCATACATGTCCTTTCTTAGGGTAAAGAAAGGAGGTAGGGTTGAGGCCTGGTGTCTCTGGGTCCAAATGGCAAGATAGTGCCAGGGCCTTGCAGGAGGCCTTGAGTACTGGCTGGATACTGTAGGAACCAGAGATTCTTTCTCCAGAAAGGGAAGTTAAGATGTGAAGATATTAACCAAAATGTATATGGAGATTCAGTTTTTTCCAACTCTGTGCTGCCCTCTAGCAGTCTTCTGGGACTAAGGGATGGCTACCCTCATCATGTGGGCATATACTCTTTAGAAAAGCTTGGATTTTGTAAGTGACCCAACTTGTTCTTAATGCCTAATTCAGTTTTGTGGGTTTTTTAAAGATTTTATTTATTTATTTGACAGAGAGATCACAAGTAGGCAGAGAGAGAGGAGGAAGCAGGCTCCCCGCTGAGCAGAGAGCCCCATGTAGGGCTTCAATCCCAGGATGCTGGGATCATGACCTGAGCTGAAGGCAGAGGCTTTAACCCACTGAGCCACCCAGGCACCCCACCTAATTCAGTTTTTAATATTAAGCTGACTGTTGATGTAAGAATGGTGAGGTTCTTTTAGACCAACAGCAAACCATCTCATTCATTACATTTGCAGTCATTACTAAGAAACACGTTAGGCTACCTATGTTCTAGCCACTAAAGATAAATAAAATGATAGTAACATTTCTGGAAGCCTTCATAGTTTGCAAGAGTGTTTTATATTTTTTTATATTACTTGGTACCTCAAATAAGCCTGTAAGATTGATGGAGCAGATACAGTTGTCTTTATTTAACAAAGGAGGAAATTGATATTCACATAATGCAGGTAGTAATTGAAGTAGCACAGACTTGAATATGAGATTTCTAACATCTAATTCCCTATACTTGCCAGTATATCTAGAAGATAATTGATATAGATTCTGCCTTTGAAGAACTTACTATTGAATTAGTCTAATTTTTTTTTATGGAACATCATTGATTGTTTTTGCATAGGACTCTTTTTCTTTTTGGCATAGGAATCTTAATAAAATGGAAAATGTTAAATTTACTTGTGTGTTAATGAGGTTTCACTAGACAAGTACATAGGTAGTTTTAAGGCTATTTCAACTGAAATATGAACAGAGAAAGGAGTTGGTCGTAGAAATACCTGGCTTCCTTGGAAAGTATTGCTTCAGTCACTGTTATTTCTAAGATGTTTATTGTTTGATTCATCTGAGATGGTCCAGTTACCTGCTCATGAATTTTTTTCTTCCCTTTAAAATAAAGAATATCTGCAAAAACAATAAAATTAAGAATGGAATTTCTTACTTTAAATTCTATTTTGAAAAATAAAGGACTGTGTTACTAATTATTCTGAAGTAAAATCCTTTTCCCTGTTAATTTGTCCAAGAATACGAGGTTGACGTCTGACCCTTAGGTATCTTAGATAGAAATTTTAGAGGCTATAAAACGTTAATCTTTTGAAAATGAAAAGAAGCCCCCCCCCCATTGTGTATCACCGTATGTGATAGTAATTGATCTTTTTTTTTTTTTAAGATTTTATTTATTTATTTGACAGAGAAATCACAAGTAGGCAGAGAGGCAAGCGGGGGAGGGGGGCAGGCTCCCTGCTGAACACAGAGCCCCATGTGGGGCTTGATCCCAGGACCCTGAGGTCATGACCTGGGCTGAAGGCAGAAATTTAAAGCACTGGGCCACCCAGGCACCCCAGTAATTGATCTTTTATAAAGCATTTTTTTGGGTGTGTGAAATGTAATGTGGTTGACCCTTGGACACAGGTGTGAACTGCGTGTGTATAAAAAAGGTGTTTTGGGGGTGCCTGGGTGGCTCAGTGGGTTAATCCTCTGCCTTCGGCTCAGGTCATGATCTCAGGGTCCTGGGATTGAGCCCCACATCAGGCTTTCTGCTTGGCGGGGAGCCTGCTTCCCCCCCATCTTTCTCTGCCTGCCTCTCTGCCTACTTGTGATCTCTCTCTCTGTCACATAAATAAATAAAATCTTTATTTAAAAAGGTGTTTTGTTTGGAAAGATTTATTTTATCTATTTTAGAGATTTTAGGGAGCGAGAACTGGGGTGGGGAGGGACAGAGGCAGGAGAGTAGAGAATCTCAAGCAGCTTGCCCACTGAGCATGGATCCTGCCGTGGGGCTCTATCTCAGGACCCATGAGATCATGAACAGAACCGAAATGAAGAGCCAGATGTCTGACCAACTGAGCCACCCAGGCACCCTTTTTTTAATCAATTCAGTACTGAAAATATATTTTCTCTTCCTGATGATTTTAATAAGATTGTCTTTTCTCTAGCTTACTTAATTATAAGAATACAGTATCTAATATAATATACAGAAATGTGTTAACTATTTATGTTTCAGGTGAGGTAAAGTCAACAGTAGGCTATTAGTTGTTCAGTTTTGGGAGAGTCAAGTTATACGTGGATTTCCTTCTGCTGGGGGTTGGGCACCCCTCACTCCTTCATTTTCAAGGGTTAACTGGTACATATGTGGAAAAGTTGGTAAGGTGTACATGTGGGGTTGAACAGACAATTATAAAGTAGACACCTATATAATCTGCACAGGTTGAGAACCAGAACACTGTGAGGATCCACCAACTCTCCCCCCACTACATGTCCTTCTCAGTTCACAAGCCCACTCCTTATCTTGGAGGGAGCTACTATTGTGACTTTTGCACCTATTATTTCCTTGTGTTTTTTTTTCTTTAATAGTATAACTGCTTATGTATACAGCCCTAACAATTACTGGTTCTTTCTGTGTTTGGAACTTTATATCAATTGAATCATGCTGTGTATGTATTTCTGTGTCGTAATTTTTTCTTTCAACATATATATGTATGTGATTATTAACTAGTGACTTTGTAAAATATGTATTACTAATCCCATTTTATAGCTGAGGATGTCATGGTTTATTGATGGGATAAGATGACTTACCCTTGTAGGACTGAATGCTGAAGTAAAATGCTCAAGTCTGCTTATACTCTTGAAATGGACATTAAGCTTGTTCTGTCATTTGAAGTGTTTAACATGTGTAAGTACAGAATTTATGGAACCCTGTCCACAACGTTTTTACTAAATATAAATTCCATAAGGGCAAGGCTTCTTACCCATTTTGTTCACTGCTATATTCCTAGCATCTAGCACATGTAGGTATTCAGCAAATACTTGGGGGAGTGAATAGCTACTTTCAACTAAATGTCATTAAGCATATTGTACAGGTGGAATAAGATTAATATTTAGCTAGGTCTCTTGTGTTGATAAGCAGGTTTCTTAACACTGATCCTTCATAAACGTACTGCATCCAGCTACAATGCAAGGCATTCTGGTTGATAGGTAATGTAAATAAAAGACATCAGTTTTATAATACATAACAAATTACCACAAATTTTTTGAGAGATATCCTTTTATTATCTCACAGTTCTGTGGATCAGAGGTCCATGGTGTGACTGCATTCTCTCTTCAGGATCTCATAAAGCTGAAATTAGGAGTTGGCTGGCTAACTCATCTAGAGCTCAGGGTCCTCTTCAAAGCCTGTTGCTGTTAATTGGGAGAATTTAATTCATTGCAGTTACGGGTCTTAGGTCTCCATTTTCTTGTCTCTTGGTTGTGAACTGCTCTTGGTGACTTGGTATACCTCAGTTTTTGCATGTGACTCCCTTCCATCTTAAGTGCCAGCTGTGGTATGGCAAATCTTCCTGTGTTCTCAGACCTCCCCCTCTGCAATTAGCGACAGAGGACTAGAAGCAGATGGGGATCTGCTTTTAAGAGGCTCATTTGATTGGGTTAGGCCCACCTGGAAAGTCCAGGCTACTTTCCCTCTTGCGGTCAGCTGATGAGTAATCATAATTCTGACTTTTTGCTCTGAGTTCCTTTTGTCTAAAGTAGCAGTCCCAGGTGTAGGGTGGAAAATCTTAGGAGGCCATTTTTAGGATTCTGCCTAACACAGGTAATAATATTTCTAACAAAAGCTTTACAACAGCTTAGCGTTGTTTGGAAGTTACCCTTTACTAAGGATTTCTATGAAGTGTAGTGAGGTTTGATGTAGATCTAGATTTACTGTTGTTTTTTTCTGGGTTGGAGTTCTTTGACTGTTTTGATTTACTTTTATTCATGGTTTTCTGCTTTTTGGCAGCTGTAAGGACAATTCCCAAACCCTGCAGTATAATGTAGATGCTCTCCTACCTTAAGGGCAAGCTAGATTCTAAATAGTTTTATGTAAGTCCAAAGTGATTAAATGAGGGGAAATCTAAAATGCCTTCATGAATGTAAAACCAGGTTTTAAAACCAGTTGTACCATTGTCCTCACTTCTAATATATACTCTGTTAGGCATCTTTTCAAACATAGACCAAACATAGACCAGTTTTGACTACATTGAAAAATATTAAAGTAGGTCATCTCCATCCCTGACGATCCTCACAGATTTTAGTAGAACTTATTAACCTTGGTGCCTGCATTAGTAGCCCATCATTTTTTCTTTGATTGTATAGATTGGGAAAGGTTTTATCTGTAGTTTTCTCTGCTTGAAGCATCAGTAACATTTTCACTCTGTTCCAAATGAAATCAGACGAATATTTGATTATTGTAATTCTGTAGCTATACACTTTAAAGTTTTTCCATTTAACCAATAATTTGTACCTTTGCTCTCTAGTTGATGATTTCATAGATACTGCATCTTTTACATGTTGCATGTTTATTCTTTTTCTTCAGAAATGTCAATAAAGATCTGTATTTTTTTATTGTCAGTACTGTTTTGGTCATTGTACCATTTTCAATTTTAAGATAACCTTTCCTTTTTTTTTTTTTAAACTTACCAGCACTGTTTAAAATTTGTTTCCTGTTAGATGTAATATACATAACTTAAAAGCACATCCATATAAATCTCCTACAAGCTATCCCTTCATAATAAGAACCCATAAAGACACAGTGTATACTTCTTTTCCCATGGTTTGGTTTTCTGCCTTTTTTTTTCCCCCCCTTTTTTCCTTTTTTGTTTGTCTTAAAGATTTTATTTTTAGGTAATTTCTACACCCAACATTGGGCTTGAACACACAACCCTGAGATCAGGAGTCTCATGTTCCACTGACCAAGCCAGCCAGGTCCCCCTCTTTTTCTTGTTTCTAATGAGAGTCATCTGCAGTGGCCCTCAGCAGGACCAGGACACACAGGATGAAGGCCTAGGGTAGTGGAGGGGAAGATGAGAGCCCAGACAGAAAAAGACTAGACAGGAAGAGTTGAGGGACAGCAGAGACAGAAGAAAAGAAGGTGGATTTTGCAGCCCAGTGTCAAGACACCCAAAATAATAATACAGTGTTACTTCTCATTTCCAAAGGGGGAGATTTCTTTCTTAGAAAATGGTTGATGGTGTGTGTCCCACTGCTGTGGATAATCTTTACATCCCCATTGTAGAACTCATTGTTTTAGACCCACTATACAATAAAATTGATAGCGTTAATATTCAAAATTAAGCCCAAGCATAGGTAACATCTTTTTTTTTTTTTTTAAGATTTTATTTATTTTTTGACAGAGATCACACGTAGTCAGAGAGGCAGCCACAGAGAGAGGAAGGGAAGCAGGCTCCTTGCTGAGCAGAGAGCCCGATGTGGGGTTCGATCCCAGGACCCTGGGATCATGACCTGAGCCGAAGGCAGAGGCTTTAACCCACTGAGCCACTCAGGCGCCCCTAGGTAACATCTTTAATAGAGAAAATAAATGATTTTGCTTCTGGCCAACACTGTCTTGGTTTTAACAGAGTATAGAACTTTTGCTCTGGAACAGTTTTGGTTTTTGGCTATGAGAGTTTTTATGAGTGGAAAGTTCATAATAGAGGAATTTTTATATCCTGGCTCCCTAAAGAGTGACTTAAGGAAAAGATGACTTTGGAGAAGAGAGTGTTTAAATCTAGAACTGGCCTTCTCCAGTTATTTCCCATTTTTTGTTTTTTAAAGTGCCTTCTCTAAAACCAAATCATAATTGGATCGTAGAGGGTTGGGTGCTCTTCTCAGGGCTTAAGTATTTCCAAGGTGGTTAGATATTTGAATAGGTTAGAGAAAAATAGCACATTTAGGAATATGTTTTAGTTAGTTAAGTGACATTATACAGTGTTAACTGAGACCCCAAACTATGGTGAGTTAAAAAATTGAAAGATTTATTAAGGCAGACTCCATTAAAAAAGACACAAGTACATCCTCGTTGAGGATGTCAAACAGTATATAAATCCTGTATATGGATTGAAATGGGAAAGTCTCCTTGTATTCCTTGCCCTGCACAGATCCTTTTTCCCTAAGTGAAAGGAAGGTAAGTCCTGTAGCCTGAGTCCTTTTAGCCAATTTTGTTTACATGTGCATGCAGTGGATATTTTGAGATACTAGATTTGGTGACACAGAACATTTGGGCACATAATTTAGCATATCATACTGAAATTACAGTATTGAATCATGTTAATTTTTCAATATCAGGTTGTGTATTTTAGAAATAATTGTATTGTGACTTCAGGGGGAAAAAGATGGAGCAAATATGATAGATGAAATCTCGAAGTAGGTATTCAGAACTTAAATATCTTAAGTGCATCACACCTTTGCCAAAGGAATTGATCTAGATCCTGTCTAAATTTAGTCTTTATTTTTTTTTATTTTTTTTTTTTTAAAGATTTTATTTATTTATTTGACAGATAGAGATCACAAGTAGGGAGAGAGGCAGGCAGAGAGAGAGAGAGAGAGAGGAGGAAGCAGGCTCCCCGCCAAGCAGAGAGCCCGACGCGGGACTCGATCCCAGGACCCCGAGATCATGACCTGAGCTGAAGGCAGCAGCTTAAACCACTGAGCCACCCAGGTGCCCCTAAATTTAGTCTTTATTAAAAAAAAATACATTTAAGTGTAGTATACACACTGACATAGTAACATACAGGTGAATTTTCATAACATGAACATACCCATGCATACCCATGTACCCAATAAATAGCACTCCTAGCATCCCAGAAGTACCCTACATTCCCCCTCAGTCACTAGAGGTAACTACTCTCTTCTAATATGTTTAATTCTGACAACACTTTTATATCTGTTTTTACTGGGGTAAGATTGTGATGAGTAATTGAAATTGAGTATAAATGTATGATAAAACTCTTAATGTGGTGAATTAGGACTCCCACCCCCACCCCCACCCCCGCCGAGGAGTTTATAGCTAAAACCTCCAAGCCGGATCCAGGAGCTCATTTAATACATTATTTTGGAGCACCTTTCTTCTGTATTTATACCTTGCTCCTTCTCTCCCCAAACTATTGTCAGTTCTCTACAGAATTTCTGTCCAGATAAATTTCTAAGTTTTTTCTTAGATGATGTATGTTAAAATTTCTATTTTCTTTGTAATATAGGTTAATACTTTTATGTTATTGTTAGTAAATAATTCTTATATACTATTTTACTTAATCTATTTTAAAGAGGTTCATTATATCTTGATTGATTTAAAGTAATCATAAGTGTGTTTCTTTACTATATATTTTTTTTCTACAAAAATACCTGGCACAGGAGCACCTGAGTGGCTTAGTTAGTTAAGCATCTGCCTTCAGCTCAGGTCATGATGTCATGGCCCTGGGGTTGAGCCCCGAGTCGGGTTCCCTGTTGAACCAGGAGTCTTTTTCTCCCTCCCCTCTACCCCCCCACTTCATACTCTCTGTCTCTGTCTCTCAAATAAATAAATAAATCTTCAAAAAACAAAAAACCTGGCACAGCAGTATTATACTGTATGGATATTTTTGCTTCTTTGTGTTTTTTTAACTGTAAAAAATTTTTTTATATTTAGCAGTAGTATATTGAAGAATATATACATTAAGATTTTATTATTTACTAATTATGTGTAATGAAAACAAATAAAAGGATTTAGAAGGAACCTGGAAAAGTCTGACCAAAATCTACCCATCCATGACCTCATAATGGAGAGGGCTGCTTATTCTTTCTGGAGTAAGGATACTAGGTAAATAGAGCACATGACGTTGATTCCCTACCTCATCACCAAGTGTTTGATAAGTGCGTCTTATGTATCAGGAATTGTGCCTTGGATCTGTGAACCTAGAGATGATTAAGAACAGACTAGTGTGGATGACAAAGGTATTAATAATTTCTATTGTATAAAAGTACTATAGAAAAAGAATATATCAAGTGTTATGGAGATATAGAAGAGGAACCGTCTTCATCCTACCTCTATATCTTTTTATAATGAAAGTTTGTTTCTTAAAATTTTTTGTTTACTATTTTTTTTAAGATTTTTACTTGTTTATTTGACAGACAGAGATCATAAGTAGGCAGAGAAGCAGGCAGAAGGAGAGGAGGAAGCAGGCTCCCCACTGAGCAGAGAGCTTGATGTGGGGCTCGATCCCAGGACCCTGGGATCATGATCTGAGCTGAAGGCAGAGGCTTAACCCACTGAGCCACCCAGGTCCCCCACTATGATCATTTTTAGTAATCTCTACACCCAAGGTGGGTGTAGAGAACTCACAACTCTTGAGATCAAGAGTCATATGCTCTTCCAACTGAGCCAGCCTGGCGCCCCCCGCCAACCTCCGTATTTTTAAGCAAAATTTTTATTTATCCCAATTCTTATACTAAGTATGCTGAATTTATTTATAATATAAATAAAAATATATTAGTATATTAAATACTTGACTCCGTCCCAAATAATCAACCTTATTTTCAGTTTTTATTTGCATCTTTAATGTTCTCAGCTTGCTTCATGTATGCTTCATCTTCAACATCTGGTCAGTGGTGCACAGTTTATGAAGCACTTCAACATTCATGAACTTAATTTGGGTCTTAAAAGGATTCTGTAGAGATATCAAGAGAGGATTTATTATCTTTAACTTAGAGATGAGGAAATGGCAACACAGAAGGGTTAAGAGGCTTGGTCAAGATCACCGGCTAATAAAACTAAAGTCTCAATCAGATCCCATTTCCTTTGACTTCTGTTTAAGGACTGGCTGCTACAGCATATCTCCCCCTTGTGATACTTAGCAAGGTGGTACTCAAAAACTTAATTGATAAATTGATATTTCTTTCATTGTATAATTCTTCTTATGGAATAAATACCAAAGGATAGTGTGTGGGTTATAGGATGTTCTGATGAGTGCTATGATGTGGGAAACTGTGTCAAATGAGTAATTTCTGTAATTGTTTTGTTTCTCACAATTGTATAGACATACCTGCTTGTGATATTCCATAGCCCTTTGTTGATATTATGCTTATGTCCATTCTTACATAAGCCTTATTTTGTAGGTTTCTGGGTAATTTGATTTTACAGAATGCTGCCCTGAATTTTAAGCTCTTTGAGAAGAACCATTTTCCTTACAATGCTGTCTAATAATTCTCAAGAAATATTTGCTGAATGAGTAAGTGAATAACACAGGGCTTTTTAAAGTAAGCATGGCTATATATATTTTACTTTTTCTATATCTGTATAATCTTAAATTGCCTGAAAAACCTTAAATTGCAAACTTGAGTTAAATCTCTTGTTTTAAAGTAGTATCTCCAATATTGAATATGAAAACCTTAACAATTTATCTAGAGATATCTATGCTTTATGTGTGGCCTATCCTGAACCCCTTGGAGAAAGACTTTATACAGAAACTAAGATTTTTTTGGAAAATCACGTACGGCATTTGCACAAGGTAAGAAGTGGTACATACATGATACAAATATGTTTGTAGCTGGGTAGTTACTATTAGGCTAGTTTACTGTTTTCCAGTGCAGAACTTATATCATCAGGTTAAGGTTATTTGCTTTGTTTCCTAAATAGCATTTTTTTGATTATATGTATTTAAGGTTTGTGAGTTAAGCATTATGTTAGATTCTCCAAGGGAAATCAATTTAGTTATTCAGGATTATATAACTAGTATCTGAAAATAGTAGCGTTTCAAATCAAGGTTTGTTCAACTTTAAAATTTGCTTATATGTCCTCTGGATGGTGTTTATCAGAACCAAGTTTTCTCTTACTCTTGCTTCCCACCTCTTGGTAAATCTCTGTCTTTATTATTTTCAGCCATTTAGCTGCCTCTTCATATCCTACATAAAGTCTTACAAAAACCTAAAATGAAAAAGGGAAATGGTAAATTAAAAAGCATGATAGAAACTGTTCCTGTGACCACTTATTTTAGTTAGTATGCCACATGTACAAGGGCAACATCACAGACTTGATCTGTGTATGAACAAAGAATTTGCGGGATTTGGCTGTAGACAGTATTTCTTATTTTGGACTACTGATCTGATCAGGAACTGGAAGAGATCACTTACTGTCTGGGCTAGAAACGACTCTGCCCTTCATTAGCTGTGTGACCATGGGCAACTCAATCTTCCTATGGATTGAAATTTAAGTTTCTTTATCTTTAAAATGGAGACACACTAGAGGATATTATGCTAAGCAAAATAAGTCAGTCAGAAAGACAGTTATCATATGGCTTCACTCACATGTGGAATTTATGAAACAAAGTAGAGGATCATGGGGAAGGGAGGGAAAAATAAAATAGGATAAAATCAGAGAGGTAGATAAGCAATAAGAGACTGTTCTAACTCTAGGAAACAAACAAAGTCGTTAGGGGGAAGGGTAGGGGAATGGGGTAACTGGGTGATCATTAAGAAGGGTATTTCATGTAATGTGCACTGGGTGTTACATGCAACTGATAAATCCCTGAACTCTACCTCTAAAACTAATAATGTTAGTTAATTGAATTTAAATAAAATAAAATAAAAATTAAATGGAGATATAATAACACTGTATAATACTACGTCTAACCTTGGATGTGGCTAGGTGCAGATAAATTTTAAAGTGGTGATAACCCCAGAGCACAATTGATCATGTGATGTTTCCCTTTTAAAACTTTCGAAGGAAATGCTTTACTTTTTATTATACATAGCAGATACATTTTAGTGTTCTAATATGTGCAATAATTTATCAGCTCATGAAAGCAGTTTTGATAATAGGTACTTGAAATTGTTCTTATAATGTTTCATAATTTAGTTTTAAAGTTCTGCTATGATAATCTAGTGAATTTTGGTTATCTCATAATTGTTACCTGTGTAAGGCACTTAGAAATTTTGCAAGTTTTATATTTTAGCATGGGTTTGGGTTTTTTTTTTAAATGTTTTATTTTGAAATACTTTCAGACTTACAGGAAAGTTGTAAAAATAATACAAAGTTCCTATATCCTTTTTACCAGCTTTTTAAGGTTAACATCTTGTATAACAGTGGTACAATTATTAACACTAGGAAATTAACATTGGCATGATTGCATTTTAAAGTAATGTGAAATAGTTTTATGAAAGTTTAGAATACTTGCATAATTGTATACCATATGTTTTCTCAGATCCTGTGACAAAAAAGAAGTTGGCTAATAGTTGGTGACAAAGTAAATTATTAACATAGCTAACAGATTTGAAGCAGTTTCACCTGTGAGAAGAAAATTTTGTTTGGGGGAAGGAACTTTTTTAATTACTAAAGTATTGCATTGCCATTTTCAGAATTAACTGCTGTGAATATTTTTGAATATCTATACTTAAATACATCTGTTTTGGCATATGTTGATAATATATCTAATTTGATACTTGTCTTTTGTCTATTTTTGCTTTGTGTAGACTTCCATTTTTATTAGAAAATGAAATCATATTATACACTTTATAATCTTTTTGATTTTAATAATATTATAATACTCTTTGTCATTAAATGGACTTTTATAATCCTGACAATGATTGTAAAATTTATCATTGTGTGGAGATACTACAATTTGTTTAAATATTCTCATACTGCTGGGCATGTGGATTATTTGCAATATATATAATTTGTTTTTATAAGCAGTGCTTTTGTGAATATCTTGGTAGCTAAATTATTTTTGTGTAGCCGAGTTTTTATAGGATAAATTCCTGGACATAGAATTATTAAGTCATAGGTCATGAACATTTTTTATTGTTTTGACATACAGTAACAAATTGTTCTCATATTTATTCACCCAGCAGCAGCAGTTTCTAAGTGTGCTTTTTTCCCCTAGTGTTAATAATAGTTGCTATTTTTAATTAATTTGACAGACCAAAAATATACTATTTATAGGTTATTTCTTTCTCTTGAGCCTTAATTATTAAAATTCCACATTTAAAAGCATAACATTTCAGCAGAGAATTAATTAGATGGAAATTAAGGTCATGACTTGCTTAAAGTCCTATGGACAATTTATGAAAGAACTGAGATAAAAGAACCTGGTATCTTTTGAATATCAGTCCAGTGTATTTTTTACTGTTAGACTAGATTTCCTTCAAAAATAACTTTTAAAAAATTAGATCTCAGGTTTGATTTTTTATTTTTCAAAAAGTAATAGATTTCTGTTAAGTAAATATAAAACAACTTATTTGGGGAATATAGAAAAGGTGTAAATTTTCATAAATAGTCTTATTAACATAAGTGAGTAATTCAGAGTGATGATATATTTATATAACTAGCAGGATGACCAAAAGTGAGGGATCTGAGGAAGCACACAGATATGTGGCAGTAGAATTCCATCCTCTTTTAAACTGATCTTAGTATAATATTGTAGCCTAAAGATACCTCACACCATTACATTTTATCCTTTAAGAGAATGGAACTGTTTACTCTCTAGTGTGGATACTTTATTTTCATATCTAAGACACATTTTTTTTCCTGGTCATTTAAGTTTTACTAAAAGTAGTTAAATTAGAATGTAATTGTAAATATAATTTAGAATACTTTTAAAAATAATTTTTGATAAATTTCATAGCTTACAAATGAAAATGATCAGCGCTTTCCAAGTAAAAATGCATTTCTTCTTTATATAGAGAGTTCTGGAGTCTGAAGAGCAAGTACTTGTTATGTATCATAGGTATTGGGAGGAATATAGCAAGGGTGCAGACTATATGGACTGCTTGTATAGGTAAGTATACCTTTAAACTCTTGACAACCCAAACAGCGTTGCGGGTATTCAGTAATTGAAGGACTTTGGGTTTTGGCTTTTTGTTTTTAAATTTTTAAATAAATGAACAAAACTAAAGCATTCTCTGCTCAATGGACTTTGTCTGCTATGGGGAAAGGTCTGTAGTCTGGGTCATGTGGGTCTTTGGAAGCCAGGCAGGGTATGGAAAGTTACTCTCTAAAAACCAAAACTATATTTAATTTCATAGTTCTTTTTTTTTTTTTTTTTTTTCATATTGTCTGGGACTCTCTTTCTCTCTATATATAGCACATGTTAAATCTTGACAGAGTTCCAAAGTGCAACTTCAGCTTGGATGAGACTTGGTGAAATAAATCCAAGCCCATGTTCCCCTCCAGTATGTTCTTATTTGACTGTAAGATCCAGTATTTTATGTTTCATGGAAATACTGCTAGTTAAAGCATTCAGCAGTTGTTCTCTTGAAGTTCTACTTATCCTTTAGGCATTATATTAAATTACCTACAGTGTCATAATGCCTTCTCTTTTTTCATATTTTCCTGTTTCTCCTTGTAATCCGGTATCTGTCTGGATTGCTTGTCTGAATTGCTTGTCGTCCTTTCTCTAAGTGACTAATTCTTAAGTGTTTTTCTGCCATTCCTGTCTTTGAACTTCCCTCTGCCTTGTTCTACCCAGTCTCCTACTTAGATCTTTTGTGTTAACTGTCACTCTGGCATATTTCTTTGGTACTCTGCGCTGATCCTCTCTAACCCGTTCACATAGAAAATGGAAATAAATTCCTGGGTACATAAGGCAGAAACCTATTTATTGAAGAATAGTCGATAAATAAGGAATAGTATTGTTAAGTCACCTGGGCTTTTTACCCTTGGAATGAGAGTGACTACTCTTGAAATTGTTGTGGCTTATGATGGAGGCGATAATTTTGGCCTATGCATTGTGACCTGGGCAGAGATGGACCCCTGCCTCAGTTTCTCACTGGGGAGAAACTCCTCAGTTCTCCCCAGTGAGAACTCAGGAGTGAAGCTGGCTGGCAGAGCATTGTCTGTATAGTTACTCCATGCATTGCTGGAGTACCACAGTGAGACTAGGGCTTGGTTCTCTTGGCGTGTTTGTCCTTTTTCAGTGGTTCATGTTCCTGTAGGAAGTTTACTTTAAGTTGCCTCTATTGGAAACTGGAGCTTATTTCAACCACCATTAGCTTTTATTTCTTCTTAGAAGAGCCAAATGTAATAAAATCAGAAGCCAGCAGTTTCTGACAAGCACACGGTTTACTGTGGCTTTGGCTTTTATAAAACAGTGTTTGCCATACATTAAACATCTTGACATTTCATGTTTTTTTTTTCCCTCCTTCATCCATCAAAGTAAGATAGTCGTAAATAGAACTTTTAGGACTACCCTAGATGAACTGTGGAGAATTAGAGGAATCTTAAGGATAAGAGTGAGAACACATGCATGCCTTTGTCATTGCTGAGAAGCTTGGGGCACTGTTATATAGATGTCTGAGAGAGTAGTTAGACTATATGCCAGAGCAGTATGTGCAGTGTGTTCCCTGAGACATTCTCATAAAGATTTAAATGTTTTCTTGTTTTCCTTGTTTTGTTTCCTAGGTTCTCCTTGGATCTGTCTGTATCTCTTATTTGCCAAAATCAGTAATTTGGTACTATTTAAATCAATACTAATATTAATAATAAGTTGGTACTATTAGTGAGCTTTTATTAAATACATATGATATATACACAAATGTATGTGTATATATAAACCGTATGAGGTAGTTGGTGTCACCAAATTTGCAGCGGAGGAAACTAGGCTCAGAGAGGTTTAATGACTTTGCTCAGCGTTACTCAGCTACAACAAAAAAAAATCACAATTTTAACCCAGATCAGTCCAATTAAGCCGACTTAACTTCTTCATTTTACATTAGTCTCATTCTAAATACACTCTTGTAGTCATTTAGATAGATTCTGTTCTCATAACTTATCTTAAACTATGCATTCTTTCTAGAATGATTTCAATTTCTCCTGTATACGACCTGTATACTGCTAACCACCAAAATATGGGCTTATCCCAGGTGGCCCAAGTTTCAGAGGAGTATTTTTTACTTAGCCTGTCTGTACCTTCAGGGTATTCCATGGGTACATTGTAGTACTGCAGCTTTCAAAACTGAGCTTATTATCTTTTACATCCACACTGTCCCCAGTATTATTAATTTTATTATTTATTATTATTATTTTTTAAGTAGGCTCCATGCCCAGCGTGGGGCCCAATACAGAGCTTGAACTCACTACCCTGAGATCAGCACCTGAGCTGAGATCAGGAGTTAAGACACTTAATCAGTTGAGCCACCCAGGCACCACAGTATTACTAATTTTAACTGGAAATAATACTGTACATCCAGATGTAGATGCCTGAAGCTTCAGTTATCCTTTCTTCACTTACGGTTATCCTCTCTACCTGATCCCTATTGGTCAGGTCCTCCAAATGTCTCTTAAATTCATTATTTCCTTTGCGTTGTAAGCATTTTGTTGTTTCTCTTATTAATGTCCCTATAAGCAGTCTTCCAGCCTTTGATTTCAAATTTTTTCTGTTTACTGAACTCATGTTATTTTTTCTAACATGCAGATTGTATCACTCTGAAATCACCTAGTAACCTTCCACTGTCTGTAGCAAAGACTTAGAACTAATGGCTCATGGGATTCACTTATAGAGAATTTTATTTGACCACTGTGGCTGATCATCATTTATTATTATTGGTAGAATAGATGGTAAGATCCTTTTTATAGAGGATATAGTTGGCAGTTATTAGATGAAAACTGCTTAACGATAGTTTTTAATTGTGGGGTACTGAGGTTATCAAGGCTAGCTATCATTTTAGTCATACTCTGTAAGGAAATCTGTGTAAAGAAATAAAAAGGGAAAATTCATTTTTGTTTCAAAAGTATTTTTAATATTTTTATCAAGTAATTTCTAGCCTCTTCTTTATTCTGACTGATTTATAAAATGGATATGCATTAGCATAGGTAATTTAAGGATTCTGACTTTAAAGAAAATAATGATATTCCTGCCTCACGTTTCCCAGTACTACATACCTCTTTAGATCCTGCTGGCTCTTGAAGTGGAGTACATAAGATATTAACTGGAGAACTAACAACTCTTGAAATCCAGTAGGTATTAGCATGAGAACAATTTTGTAATGGAATTTTCTAAGACAAATTGAAATGCGTGGTTTCTCTGAGGCTTCAAAGTTACTTTGGCTATTCCTTATTGTCAAGTACTATTTTTAATTTTGTCAGTGCTAATATTCCAGGAAAGCAAAGGATACTTACTAAACACTTTGTAGATGAAATAAATTATAAAAACATTATAAAAATTATAAAAACTACTGCATTATATGTGAGCAGAACAGCAAGGTATTGCCTTTTTAAGATTAAAATCTTAAAAATATTTTAAGAAATTATTGGAACCTGATTTCTTTTATGATTTCCTAGAACATACGTCTTTATTTAAAAACAAATATGTGATGAGTAAAATTGACTGTAAAATACTCCAGTGACAAAAAATAAGAATTGTATCCACACATCAGAATGAAAAGTGCTGTTTACATATTGAGTTAAATCTTTAAATTATTTTAAAAGCTTATCGTGCTCGCTTCGGCAGCACATATACTAATATTTTAAAAGCTTATCTATCAAGCTTAAACTTAACATCAAGAGTAGAAATCTGGAATGAGAAAGATAGAGTTAATTGTAAGTTTGTTTTATTCCATGAGGTAAAGAGAATAGTGACTTATCCTGTCAGATATCAGACATAAAGCTTCTCTGAAGCAGTATGCTGGCTCAAGAATATACATACAGATCTTTGAAACGGAATAGTGATTCCAGACCTCTGCAGATCTAGCAGCTGGTTGTTCAGCATTAACAAATTGCTATCCTAAGAAGTTTATACTTACTCTATAGGTATAAAGGAGCTTCTCAGGATTCTGAATAGGTGAGTAATTTTTAGATGAATTGGAGATGGCAGAAACAGGAAGTAGAGACTAGTCATGGGAGTGTTGCACATGATCCAAGCAGAGAGGCATTGGAAGAGAGAAGGAAAGTAATGGGAGAGCATGAGTAGCAGTTTAGGAGGACATGAAGAGCAGCTGATTAAAGGAGTGAAATGTAAGGAAGAGAGGTAAATGTTTCTAATCTCTTAGTGAGATTACTGGAATGGCATGGTACCACAGACCAAAAAAGAAACCTTTTTGGTGTTGGTTTGGTGCAACAAACTTGGTTTGCTGTGAAGGATGCATAAAGGAAGGCACATACAAATGGTAAAGATATGACAATTAAAGTCCCACTACTCAGGGAACACATGTCACTGTTGAAATATTTGTTTACGTTTGTATATTCTACCAGATGTGTAAACTCTGTGCAGGAAGCCCACATTTTTGTTTTTCATCTTTCTGTCCCTGGGGCCTGGCACACTACCTGATTTAGAGTTCACGCTTGGTCATTACTTGTTGAGTGAGTGAGGGAAAACTTGTGAAATTTCTGTGCCAGCTCTGCCACTTGCTAGCAGATTTACCATCGGCAAGTTCTTTAAGCTCTCTAAGCTGCAGTTTTCTTACATATAAAAGGAGGATCTTACGATAATACCACACTTGTCTAGCTCATAGTATGCAGCCATATAAAATGCTTATGGATATGTCTGACACATGACACAAACTCAGTAAATGTTAGTGATTACTTTTATTTCCTGGCATTTGTGTTTTTGTGATCTGGCTCCAGGCTGCTTTTCTAAGTTTGTATTCTAATATTAGCTTTTATTATCCCTGCTGTCTGGAATGTTATCCATTTATGTATGTATTCAGTAATTCATCAAGGAAGTATTTTTTGAGGACTTCATATTTACCTGCCACTGGTTCTGGATGCTATGTAAGCAAGGTCTTTGCTTTGTAGTTCTTATATTCTGGATAGGCAACAGATGTACAGAGCAAGTAAGCAAATGAAAGAATTGGATTTATTTCACAAAGTAGTAAGTACCGTGAAGAATATAAAACAGTTATATATAGTTACTTAAATCAGAGTAGAAGTTAAAGTTCATTTGGCTTGGTATCATGTCAGGCCTGAGAGAAGTGTGTTTGAGCTGAGACCTGAAAGACAGAGGCCAGAGGTTAAAATATTTCTTCGATTTATATATCCCTATTTCAAGCCAGGTAGTCCAGAAGTTCTTTCTGTCTCAGTCCTGTTCCTTTTCTTCAGTTGAAAAACATGGTTGAAAACCCAACATGAAATTAGGAGGATGTACTACTAGAGAGGATGGAAGGAAGGATGAATTGGCATTTTGGAGTTAAAATGTAATAGGACATTGTAACATGGGTAGAGGAGACTAAAATGTCCAAGGGAGTACCAGGGTTTTAAGCCTTGGAGTCTAGAGGCTTGTAGTCAGTCAGTATCGGAGTGCAACTTGTGTAAGTGGTTGTATCTATACAGCTTTGGGGTTAATTCCAGGAATTATGTTTTTCATTGTCTCCTAGAGTTGTTTGTGAAGTTATGCAGTTGAAACTTTTGTTGTCTTTGTTTTTAGTTTCATTTGTCTGCAGACATGAGGTAGATTTCTCATATTGATGCAGTGAACACTAGAAAGTTTTACTTTAGAGATTTTGTGGTTATTGCCTATTTGTGTTGTCTATATCTGTTTACACATGGCAGCACCTTTCAAATCAGTACTTTTAGGTGGTGAGCATTATAGGCATTATAGTGAAATCTAAGATTGCAAAAAGTGAGTGCTAGAATATTTTGAGCCCTTTCTACACATTTTATTTCCTATAAAGAACTCTATATTCAACTCAGTAATTTGTAGAGTTCAATACAGCTATTAGTCTTAGAATATGTTGAGACATTGTAAAGCTGTTTTCCTCTGGTAGATGAAGTGATCTTACATTTGTCAGTTTTGCCCATACTTCTTACTGTATATAACAGTTTATTTCATTTTCTTACTTACTGATTGTGATCTCTTTTTGTTGTTGTTTAAAAATGAGAAGTTACATCTTTTCCTGGTGATAGATATAAATTTAAGAACTGACTTGAGTTTTATCTTTAACTATTTGTTTAATTCTTTGCAAAGTGAACTATCCTGACTTACCAAGAAGAATCTGGGAAGGTACAAATAATATTGCAAAAGGGTTGTAGAAGCACCTTGGGTAGGAGCTGTTCGGTTAGATGAGTACTGGAAATTTTTTAGAGCAAAACCCTTGAGTTTTTTAAAGTGAGACTGAAGTAATAGGCTTTTCCTCTCCTACTCTAGATGTTATTCTTTTGCTCTTAGCCTTCGGCTGATACTTTTGATCCTTTTAAATTATATTTCTTACTTCTGCATAATTTCTTTGGATATGTTACCACACTCTTCTATAGTTGGTTTATATAACCCTAAAATTGTTATTTTCAAGTTGCAAGTTACTTGTTTTCCTCCTGATTTTAATATAGTGTCCATGGTACTTTATTTGTTTTTCAGGTATCTCAACACCCAGTTTATTAAAAAGAATAAATTGACAGAAGCTGACCTTCAGTATGGCTATGGTGGTGTAGATATGAATGAACCACTTATGGAAATAGGAGAGGTAGGAAATTCTTTACCTGACTGGCAGACGTGAGAGTGTTTTCATATATATTGAGGGAAATTTGATTTTCCTTTATTTTAAGGGCACCATGTTGACTATCTTAAAATTGTCAAGATTTAAAACATCATAAATGTTAATAAAACACTGCAACGATTTCCTAAGAATCTTTACATAGATGAGAACAGAAGAGATATGATTAGTATTACTTTAATCATTAATGATAGATGAATAAAGACAGGTTAATAGTTCCACTATGTGGAAAGTTCATGAAAAGTCTTTAAGAAAATATTTTCCAAGATTATTTAGAAAATACTCTTGAGATTCTTGTAGTTAGAAAGTGCAAAGGTCAAGGCGCCTGGGTGGTTTAGTTGGTTGAACATCTGACTCTTGATTTTAGCTCAGGTAATGATCTCAGGGTTGTGGAGTTGAGCCCTGTGTCAGGCTCCATACTGGGTGTGGAGCTTGTGTAGGATTTTCTCTCTCTCTTCCCCTCTTCTTCTGCCCCTCCCCCCAACTCATGTCCTGCATGCTCCCTCTCTTTAAAAAAAAAAAAAGTGCAAAGGTCCTAGGCTTAAAAGAGATCCTAAAAGAGAAGAAGTACAGATTTATGGATATAACAAATTTATTTTAACTTTAAAAAGTAATTAAAGAAGTTCAGAGTAAAACAATGAAGTGTGGAGATCAGGTAGTTCTTTCAGATTCTTGAGGTAGAGTATAAATTTAAATGTGGAAAATTACAAAAAACATATATTGGTTGTAAAAGAAATACTCCAGTACAGTATTTGTTTATTCATCTGTCAATAAATCATCATCAATCAATAAAGATGTGTTTATTGAGTAGTCACACACTGGTGATGCAATGGTGAACAGACAGAAGGTCTCTGTCCTCATGGGGAAGTAATGTAAGATAAGTACAGAAATTAATGTGAAATTGTGGTGAGTGTTAATGAAAGAAAGAAACAGCTAAGATGTGGCATTAGTACAAGTTTTACTTAGAATAATCCTGCTGGAAAGAAATTCGTCATTGTCTTTTTTTTTTTAAGATTTTATTTATTTATTTATTTGACAGAGAGAGAGAGACACACACACACACACACACACACACACACACACACACACACAGTGAGAGAGGGAACACAAGCAAGGGGAGTGGGAGAGGGAGGAGCAAGCTTCTCGCTGAGCGAGGAGCCTGACATGGGGCTCGATCCCAGAACCCTGGGATCATGACCTGAGCTGAAGAAGGATCCTTAACGACTGAGCCACCCAGGTGCCCCTGTCATTGTCTTTCAGTAGACTTTAAAATGTGCAGTACTGGTAACCAAATGGTCCCATATCTGGTAATCTGTACTGTGAAAATAATAAATAATGGGGGGAAAAGTTTAAATATTTAGAAGTATTCCTTGCAAGGCACCTGGATGGCTCATTTGGTTAAGCATCTGCCTTCAGCTCAGGTCATGATCCCAAGGTTCTGGGATCGAGCCCCACATCTGCACCTTGCTCAGCAGGGAGCCTGCTTCTCCCTCTCCCTCTACCTGCTGCTCCCCTGCTTATGCTCACACTCTCTCTGTGTCAAATAAATAAATAAAATCTTTAAAAAAAAAAAAAAAGTATTCCTTGCAATCATTGTTATTAATAAGGGTGACTAATGGACAGGCAGTCTAAATGTCTAATATCCAATAGTAAAACCTATACATAGATGAATATGTACAATATGATTTTGTTATGAAGGCAAAAAATAGTTCACAGGAACTTTAATAAAGGAGAAAATATTTGATGAAAAAATTTGGACACAGTACATGTTTAATAGGAATAAAACTATAAGGGAAAAAGGATATAGAGTAACAGTTCAGTGGGAAATAATAATTGCTTTAGTTTGTAGGATAATAAGTGAATATTTTAATAATTGTCCCTTATCACCAACACCATCAAGTTCACTCTTCCTTCCAGAGGAAATCACCATAAACAATGTCTTTCCTGAATTTTGCCTGTGCATTTGCATATAAATACTTATTCTATGCATGTAATGGTTTAATTTTGTATTTTAAACATTAGTGGTATCATGTCCTATGTACCCTAATGATAGCATACCATATATCTTGCAACTTGTATTTCTTGCCTGTTTTGTTTTGTTTTTTGGTTAATGTGTCTAGTTCTTTGCACATAAGTTTATTTTTCTGAGAGTTCAGTATTCTATAGTAGGGATGTAGAATAATTTCTTAATCATTTATTAAACTGTTTTTCTTAGTGTTCAGTTCTTTGTTGTTACGAACAATACTGCTGTGAATATCATTGTTCATTTATTCATTTATTAAATATTTTTTTAAGCCCTTTGTGTTGTAGGCACTTTTCTGTATGCTGAGAATACAGTAGTGAACAAAGTAGACACAAATCTTAATGCCTAAGGAGTTAACATTTATGTATAAATCTTTGTACATGAGCAGAAATTTTCTTAGAGTGAGTACCCCGAAGTGGATTTTCTGGGTCCGGCACACACTGAATTTTGATAGCCCCTCCAGCTTGCTTTCAAAAGGCTTCTTATTCTTAGTTTGTTCTCCTACTATAGCGATAACATCTCATTCTCTTTTGTATCACCTTTTTCCTTGTTTGCGCTATTTAAAAAACAAAAAAATAAGGGAAAACTTGAAGAATGGACCCTGTGGGAAGGCGGATGCTTTTACTTATTTGAAACGGAATTACCAATTGATCAGAATAAGGTTACCCAGGGAAATAGAATAAAGAGGCTAAAACCAGACTAATGGCTGTATAGATGCAATTATGTTGGAAACAGAGGAGCAATCAATTTTTGATACAGTAATAATTTGTACTCTTTATGGGAAAATTATATTGGAGTTTAAATATGAAAGGCAAAACATAAAAACTTCTGGAAGGCAATATAAGAGCACACACATCCCTGACATTAGGGTAAGGAGGTTCTTAAAAGACAAGAAAAATACAGACAATAAAGGAAAAGATTGATAACTTTGAGACATGAAAATGTAATTTATTTTTACTCAAAAAACACTATAAAGGAACTCACAAGTAAAGTCACAAACTGTGTCTGCAATATATAAAACTGTCAAGGGTTTAATTTCTACAATAGATGAAGAACTCCTAGTTTTTATTAAGAACAAGGTAAATACAACTGAATAATGGGCAAAAGAGATGAATTGGCATTTCACAGATTAAAAACTAAGATGTACAATAAACATATGAAAAGATACCCAGCCTCAAACAAGAAGATGCCAGTTAAAACCACAAGGATATACCAAAACAATCTATAAATTCATTGTAATCCCTATCAAAATACAAATAGCATTTTTCACAGAACTTGAACAAATAATCTTAAAATTTGTATGGAACCACCAAAGACCTGAAATAGCCTAAGCTGTCTTGAGAAAAAAGAACAAAACTGAAGGTATTACAATCCTGGATGTCAAACTACCTCACAAAGCTGTAGTAATCAAAACAGAATGGTACTAACACAGAAATAGACACAGAGATCAGTGGAACAAGATAAAGGACCCATGCCTACAAACCCATGCTTTTATGGTCAGTTAATGTATGACAAAGGAGGCTAGAATATGCAGTGCAGAAGAATCTATTCACCAAATGGTGTTGGGAAAACTGCACAACTACATGTAATTGAATGGAACAACCCCTTTCTTATACACAAAAATCAACTTAAAGTGGGTTAAAGATCTAAAAGTGAGACATGAAACCATAAAATATCTAAAAGAAAATGTAGGTAGTATTCTTTTGGACATCATCCTTAGCAACATATTTATGAATGTATTTCCTCAGACAAGGGAAGCAAAAGCAATATTAAACTATTGGGACTATGCCAACATAAAAAGGCTTTTGCTCAGCAATGGAGACCATCAATAAAAAAAGGCAACCCAGTGCGTGGGAGAAAATATTTGCAAATGGCATCAAATAAGGGTTAGTATCCAGAATATGTATTTATACAATCAACATTAAAAAAAACCAAATGATTTAATTAAGAAATGAGCCAAGGACCCGAATAGACATTTTTCTTTTTCCAAAGAAGAGATACAAATGACCAACAGACACATGAAGAGATGCTCAAATCACTAATCATCAGGGAAATGCAAATCAAAACCACAATGAGATACCACCTCACACTAGTCAGAATGGCTAGTATCCAAAAGACAAGAAATAGCAAGCTTTGATGAGGATGTGGGAGGGAACCCTCATGGGCTGTTGGTGGGAATGTAAATTGATGGCCACTACTATGGAAAACAGAATGGATATTACTCAAAAAATGAAAAATAGAAATATCCTATAATCCAGTAATTCTCCTACTGGGTATTTACTCAAAGAAAATGAAAACAGGAATTTGAAAAAACATATGCACCCCTGTGTATATTGCACCATTATTTACAATGTAAATTATGCAAGTAGCCCAGGCGTCCATTGATAGATGTATGAATAAAGAGGATGTGGTCTATATTTACAAAGGAATATTACTCAGCCATAAAAGAAATGAATCTTGGCATTTGCAACAACCTGGATCTGGAGTATATAATGCCATGTTAAATTAGTCGGAGAAAAAAACAAAAGCAAAAAACCAGATTTAATTATAGGGAATGAACTGATCATTACCAGAGGGGAGGTGGGTGAGGGGATAGGTGAAATAGGTGAAGGGGATTAAAAGTACATTTATCTTGATGAGGACTGATAACATTTAGAATTGTTGAATCACAGTGTTATACACCTGAAATTAGTGCCGTGTGTTAACTATATGGGACTTAAAATTTTAAAAAATGTGGGGATATGTACACATTTGGTAGAACTATAGGCAAGGGAGTGATTTAACACAATATTTGGGGTTGTGGTAACCTCTGAGGGGAAGGTAGGAGGACATTCGGAGCAATGGTAATAGGGAAGTTGTGTTTCTTTTTCTTTTTTTTTTTTTTTAAAGATTTTATTTATTTATTTGACAGATAGAGATCACAAATAGGCAGAGAGGCAGGCAGAGAGAGAGAGAGGAGGAAGCAGGCTCCCTGCCAAGCAGAGAGCCCGATGCGGGGCTCGATCCCAGGACCCTGGGATCATGACCTGAGCGAAAGGCAGAGGCTTTAACCCACTGAGCCACCCAGGCGCCCCGGAAGTTGTGTTTCTTAAACTGGGTTGTGAATACAGGGATGTATTTTATTCTTTTAATTGACTTACCCTTTATGTTTGTATGAGAGGTTTTATAATTTTAAAAATCAGCCAACAGCCAAATTACTTTAACATAATTTTCTCTTAGTCTTAGCATTTATACAGCCTTTCCGTAATATCAGCATTTAACAATCAATAAATTATGATTTATAAAAAACAAGTCAAGTATTTCTTTAAGATTTTCAATTAATTCAGTTGAATTCAATTCAATTTCAATTCGTTCAAACCTTAATTCTGTTCTTTGTACAAGTTTGATACTCATTTTCAGTTTGGTTTTTTTTTTAAGATTTTATTTATTTATTTGACAGACAGAGATCACAAGTAGGCAGAGGCAGGCAGAGAGAGAGAGGAAGAGAAGCAGGCTCCCCACCAAGCAGAGAGCCTGATGCGGGGCTCAATCCCAGGAACCTGGGATCATGACCTGAGCTGAAGGCAGAGGCTTTAACCCACTGAGCCACCCAGGCGCCCCTCATTTTCAGTTTAAATTAGAAATTCATTTTCTATGTATATTCAATTTTCATTTGACTTTTGAAATATTAGTTTTAAATACTTGATGTGTCTTTTTACTTTAAAAAGTCCTTCAACATTTTAGTAAATGTTAAAAACAGATGCTAGGTAATTCATCCTTGATTATTTTTCCTGGCAGCTAGCATTGGATATGTGGAGAAAACTGATGGTTGAACCACTTCAGACCATCCTTATCCGAATGTTGCTCCGAGAAATAAAAAAGTGAGTACTGACATTTGTCTTCTTGAGTCAGTTCTAATTTCCTATTTGAAATGGTTTTAAATAGTGTACCTGTGCATGGCAGTTAACTTGGTTTACTTAAAGAAGCCTCATTTTCCATCTTAATGCCAATATTTTAAAATTATTTTATAATCTTTTTTTTGACAGGTCTTTGGTCGTTAGCCCAATATGCTTAGTAAATAAGTAAGTCCCTGAAAGAAAGTGACAAGTCATTTGTTGTTGAAAGCCTGATACCTCTTAGATCTTCTAGGTCATAGCTGAATTGTTTGGACATACTCATTCAGTTTAAATCTTAATAAGGATTACCTACCTATTTGGGAAAACAAATGACCTCTTAGCCCCAGTGTTAAATTAGTAACTTCCCTGTATGTAAGGTTTGTTTGTGGGAAAATGGCTTTGCATTCTACTCATAGCCCAGTGTGGTGGACTCTACCTAACTTCTGTGTGAATAGAATTTAAGATAGTAAGTTTTCCTGCAGAGTCCAGAATAGAACATCCTAAAAAAGTTCTTACTGGACTTCACTTTTGGGTAATTAGAAGAACTAAAAGTCAGTCATACAAGTGTGTGTAAAATAAATGTCATTTTACTGGAACTGATGTTGTAGGAGTTATCTAGACCAGTGAATTGCAGTGTGATAATGGCCACTCCATCTGAAAATGCTTCCCTTAATATGAGTTTTTTATGTGAGGGGAAAAAAGGGAAATCATTGTTTTTTTCTATGGGCTCCTCATAGGACATTAAAAAAACCAAACAAACAAACAAAAAAATAAGCCACAAAGAGGATAGGGGAATATTTTAAAAATTTAATGTTAATACTAAATAGTAGAAAGTAGATGGTAGCAAGTAGTAACTTGGTTTTAAAAGCTGTTACTCACCGTTTTAATGATTCCATTTTATCCAAAGATAGAGAGATGGAAAAAAAAGGATAGTGAACCAGTAGGGTAGGACAATTTTTTTTCTTTCTCTTTTCTTTACTAAACCATAATTAACTGAAAGAACACTCCCAACAATATTTGTAGGTTCTCATATATTTATCTTTGCTGTGAAGTATTGTTTCTTGACTTGGAATTGAGCTATTTTACATTAAGTTTATTGAAAATACTGTTAAAATTTTCTAAATGAAGTTTTTTGAAATGTCTCTTTTAATATGTTGCTCCCAACCTAGTAAATTTTAAGTGTGATTGTTAGCTTGTTAAAAACGAATTTGATGGTGTTTTAAAAACGAAAATGGTGGTGTCGATGGGCCGGAAGTAGGACATGATGGTCAGGAAATCCTCGAAGTTGATCTCATCGGCCAGGCCGCTGGACCCCTTGCGCAGGTTCCTGTTGTCGAAGAAAGCACGGACGATTTTGGATCGGATTGGGTTGAGCTCCAGGTCAGGGACGTTGTTGAAGTTGAAGGGGCGCCTGGGTGGCTCAGTGGATTAAGCCGCTGCCTTCAGCTCAGGTCATGATCTCAGGGTCCTGGGATCGAGCCCCGCGTCGGGCTCTCTGCTCCGCAGGGAGCCTGCTTCCTCCTCTCTCACTGCCTGCCTCTCTGCCTACTTGTGATCTCTCTCTTTGTCAAATAAATTAAAAAATAAAATAAAATCTTTAAAAAAAAAGAATTTGATGAAAAATGAAAGAAAATCTTAACTGTATATGAAAAATAATAGAAGAGTAATAAAACAAAATTAATTAAAAAATAACACAACAATATAGGATAATCTGGAAAAGACAGATTATTTGGTTAGAGATATTAGGACAACTTGTCTTAATTTTGTTATTATAATCAGCTTCCATGAAAGTTATTTGATATGCCCTAATATTTTATTTATTTTTCATTTATACTCATATTAAGTAGGTATTACCCCACATTTTACAGCAAAAGAAACTAAGGCATAGCAACAACAACAATAATAATAAAATATGGGAACTATGTGTCAAAAAGTGTTCTAAAAGCTTTACCTGTATTATCCTATTTAATCCTCACAACTCTGGGATGTTGGTGCTACTTCCATAACCATTTTACAAATGAAGATGTAGGTGGTGCTCTAGCAAAGCTAATTTGACTCCAGCCCCATCTTCTTAATTCCAGGGATTCAAATGTGGCTTCAGCTAACTCTAAAGTGTCTGTTAGTTTTTACTTTCTTAAATTTTAAAATTATTATTTATTTATTTATTTTTAAAAAGATTTTATTTATTTATTTGACAGAGAGGGAGTACAAGTATGCAGAGCAGCAGGCAGAGGGAGAGGGAGAAGCAGACTCCTCACCGAGCAGGGAGCCCAATATGGGGCTCCATCCCAGGATCCTGGGATCAAAACCTGAGCCAAAGGCAGCCGCTTAACTGACTGAGCCACCCAGGCGCCCCTTTTTTTAATTTCTTAAAGATTTTATTTATTTGACAGAGAGAGACAGCGAGAGAGAGAACACAAGCAGAGGGCGTGGGAGAGGGAGAAGCAGACTTCTCGTTGAGCAGGGAGCCTGATATGGGGCTTGATCCTAGGAATCTGGGATCATGACCTGAGTTGAAGGCAGATGCTTAATGACTGAGCCACCCAGGCACCCCTATGCCTGTCTTTTAAATTCACAGAACATTTCTTCCATTCCTAGTTCTAGTATTTGACTTTTATATACATTTTAGTTTTATAATGCTTTGAATATTCTAGTAATTTCACACATAGTTCTTTATTTGATCTCAAGAAAACAGGGCAAGTTTTATTCATAAGTAAATAAATTGAACTTCAAGAAGTAGAAATAACTTACTGAATTTGAAATAGCTAAGGAAGGAGATTCCATGCCTACAAACTTCCAATTTGGGTATTTCCACTGCATTGCTTTAATATCTATTTAAGGCTTATAACTTCCATTACAAGGACAAGTGGCTCTGGTAGGTATTCCCCATTGGGAAAACTGGCTGAGCCTTATAATGGTACATGATGGTGAATATTGCCATAGGCTCATTTTACAAATGGGGAAAATGAGGCTTGAGAGAATAGTCAGCTTACTCAGATCACATATTTAGTATATGGCTTAATGAGAATCAGAAGACTGGTTATTCTGGTCCTTGAGTTGTGGTCTTACCCATGTATTACATATTCTTAGCAGTGGTTTGTTGAAGTTGCATCTCATTGCCATTGCTGCTAACAGAAAAGTATTTTACTATATGGACCTACAACTTCTTTGTGGAAGGAGGTCCACCAAACTTAGAGAAAAAAATCTTGGATCTAGCAGAGCATATGACAAATTTGATTTCCTGTCAATTTATTTACAATTTCCTTTCCCTGCTTTCATCCCTAGGTTGCTAGATATTCTCTACAAGTGTCTAAAGGGCATTACTGTGAACTTGTGGTTTCTCAAATCTGGCCACTGAAAATCAAGCTTACACAAAGGATGTTTAAAAGCATTATCTTTAGGGGCGCCTGGGTGGCTCAGTGGGTTAAGCCGCTGCCTTTGGCTCAGGTCATGATCTCGGGGTCCTGGGATCGAGTCCCGCATCGGGCTCTCTGCTCAGCAGGGAGCCTGCTTCCCTCTCTCTCTCTCTGCCTGCCTCTCTATCTACTTGTGATCTCTCTCTGTCAAATAAATAAATAAAATCTTTAAAAAAATAAAAATAAAAGCATTATCTTTCTACAAAAAAATTACAAAAGTAAAATGTGTTGATTGTATACAATTAAAAAAGTACAGAAGGTTAAAAAGAGAAACTAAAAGACTTTTACTTTTCCCTTGATGCCTTCAGTTCTGTTATTTGAAGCAAACCCCTATTAAGGATTTAAAGTATTTTCTAATAGAAATTATCTGTGCATTTAAGATTGTATATATGCACATATATGTGTGTACATATATTTATATGGATGTGCATATGTCTATATCTACACACATATATTACATATAATATACACATATGTCAATGCACTTGGGGAGTTTATGTAAGTATTAAGAATACTTAAAAATATATTTTTCTAAAAAACTAGAACAGATTTGTGGTTGGTGTGAGACTATAAAGTGGTAGTATGAGGGAGTTGTGTTATGGTTATAAAGTAGTTGTGTATCTTGAATATAGTGGCAGTAACATGAATTAGATGTGTGATAAAATTGCATAGAATTACATATATACAAACAAATGATTGTGTATAAAAACTAAATAGGGTAAAAAATCTGAGTAAGGTCTCTAGGTTGTATCCATGTTGATTTCCTGTGATTAATGTATCATAATCATGTAAGATGTTACCACTGGAGAAAACTAGATGAATGTTTTCAGGACCAGTCTGTATTATGTTTGTAGTTTCCTATGAATCTATAATTATTTCAGAATTTAAAAATATATTTTTTAAGTTTAATTGGCACATAAAATGTGAATATCCGTTTTCTTCCTTTTAGCTGAAACTTTTTTTCTCTTCTCAAGTACCTACTGATGATAATTTGTCATACCTAAATATTTGTTTATTTAAGTATAGTGGTTTTTATTTATTTGTGTGTGTGTGTGTGTGTGTGTGTGTGTATAATCTTTATGGTCCTTTAGGAAGATAATGCAAGCTCTGGAGCCTCCCCACATAAAAATACTGAATATGTATATGCACTTAAAATTTTACATTCTTTTTATATTTTTATTTTATTTTTGTAAAGATTTTATTTGACAGAGTGAGAGAGCACAAGCAGGGGGAATAGTAGAGGGAGAGAGAGAAGCAGATTCCCCGCCAAGGAGGGAGCCCGATGTGGGGCTCGATCCCAGGACCCTGGGATCATGATCTGAGTCAAGGCAGATGCTCAACCAACTGAGCCACCCAGGCACCCTTTACATACTTTTTAGAAGGTTTATGGATTCCTAGGATCAGAACTGCTGCTTTAGCATTTACATGGTGGACTCCTTTATCCCCAAGAGAATCATTTGGCAAATTATAATCTGCAATAAGGTTCTATGCTTAGTATTTGTTGAATTGGAAAAGTTTTTATTTATTCTGAAATTACAACTTAGCAGGAAAGCAGTCATGACTTTTTAGCATCCACTCTCTGTTATAATCATAAACAAAGACAGGTGACAAATGGAAAAAAAATTTTTAACTTCATAGCTCCTGGTTTTTTGTTTTTTATTTTTTAAACTCTTGTACTTTCACCATTATTCTTACATCATGCCCTATTAGATACCAAAGTTTCCTCCAAGTGTGGCTCCCTTTCATGGTTGTTTTCTGTTCCATTTGTTTGTTTGTCTGTCCTTGGGCCTATACCTCACTGTGTTTATTATTGTAGCATAATAAATCTTGATATCTGGTAAGACAGATTTGCCCTTCATGAGCCAGAAGTGTTCTTGCTGTTAGTTGGTCCTTTACTCTTTCATATACAGGTCATAATCGTCTTTTTTTTAATGTGATTATAAGTTACCTAGAAGAAATTTTCTGTAGGATTGAAATTCAGTTGAATATATAAGTTAGTTTGGAGAGAATTTATATCTTTATTAAATCTACCTATTAAATTATCCCTATTAAATCTTCCTATTACCTCCTAAATAGTTTTTATATATTTATTTGTAAAGATTCTTCATGCTTTTTGTTTGATTTCAAGATACTCCATATTCTCTGATACTGTTATAAAGTTTATCTGTATAATTAGCCATTCTATTTGTTTTCTGCTAGTGTATTGAAATACAACACTCTTAATATATAAATCTTATATTCAGCCACCTTGTAAATTCCATCGTTTTTAGCTTCATCTCCAAGAGAAAAAATTGTCATTTCTAGTTATTTGTGCTTATTTTTGTGTTTTCCATGTAAGCTATCATAATCTGTTAATGATAGTTATGTTTCCTCTGTGTGTGTGTGTGTGTGTGCGTGCACACACTTGCTGTGCACACATACACACCTCCAATGACCAGACTTCCACAGCAGTGTTGAAGAGGGGTGATGGGTAATGAGCATCTTTGTCTCATTCCTAATTTTAAAGATTACACATATAATATTTCCTCTTTTAAAATGATGCTTCCTCTGATTTTTTTTATTACATTCTCTTTATCAGAATGATGAAATTAATTTGAATTTAGTATTGAATTTTATAAAATGATTTCTATTTGTATTGAGCAATCATGGTTTTTTCTATTAATCTGTTAGAGTGGTGGGTTACATTTATGGATATATTTTTTAATTTTTTAATTTTTTTATGAACATATAATGTATTTTTATCTGCAGGGGTACAGGTCTGTGAATCACCAGGTTTATACACTTCACAGCAGTCACCACAGCACATACCCTCCCCAGTGTCCATAACCCAACCCCCCTCCCCCCCCAAGTTTGTTTGTGAGATTAAGAGTCACTTATGGTTTGTCTCCCTCCCGATCCCATCTTGTTTCATTTATTCCTTTCCTACCCTCCAAACCCCCCACATTGCATCTCCACTACCTCATATCAGGGAGATCATATGATAGTTGTCTTTCTCCAGTTGACTTATTGCGCTAGGCATAATACCCTCTAGTTCCATCCACGTCATCGCAAATGGCAAGATTTCATTTCTTTTGATGGCTGCATAGTATTCCATTATATATATATATACCACCTCTTCTTTATCCACTCATCTGTTGATGGACATCTAGGTTCGTTCCATAGTTTGGCTATTGTGGACATTGCTGCTATAAACATTTGGGTGCACGTGCCCCTTCGGATCACTATGTTTGTATCTTCAGGGTAAATACCCAGTAGTGCAATTGCTGGGTCATAGAGTAGCTCTATTTTCAGCTTTTTGAGGAACCTCCATGCTGTTTTCCAGAGTGGTTGCACCAGCTTGCATTCCCACCAACAGTGGAGGAGGGTTCCCCTTTCTCCGTATCCTCGCCAGCATCTCTCATTTCCTGACTTGTTAATTTGAGCCACTCTGACTGGTGTAAGGTGGTATCTCATTGTGGTTTTGATATGTATTTCCCTGACGCCGAATGACGTGGAGCACTTTTTCATGTGTCTGATGGCCATCTGGATGTCTTCTTTGCAGAAATGTCTGTTCATGTCCTCTGCCCATTTCTTGATTGAATTATTTGTTCTTTGGGTGTTGAGTTTGCTAAGCTCCTTATAGATCTTGGATACTAGCCCTTTATCTGATATGTCGTTTGCAAATATCTTCTCCCATTCTGTCAGTTGTTTTTTGGTTTTGTTGACTTTCCTTTGCTGTGCAAAAGCTTTTGATCTTGATGAAATCCCTATTGGGATTTGATTTCATTTTTGCCCTTGCTTCCCTTGTCATTGGTGATATTCCCAGGAAGGAGTTGCTGCGGCTGTGGTCAAAGAGGTTGCTGCCTTTGTTCTTCTCAAGGATTTTGATGGATTCCTTTCTCACATTGAGGTCCTTCCTCCATTTTGAGTCTATTTTCGTGTGTGGTGTAAGGAAATGGTCCAATTTCATTTTTCTGCATGTGGCTGTCCCAATTTTCCCAACACTATTTGTTGAAGAGGCTGTCTTTTTTCCATTGGACATTCTTTCCTGCTTTGTCGAAGATTAGTTGACCATAGAGTTGAGGGTCTATTTCTGGGCTCTCTATTCTGTTCCATTGATCTATGTGTCTGTTTTTGTGCCAGTACCATACTGTCTTGATGATGACAACTTTGTAATAGAGCTTGAAGTCTGGAATTGTGATGCCACCAACTTTGGCTTTCTTTTTCAATATTCCTTTGGCTACTCGAGGTCTTTCCTGGTGCCATATAAATTTTAGGATTATTTGTTCCATTTCTTTGAAAAAAAAAAAGGATGGTATTTTGATAGGGATTGCATTAAATGTGTAGATTGATTTAGGTAGCATAGACATTTTCACAATATTTGTTCTTCCAATCCAGGAGCATGGAACATTTTTCCATTTCTTTGTGTCTTCCTCAATTTCTTTCATGAGTACTTTATAGTTTTCTGAGTATAGATTCTTTGTCTCTTTGGTTAGGTTTATTCCTAGGTATCTTATGGTTTTGGGTACAACTGTAAATGGGATTGGCTCCTTAATTTCTCTTTCTTCTGTCTTGTTATTGGTATAGAGAAATGCAACTGATTTCTGTGCATTGATTTTATATCCTGACACTTTACTGAATTCCTGTACAAGTTCTAGCAGTTTTGGAGTGGAGTCTTTTGGGTTTTCCACATATAGTACCATATCATCTGCAAAGAGTGATAGTTCACCTTCGTCTTTGCCGATTTGGATGCCTTTAATTTCTTTTTGTTGTGTGATTGCTGAGGCTAGGACTTCTAGTACTATGTTGAATAGCAGTGGTGATAATGGACATCCCTGCCGTGTTCCTGACCTTAGTGGAAAAGCTTTCAGTTTTTCTCCATTGAGAATGATATTTGCAGTGGGTTTTTCATAGATGGCTTTGATAATGTTGAGGTATGTGCCCTCCGTCCCTACACTTTAAAGAGTTTTTTTTTTTTTTTAAGATTTTTTATTTATTTGACAGATAGAGAGCACACGTGGGCTTAGAGGCAGGCAGAGAGAAAGGGAAGTGGGCTCCCTGCTGAGCAGAGAGCCCAATGCGGGGCTCGATCCCAGGACCCTGAGATCATAACCTGAGCTGAAGGCAGAGGTTTAACCCACTGAGCCACCCAGGTGCCCCCCTACACTTTGAAGAGTTTTGATCAGGAAGGGATTCTGTACTTTGTCAAATGCTTTTTCAACATCTATTGAGAGTATCCTATGTTTCTTGTTCTTTCTTTTATTAATGTATTGTATCACATTGATTGATTTGCAGATGTTGAACCAACCTTGGAGTCCTGTAATAAATCCCACTTGCTCATGGTGAATAATCCTTTTAATGTACTGTTGGATCCTATTGGCTAGTGTTTTGGTGAGAATTTTCGCATCTGTGTTCATCAAGGATATTGGTCTGTAATTCTCTTTTTTGATGGGATCCTTGTCTGGTTTTGGGATCAAGGTGATGCTGGCCTCATAAAATGAATTTGGGAGTTTTCCTTCCATTTCTATTTTTTGGAACAGTTTCAGGAGAATAGGTATTAATTCTTCTGTAAATGTTTGGTAGAATTCCCTGGGGAAGCCATCTGGCCCTGGGCTTTTGTTTGGAGATTTTTGATGACTGTTTCAATCTCCTTACTGGTTATAGGTCTGTTCAGGTTTTCTGTTTCTTCCTGGTTCAGTTGTGGTAGTTTATATGTCTCTAGGAATGCATCCATTTCTTCCAGATTGTCAAATTTGTTGGCATAGAGTTCATAATATGTTCTTATAATTGTTTGTATTTCTTTGGTGTTGGTTGTGATCTCTTGTCTTTCATTCATGATTTTATTTATTTGGGTTTTCTTTTCTTTTTGATAAGTCTGGCCAGGGGTTTATCAATCCCTAATAATTCTTTGAAAGAACCAGCTCCTAGTTTCGTTGATTTGTTCTGTTGTTTTTTTGGTTTCTATTTCATTGATTTCTGTTCTGATATTTATGATTTCTCTTCTCCTGCTGGGTTTAGGCTTTCTTTGTTGTTCTTTCTCTAGCTCCTTTAGGTGTAGGGTTAGGTTGTGTATTTGAGACCTTTCTTGTTTCTTGAGAAAGGCTTGTACCGCTATGTATTTTTCTCTCAGGACTGCCTTTGTTTTTGTTGTTTTTTTTTTTTTTGTTTTGTTTTTTTTTAGGACTGCCTTTGTTGTGTCCCATAGATTTTGAACCATTTTGTTTTCATTATCATTTGTTTCCATGAATTTTTTCAATTCTTCTTTAATTTCCTGGTTGACCCATTCATTCTTTAGAAGGATGCTCTTTAGTCTCTATATAGTTGGGTTCTTTCCAAGTTTTCTTTTGTGATTGCATTCTAGCTTCAGAGCATTGTGGTCTGAAAATATGCAGGGAATGATCCCAGTCTTTTGCTACTGGTTGAGACCTGATTTATGACCCAGGATGTGATCTATTCTGGAGAATCTTCCATGTGCACTTGAGAAGAATGTGTATTCTGTTGCTTTGGGATGGAATGTTCTGAATATATCTGTGATGTCCATCTGGGCCAGTGTGTCATTTAAGGCCTTTATTTCCTTGTTGATCTTTTGCTTGGATGATCTGTCCATTTCAGTGGGGGGGAGTGTTAAAGTCCCCTACTATTATTATATTATTGTCAGTGTGTTTCTTTGATTTTGTTATTAATTGGTTCATATAGTTGGCTGCTCCTATGTTAGGGGCATAGATATTTAAAATTGTTAGATCTTCTTGTTGGACAGACCCTTTGAGTAGGATATAGTGTCCTTCCTTATCTCTTGTTATAGTCTTTGGCTTAAAGTCTAATTGATCTGATATAAGGATTGCCACCCCAGCTTTCTTCTGATGTCCATTAGCATGGTAAATTCTTTTCCACCCCCTCACTTTAAATCTGGAGGTGTCTTCCGATCTAAAATGAGTTTCTTCTAGGCAGCATAGTGATGAGTTTTGTTTTTTTATCCATTCTGCTACGCTGTGTCTTTTGATTGGGGCATTTAGCCCATTAACATTCAGGGTAACTATTGAGAGATATGAATTTAGTGCCATTGTATTGCCTGTAAGGTGACTGTTACTGTATATTGTCTCTGTTCCTTTCTGACCTACTGCTTTTAGGGTCTCTTTTTGCTTAGAGGACCCCTTTCAATATTTCCTGTAGAGCTGGTTTGGTGTTTACAAATTCTTTCAGTTTTTGTTTGTCCTGAAAGCTTTTTATATCTCCTCCTATTTTCAATGATAGCCTAGCTGGATATAGTATTCTTGGCTGCATGTTTTTCTCGTTTAGTGCTCTGAATATATCATGCCAGTTCTTTCTGGCCTGCCAGGTCTCTGTGTATAACTCCGCTGCCAATCTAATATTTTTACCTTTGAATGTTACAGACTTCTTTTCCCGGGCTGCTTTCAAGATTTTCTCTTTTGTGCTAAGACTTGTAAATTTTACTATTAGGTGATGGGGTGTGGTTCTTACTGATTTTGAGGGGGGTTCTCTGCACCTCCTGGATTTTGATGCTTGTTCCCTTTGCCGTATTAGGGAAATTTTCAGTAATTCTCTTAAATATACTTTCTGCTCCCCTTTCTCTTTCTCCTTCTTCTGGAACCCCAGTTATTCTAATGTTGTTTCGTCTTATGGTGTCACTTATCTTTCAAATTCTCTCCTTGTGGTCCAGTATTTGTTTGTCTCTTTTGCTCAGCTTTTTTATTCTCTGTCATTTGGTCTTCTGTATCACTAATTCTTTCCTCTGCCTCTTTTATCCTAGCAGTAAGAGCCTCCATTTTTGATTGCACCTCATTAATAGCTTTTTTGATTTTAACTTGGTTAGATTTTAGTTCTTTTATTTCTCCAGAAAGGGCTTTTATCTCTCCAGAGAGAGTTTCTCTAGTATCTTCCATGTCTTTTTCGAGCCCAGCTAGAACCTTGAGAATTGTCATTCTGAACTCTAGATCTGACATATTACCAATGTCTGTATTGATTAGATCCCTAGCCTTTAGTATTGCCTCTTGTTCTTTTTTTTATGGTGAGTTTTTCTGCCTTGTCATTTTGTCCAGGTAAGAATATATGAAGAAGCAAATAAAATACTAAAAGGGTGGCAAAGACCCCAGGAAAATGTGCTGTAACCAAATCAGAAGAGACCCCAAATCAAGGGGGAGGGGGGGAAGGGGATAAAAAGAAGTTCAGAAAAAAAAATTTTTTTTGAAGAAAAGAAATAAAAAATATTAAAAAGGAAGAAATATATATATTAGACTGGTGACTAGAACAGGGTCACCCACTTAATTTTGGGAGTATTTTGGTCTCTTAAAGGAAACTACATCCCAAAATTTTAAAGAATGAAAAACATATAGAAGGGTAAACACAATGAAGGGATGGAATATGCCTAAAAAGATGAAAAAAAAAACTTTTTTTTAATTTCTAAAAAAGGAATTGATAAGTAAGTTAGTTGAGAGAATAAAGAAGAAGAAAGTGGAGAGATTTTGCTCGGGCTGGGGACTAGAACAATCCTGGAGCTAGATTTAGGGTATATTTTGATCTATTAGAAGAAGTTTTACCCCAAATGTTTTAGAAGAAAAACCCTATGTGTACACAAAAAATAAAGTTATATACAATGAAGGATAAAATATGACTATAATAATGAGGGTTCAAAGAAGATTATTATTTTTTAAATAAAAGGTATTGTTAAGATAAACTAGTTAAAAAATGTTAAAAGAGGAAAGGGTAAAAGTTAAAAAAAATTTAGAAGAAGAAAAAAAAATTAAATTAACTGCAAGACTAAAGAATCACGGTGAGAAAGCCATGAATTCCATGCCTTGCTTTCTCCTCCTCTGGAATTCCGCTGTTCTCCTTGGTAAGTGGACTTGGTCTTGACTGGATTTCTTGTTGATCTTATGGGGGAGAGGTCTGTTGTAGTAATTCTCAAGTGTCTTTGCACCAGGCGGAATTGCACCGCCCTTTCCAGGGGCCGGGCTAAGGAATCCGCTTGGGTTCGTTTTCCGGAGCGTTTGAGAGTTCTGGAGGACGGGAATGAAAATGGCGGCCTCCCAGTCTCTAGCCCAGAGGAACTGAGAGTTTTGGGCCCCACTCCTCAGTGCGCCCTCAGAGAAAAAAGCGTTCAATCACTCCCGTCTCTCTGGCCTCTGGCTGCGCTCGGAGCTCACCCAGCCTGTGACCAGTTCAAGGTAACCCCGAGTTGAGAGCTCACTCCTTGGCTCTGTCTCTGTAGCCGGCTTTCCTGCTCTGATACCTGCAAGCTCTGCGACACTCCGACACCCCTGATCCTTCTGTGACCCTGCAGGACCTGGGGCCACGCTGACCCCACATGGGCTTCACCCCAGTTTAGCCTCTGGAGCAATGTCCCTCAGTGTAGCAGGATTTTTTTTTTTTTTTTAATTTATTTGACAGCGATCACAAGTAGGCAGAGAGACAGGCACGGAGTGAGCGGAGAGTCCAATACGGGGCTTGATCCCAGGTACCTGGGATCATGATCTGAGCTGAAGGCAGAGGCTTTAACCCACTGAGCCACCCAGGCGCCCCAGTGGAGCAGACTTTTAAAAGTCCTGATTTAGTGCTCCGTTGCTCCGCTGCTTGCCGGGAGCTGGCCCCTCCCCCCGCCGTCTATCTTCCTGTCGCTTTAGATTCAATTCTCCGCTGTCCTTCCTTTCAGAAAGTGGTCGATTTTCTGTTTCTAGAATTGTTGCTCTTCTTCTCGTCAGTCTCCTGTTGGATTTGTAGGTGTTCGCAGTGGATTGATAAGGTACCTAGCTATCTCCTGCTACTTGATGTAGTCTCAGCCTGCTACTTCTCCGCCATCTTGACTCCTCCCCTTGGATTTTTTAATATTAAACTATCCTCATATAACTAGAATAAAACCCAGGTTGGTGGTTGTTTATAGTAACTTTTATAACATTTTCGCATTTGATTTGCTAAATAATATTTTATTTAGAATTTTGAATGTATATCCATGAATGGAATGAGTCTATAACTATTCTTTCTCCTATATCTTTGGGTTTGGTATCAGGCTTATCTTTGTAGGATGGATTAGGGGCTGTTCCCTCTTTCTTTTGAGGAAAAGTGTTTTAAGTGTTTTAACTGGGGCAGTCTTTTAAAAAATTTTCTTTAAATTAGTTAATATATAGTGTATTATTAGTTTCAGAAGTAGGGTTCAGTGACTCATCAGTCTTATAACACCCAGTGCTCATTATATCACGTGCCCTCTTTAATGTCCATGGGGTGATAATTTTTTGTTGTTTAGTAAACTCCCTGCAAAACCATCTGGATCTAGAGTTTTCTTTGTAAGAATTTTTTTTTTCACATTTACAAATTAACCTTTGTTTTTTTTTTACTGAAGTATAGGTGACATACTTTGTTATATTCGTTTCTGGTGTACAACATAGTGATCTGACAATATTATACATTACTCAGTGCTCACCACAATTTAGTATAGTCACCATCTGTAATCATACGTTATTAATATTATTGACTATATTTCCTATGCTGTACTTTTCATCTCTGTGACTTATTTATTTTACAACTGGAAGTTTATAGCTCTTAATCCCCTTCGCCTATTTTGCCTGCCCCCCCCCCCCCCAACCATATCCCCGCCAGTAGCCACCAGTTTGTTCTCTGTATTTAAGGGTCTGGGTTTTTTTGTTGTTATTTGCTTTGTTTTATAGATTATACGTCTAAGGGAAGTCATGCGGCATTTGTCTTTTCCTGTCTGACTTATTTCACTTAGCATAATACCCTTTAGGTCCATCCATGTTGTTGCAAATGACAAGATTTCATTCTATTTTATGGCTGAGTAGTATCCATTGTGTATGTATACTGCATCTTTATCCATTCGTTCTATCAGTAGATGCTTTGGTTGGTTCCCTCTTTTGGCCATAGTAAGTAATGCTGCAATAAATACAGGGGTGCAAATATCTTTGTGAATTCATGTTTGCATTTTCTCTAGATAAGTACCCAGTAGTGAAATTACTGGATTATAGGATATTTCTATTTTTCACTTTCTGAGTAATATCCATTCTGTTTTCCGCAGTGGCTGCCATCAATTTGCATTCCCATCAACAGCCCATAGGGGTTCCCTTCCACATTCTGACCAACGCTTACTATTTCTTGTCTTTTGGATACTAGTCATTCTGACTAGTGTGAGGTGATATCTCATTGTGGTTTTGATTTGCTTCTCCCTGATGATTAGTGATTTGAGCATCTCTTCATGTGTCTGTTGGCCATTTGTATCTCTTTGGAAAAATGTCTATTCAGGTTCTCAGTCCATTTCTTAATTAAATTGTTTGGGTTTTTTATGTTGATTGTATAAATTCTTTATGTATTCTGGATATTAACCCCTTATTGGATATATCATTTGCAAATACTTCTCCCATTTACTGGGTTGCCTTTTTTGTTTTATTAATGGTCTCCTTTGCTGTGTAAAAGCTTTTTATTTTGGTACAGTCCCAGTAGTTTATTATTGCTTTTGTTTCCCTTGCCTGAGGACATATCCATAAATCTCTTGCTAAGGCTGATACTGCCTGTATTTTCTTCTAGGTGTTTTGTGGTTTTGGGTCTCACATTTAGATTTGTAATCTAGTCTGAGTTTATTTTTGTATATGGAGTAAGAAACTGATCCAGTTTCATTGATTTGCATATAGCTGTCAAGTTTTCCCAACACCATTTATTGAAGAGACTGTCTTTTCCCCATTGTATCTTCTAGCTTCCTTTGACATAGATTAATTGACCATATAAGTGTGGGCTCTCTATTGTGTTCTGTAGATCTATGTGTTTGTTTTGTGCTGGTACCATACTGTTTTGGTTTCTACTGCTTTTTAAAAAAAATTTTATTTATTTATTTTAGAGAGAGAGTATGTGCAAGTGGGGGAAAGGGTAGAGGGAAAGGAAAATAATCAGACTCCATGCTGAGTGGGGGGACCTGATGTTGGGCTCAATCCTAGGACCCTGAGATCATGACCTGAGTTGAAGTCAAGAGTTGGACGCTTAACTGACTGAGTCACCCAGGCACCTTGAATACTACAACTTTGTAGTTTATCTTGAAATCTGGGACTGTGATACCTTCAGCTTTGTTCTTTCTCAAGATTGCTTTGGCTATTCAAGGTCTTTTGTGGTTCTATACAAATTTTAGGATTATTTGTTCTGTGAAAAATGCTGTTGGTAGTTTGGTAGTGATTACATTGAATTGGTAGATTCCTTTGAGCAATGTGTACATTTTAACGAAAGTGATGTTTCCAATCCACAAGCATTGTTTGTGTCATTTTCAGTTCATCAGTGTTTTATAGTTTTCAGAGTGTAGTAGATCTTTCACCTCCTTGTTTAATTTATTCCTAGGCATTTTATTCTTTTTGGTACAGTTGTAAGTGGGATTTAAAAAAAATTTCTCTTTCTGCCCCTTTATTATTAGTATATAGAAACATAACATTTCTGTATATTAACTTTGTATCCAGCAAGCTTACTGAATTCATTTATTCTAATAGTTTGTGGTGGAGTCTTTAGTTTTTTTCTATATATAGTATCATGTCATCTACAAATAGTGATAGTTTTACTTCTTTCTTACCAATTTGGATACCTTTTCTTATTATGTTTGATTGCTAGGACTTCCAGTACTATGCTGGATGGAAGTTGTAAGAGTGGACATTTTTGTCTTGTTCCTGATCTTAGAGGAGAAGCTTTCAGTTTTCATCACTGAATGTGGTATTAGCTGTTGGTTTTTCATATATGGCCTTTATTATACTGAGGTATGTTTCTCTAAACCCACTTTGTCGGGAGTTTTTATCATGAATGGATGCTGTATTTTGTCAGATGATTTTGAGATGATCAGATGGTTTTTTCTTTGTGCATACTGAACCACTCTTGCATCCCTGAAGTAAATCCCACTTGATTGTGGTGATTGTGGTGAATGATCCTTTTAATGCATTGTTGAATGTGGTTTGATAATATGTCTGTTGATGAAATTTGCATCTGTGTTCATCAGGGATATTGGCCTGTGGTTTTGTTTGCGTGTGTGTGTGTGTGTGTGTGTGTGTGTGTGTGTGTGTTGGTTTGATATCAGGGTAACGCCGCCTTTGTAGAATGAATTTGGAAGTTTTCCCTCGTCTTCTAAGTTTCTTGGAATAGTTTGAGAAGGGTCAATATTAAATCTTTAAATGTTTGATAGAATTCACCTATGAAGCCATCTAGTCCTGGACTTTTTTTTGTTGGGAGTTTTTGATTACCTGTTCATTTTCAATACTAGTAATCAGTCTGTTCAAATACTCTATTTCTTCCTGATTCAATTTTAGAAGATTACATGTTTCTGGAAATCTATCTGTTTCTTCTAGGTTGTCCAGTTTGTGAGCATGTAATTATTAGTAGTAGTTTCTCATGCTTTGTATTTCTGTGAGGTGGGTTGTTATTTCTCCTCCTTCCTTTCTTTTCTGATTTTATTTATTTGAATTCCTTTTTTTTGTTTTTTGTTTTGGGTGAGTTTGTCTAAATGTTAGTCAGTTTTATCTTTCAAAGAACCAGCTCTTGGTTTCATTGTTTTCTTTCTTTCCTTTTTTTAGTCTTTAGTTCATTTGTTTCTGCTGTAATCATTATTATTTTCTTCTATTAACATTAGGTTTTGTTTGTTCCTATTTTTCTAGTTCCTTTCGGTGTAAGGTTTTTGTTTTTGTTTTTGGTAAGGTTTAATTATTTGTGATTTTTCTTGTTTTTTGAGGTAGGTCTGTATCAGTATGTACTTCTCTCTTGGAACTGCTTTTTTCTGTGTCCCAAAGATTTTGGACTATTTCATATTTTCATTTTCCTTTGTCTTCATTTATTTTTTTAATTCCTCTTTGATTTCTTTGTTCACCTATTGGTTGTTTAATAGCATGTTTTTTAGCCTCCCTGTGTTTGTGGGGTTTTTTTTTTTCTAGTTTTTTTTTTCCTTGTAATTGATTTCTAGTTTCTTACTGTTGAGATTTAAAAAGATGCTTGATATGACTTCAGTCTTAAACTTATTGAGACTTGCTTTGTAGCCTTACATGTGATCTTACATGGATCATAAAATGTTCCATATGCATGTGAAAAGAATGTGTGTTCTGTTTGTGGTTGGAATGTTCTATATATATCTGTTAGGTCCATCTGGTCTAATATGTTGTTCAAAGCCATTGTTTTCTTGTTGATTTTCTGTTTGGATTATCTGTCTATCTGCTGATATAAGCGGGGTGTTAAAACTCCTTATTTTTAATGTATTATTGTGAATATCTCCATTTATATCTGTTAATTTTTGCTTTATATATTTAATACTCGTATATTGGGTGCATAGATACTTATAATTGTTATATTCTCCTTTTGGATTGACCCTTTTATCATTTTGTAATGATCTTTGTCTCTTGCTACAGTCTTTCTTTTAAAGTCTGTTTTATCTGATGTTTATATTTCTACTCCAGGCTTTATTTTCACTTCCATTTGCATGGAATATTTTTTTCTGTCCCTTCGCTTTTAGTCGGTATGGGTCTTTAGGTCTAAAGTGAGTCTCTTGTAAGCAGCATATAGATTGGTCTTGTTTTTTTATCCACATCACCTTATGTCTTCTGCATTTAGTCTTTGAATATTTAAAGTAATTACTGATAAGTATGTACTTAATTACTTTGTTTATTATTTTCTGGTTGTTTTTGTAGCTCTCTGTTCTTCTTTGTTCTCTTTCCTTATGGTTTAATGGCTTTCTTTAGTGTTATGCTTAGATTATTTTCTCTTTATTTTTTGTGTATCTAGTGTAGGTGTTTGATTTGTGGTTACCATCGGGTTCATATATAACATCTGACATGTATAGCAGGCTATATTAAGTTGATGGTTGCTCAAGTTCAGGTACATTCTGAAAGCATTAAATTTCTATACCCTCCCTCCACATTTTACATATATGATGTCATATTTTACATCTTTTTAATTGTTTATCTCTTGACTGATTTTTATAGATATAATTGATTTTACTACTTTTTGTATTTTAACCTCCTTGTGGTTTTAAAGTACTTAATCTACTATGTTTACTATATGTTTGTTTTTATTTGTGTAATTAGATACCTTTTATTATTTTCTTCTAGTTATGCCCTTTCTTTCCATTTAATTAATTTCCTTTAACATTTCTTATAAAGCTGGGTTAGTGGTAATAAACTCCTTTAACTTTTGTCTAGGAATCTCTCTCTCCTTCAATTCCAAATGATAACCTTGTCAGGTAGGGTAATCTTTTTTTTTTTTTTTTTTTTAGATTTTATTTATTTATTTGACAGAGAGAGAGATCACAAGTAGGCAGAGAGGCAGGCAGAGAGAGAGGAGGAAGCAGGCTCCCTGCAGAGCAGAGAGCCCAGTGCGGGGCTCGATCCCAGGACCCTGAGATCACAACCTGAGCCGAAGGCAGCGGCTTAATCCACTGAGCCACCCAGGCGCCCCAGGTAGGGTAATCTTGGTTGTAGTTTTTTTCCTGTCAGTACTTAGAACATACTATGCCACTTTCTTTTGGCTTGCAAAGTTTCTACTGATAAATCAGCTGATAGTCTTGAAGTATTTCCCTTGTATATAGGTATTTCCTCTTCCTGCTTTTATTTATTTATTTTTTTAAGATGTATTTGAGAGAGACAATGTGTGAGTTCAGGGGTAGGGGAGAGGGAGAGAATATTCAAGCAGACTCTCCGCTGAGTACAGAGCCTGACCCAGGACTTGATTTCATGACTCGTGAGTTTGTGACCTGAGCCAAAACCAGTAGTCAGTTAACTGACAGAGCCATCCAGGTGCTGTTACTCTTACTTTTTAAAAAATCTCTATTATTACTTTTGCCATTTTAGTTATGTATCTTGGTGTGGATCTCCTTCGATTCATCTTGTTAAGGGTTGTCTGTGTTTCTTAGACCTATATGTATGCTTTCTTTCTCAGATAAGGGGAATATTCAGCTGCTGTTTCTTCAAATAAATTTTCCAGCCCCTTCTCTCTCCTTTTTTAGGGATCCCTATCATACGAATGTTGTTAACTATTAATGATGTTGCAGAGTTCTTCTAACCTATTATTTTTTGTTTTTCTTTTTGTTCCCTTTTTTTTTTTTTCTGTTCAGCTTGGTTACTTTCTATTATCCTGTCTTCCAGATCATTGATCCATTCTTCTGTGGTTTCTAATCTGCTGTTGATTCCCTCTAGTGTATTTTTTTCATTTCAGTTATTGTGTTCCTCAACACTTTTTAAATTATTTTGTATCTCTTTGTTGAAGTTTTCACTGAATTCATCCATTCTTTTCTCAAGTATCTTTATGACTGAATCATTATGACTGTTACTTTGAACTCTATGAGAAATGTTGTTGATCTCCATTTTTACTTGGCTCTTTTTCTTGTCTTGTTCTTTCATTTGGGTTATAGTCCAGTGCCTTCTCATTTTGTTTAACTCTCTCTGTTTGTTTCTCTGTATTAGTTAGGTTAGCTGTATCATGGTCTTGAAAGTAGTAGCCTTGTGTAGAAGTCATGTGTTACCCTGTAGCACAGTCTCCCCCGGTCACCAGAACCAGGTGCTTCATTGGTGTGCCCTGTGTGAGCTGTATGTGCCTTCCTGTTGAGACTCAGCCACAGTTGCTTTGGACTTGCTGGTGGGTGGAGCTGACCTTCAGCCCAACTGGCTGTTGTTGGGATACTGGGCAGAATTTGAGCCCCACATGTTGAGAGGCCTAGCTGCAACTTGGTGGTTGTGGCTAGCACTCAGCCTAGTTGTCTACAGTTAGCCTCTACCACCGCTGCAGGTGCACTGAAGGGAAGGAGCTTGCTGTGGGTGCAGCCAGCTAAGAGGCCTGGCTGTAGAAACTGTGGGTGGGCTGATGTATGGTGTTGTCTCCCCAACTTCTTTTTTTTTTTTTTTTTGTAAATATATAATGTCCTTTATACTTCAGTTTTCTTTTTTTTTTTAATTTTTTTTAATATTTTATTTATGTATTTGACAGAGAGAGATCACAAGTAGGCAGAGAGGCAGGCAGAGAGAGAGAGAGAAACAGGCTCCCCACTGAGCAGAGAACCCGATGCGGGGCTCGATCCCAGTACCCTTAGATCATGACCTGAGTCGAAGGCAGAGGCTTAAACCACTGAGCCACCCAGGCGCCCCATCTCCCGAACTTCTTAGGGCAGGAGTCACTTTGGAGTGGTACCAGTTTTGGCAGGGGCAGCCTGATTGGGGAATACTGGGGTGGGTAGCAGTGTAGATGGGAGAATGTTAGAACTGTATCCGTTATCTAGACCAGAGAGTGGAATAGAAATGGCACCTACCAACAGTATAGTTCCTTAAGAAATCTCCTATAGCTCCAGGCCCCTCTAGCATATGTTCTAAGATTAGTCAATAAATCTTCACATATACCCCAAGTGCTTTTCAAACTGCTGCTTCTCTGCTATGTGTCTACCAAGTTACTTAGTGTGCTGGTTCTTTAAGGGCAGGGACTCAGTTTCTTATTGCCTTCTAGCTCTCCAGGGGTAGCTCTGGTGATTTTTAATGTTCTGAAGTTAAGCTGGATAATTTTCAAAGCCATACATTATGGGGACTCATCTTCCTAGTGTGAGTCCCCAGGGCTGGGAGTGCCTGCTGTAAGGTCTGATCCCCTCACTCCTCCTTGCTTGTCATGTCCCTCCCACCTTGTAGTAAGTTGCTTGGTTTTGGTTCCAGACTGCATCTCTGTCCCTTCCACATTTTTTGATGTGGTTTCCTCTGCAACTAGGTGTGGAAGATTTATTCTGCCAGTCTTCAGATTATTTTCAGAGTTAGTTGTGTAGATGTAGTTGTTGCCTTGGTGTGTCTGTCCATGGGATGAGGTGAGCTCATGATCCTCCTACTCTGCCATCTTTCCAGTCTCTAACCTTTTGCCATATCTTAGAGTGCTAGATTCCAAAGCAGAATCTTTTGTCTCAGAGTTTGTTTGTTTGTTTTTTTTTAAGATTTCATTTATCTACCTGACAGAGAGAGATCACAAGTAGACAGAGAGGCAGGCAGAGAGAGAGAGAGGGAAGCAGGCTCCCTGCTGAGCAAAGAGCCCGATGTGGGACTCGATCCCAGGACCCCGAGGTCATGACCTGAGCTGAAGGCAGTGGCTTAACCCACTGAGCCACCCAGGCGCTCCTGTCTCAGAGTTTTTTAAATAAGATTTTTACACTGCCAGTAGTTTTTTTAGTAAGATATTTATTTCTTCTAAATCAGTTGTGGATTATTTTTTCAGAATTATTGGAAGTAGCTCTTGACAGTATTTTCTTTAAAAAACTTACTTGAAAGAACTTTTAAGTTTACAAAAGAGTTGCAGAGCTAGTACAGAAAGTTCCTGTATTATACTCCTGTTATCATCGGACAACCCATGGTGTATTTATAAACATTAGTACAGAACTGTTAACTAAACTACAAATTGTATTTGCATTTCCCCAGTTTTTTCACTTATGTGTTCATTCTGTCCCAAGATTCAGTCTAAACCACAGCATCGCACGTAGCTCTCATGTCTCTTTTGGTCTCCTCTACTTGGTGGAGAATTCTTTTCATTGTCTTTGTCTCTCATAAGTTGACACTTTTTAAAAAAAATAGTGATCAAGTATTTTGTAGTGTGTCAGCTTTGATTTCTTTGATACTTTGTCATGATTAGACTGAAATTATGGCTTAGGGGAGGAATTCCACATGGTGATATATATGCCCTTGTCATCATATAATAGCAAAGAGTAGAGAATATCTATAATACTTTTTAAATTGTGATAAACTTTAATAACTTGGTTAATGTATTATTTTCTTTTTAATTCCCATCTGGAATAGTTTCTTTCATAATATTATGTGCCTCTTTTTTTGATGACTTTTGTGAGAGGTTTGTGTATTTTGTTGCATTTTTTTTCAGAGAATCAATTGTATCTTACTGATCTTCCCTATTATATCTTTTTTTTTTCTATTTTATTATTCTGTTCTTATTTTTCTTTTCTTTCCTTCTTCTGGGAGACAAGAGTGTTTTTAGATTGGGCTGAAATGGACGTGACTTCGAACTCTTTTACCAGAGTATTTTTTTTTACTATAATCTGTGGTATTCATTTAGTTGAGATATGAGTATATAGTATGGAGGTTGAAGAGGGTTTTTTTTTTTTTTTTTTAAGATTTTGTTTATTTATTTGACAGACAGAGATCACAAGTAGGCAGACAGGCAGGCAGAGAAAGAGAGGATGAAACAGGCTCCTTGCTGAGCAGGGAGCCCGATGTGGAGCTCCATCCCAGGACCCTGGAATCATGACCTGAGCCGAAGGCAGAGGCTTTAAACCACTGAGCCACTCAGGTGCTCCTGACGAGGGATTTTTAATGTGAGACAATATGTAGAATTCCTGATACTTAAAAATTGTTTTTCTACATGGTAGTCTCAGTTAAAGGAAATGAAGACATTAATAATTTACTTAGCTTACTGTAGCTTATTGTAATTACTTAGAGCTCCGTTAATAATTTTTAAAAATATTTAGAAATAACAATAAGAAATACTAGTTGAATAACTGCTCATGTTTCCTACTGCAAATAATGAAATTTATGTTTTAAAAAAGAGCGAGTAGGAGTAAGAAGTAAAATAAAATGAAAATTGATCGAAAATTACAAGTTCACCAAATACCAGAGTGGAGTAATTTATTCCCCAGGGAATATCTTTTCACACTTCTGTGATTTAGCTGCCAACTATTTCCTTTGAGGCTGAAAGAATTTTGTCTAAATCAGTTAACTAAAAGAGAGTGTTAACAATACCCATTTTATATTGCTGTTGTGAAGATGAAATAATATGTTTTGTATAAAGTATTTACTACAGTGCCTGAGGCATAATAAGATACAATAAGTGTCAGTAAAATTAGTGTCTAAGTGTAAACTTTGTATGATAATTCTCTAAGGCAATCCAGCTTGTGTAGGTATTCTTTTTCTTTTTAATTTTTTTAAGTTTTTATTAACATATAATGTATTATTAGCTCCAGGGGTACAGGTCTATGAATTGTCAGGTTTACACACTTCATAGCACTCACCATAACACATACCCTCCCCAATGTCCATAACCCAACCACCCTTTCCCTACCCCACTCCCCGCTGGCAACCCTCAGTTTGTTTTGTGAGATTAAGAGTCTCTTATGATTTGTCTCCCTCTGGATCCCATCTTGTTTCATTTTTTTCCTTCCCTACCCCCACACCCCCACATTGCCTCTCAAATTCTTCATATCCAGGAGATCATATGATAATTGTCTTTCTTTGATTGACTTATTTTGCTCAGCATAAGTAGGTATTCTTCTTTAAACAGGTTCTTATGTAGAGCTTGTCAAGACAGCTTAACCTTTTAACACTTGTTAATGGATGCAGAAAACATATATCTGTTATTCTTCAAATGTTATGTACACACACACACACACAAATATATATATATATATATATTTAAGGTTTTATTTATTTGATAGAGACAGAGAGAGAGGGAGAGAGGGCAAAAGAGCACAAACAAGGGGAGCAGCAGAGGGAGAAGGAGAATTGTACTCCCAGCTGAGCAGGGAACCCATGCAGGGCTCGATCCCAGGAACCTGGGATCATGACCTGACCTGAAGGCAGATGCTTAACTGACTAGCCACCCAGGCTCCCCAAATCTGTAATGTATTTATCAGGTTGAAATACCTTTAGGGTGATTTTTTTTTCCTTCATCCTTGGGGGTTATGCTGTTCTACTTTTCAAATTCTTGACAAAATGTTCATAGATGTGTTCATAAAAATGATTATCGACCTCCATGGTCTTATTCTTTCTTGATTTCTTGACCCCCACCTCCTTTTAAATTTTAAGCAACCCTGTCTGAATTATTTGTATGAACATAGATTGGTGATCAGGGCATTCTAATTTCCTTCACATACTCTGTTTCATTGGATTCCTTACCTGTAAAATAAGGAAGGTTGGATCAGCTGACTTTGGAGGCCCCTTTCAACTTGAAATTTCTGTTTTCCAATATATGGTTTTATATGAGGTCTAATTAGATTTAAGCTGTCATAAACAGGATGATGAGAAAGCATGATAATAAATACTCTGTAACAAGAGACTGGTAATTGCCAAGAGCACAAAGAAATGTTGAAATAAACGAGTGCAGCTGAAGAAAAGATTGTACAGAGAAAAGATTTCAGAGTAGAGAATATTAGCGAGCAAGCAATCCTTAACTGATAGAACTGTTTGTTGTTTTTTTTTTCCTGCTTAGATGGTTCTCACTTAGTGCTAAAATTATTTAATGCAGTCTGAAAGGTTATTTTTATCATTATGATGGCTAAGAGTTGCTAAAATAAAAGAACATGTGTTTTTCTTAATTCTTAAATACTTAGTATATTGTTTGCACTTAGATACTCAACATTTATTAAGTACTGGTACTTTAAAACTGTGTTCCAGCAACTGTCTACATTTCATTTTAGCCCTCTGATTCTTAAGCACTGTCCTTTAACTAAAATGCTTGATTCTACCACACAGGTAGTTATCTGATACTAATGGGATAGCTCTTTTCCTACATTTGGGTTAGACAATCTCCACTTCTGTTAATTTTATGATGATTATAATTTTTTTTAACCACAGTTATGTACTTTCTCCCTCTTTCATTAGTGTAGTCTTAAACTCATCAGTAGATAAATAAATTTGAGTGGTACCATTAAAGAGAAGATTACTTCCGAATGTAAGTTTGGTTATATGAAGGTGTATTAGGTGTATTTTATGCTATACCACCACCTATATCTATATCCTATCACCTATATCATTTTTGTATATGATCATACATATAGAACTATCTTACATTTCCTTACTGTAAGAGAAATATATAAAGATTCCCATCCTCAGGGTACCTTCTTGGAGGATTTCAGAAGATTGAAGGCTATTTCAGCCTTTAAAGAAGTTAAAGTTACCTGTCAGGCTAATGGAGTATTTTTCCTTTTGAAATCAGTATCTTCCACTAAGTGATAATTCTAGTGGCGCATGAATGCTGAAATACTTAGCAAACTATAGTTGGGATTTCATGTCTTTTGGAGAAAAGTTGTAATTGGGTGCAGTGGGATTTCTGCAGGAAAGACAAGAAGTCCTACAAGAACACAGAAAGAACAGCAATGTAAAATGATGTAAAGGGAGAAAAGGAGGAGGTCATTGTTAGCTTAAAGATCATGGATCATCTGCTTTTAAGGTATAAACTAGGACTGGTCTCTTTTTGCTTAATTGTGTTCTTGTAAAAGATGGCTTCTCTTGAAATATGTAATCACTATAGAAATAATCCCAGTTTCATGCATTTTGAAAAAAAGTGTTTTAGAGAAATAATAGATTTACAAGTGGAATGTATGTTGTAATTTTTTTTGTTGTTGTTAAGAGGTTCAGTGAAACAGTGGTTAAAAAATTTTTTCATGGTAACACAAAATCTGTACACAAGAAATATAATTGATATTCCTTAAGTAAAGGGTTCTTATATAAGGAAGAAAACACCTGATGTAACCATAGATTGTATATCTGTGTATTTTTCAGTGTTTATTTCACTTGGAAAAATAAAAGTAATTTCGGGGCCTGGGTGGTTGAGTGGGTTAAGCCTCTGCCTTCGACTCAGGTCATGATCTCAGGGTCCTGGGATTGAGCCCCTCATCAGGCTCTCTGCTCGGCAGGAAGCCTGCTTCCCCCTCTCTTTCTGCCTGCCTATTTGCCTACTTGTGATCTCTCTCTCTCTTTGTGTCAAATAAATAAATAAAATATTTTTAAAAAAGAAGATAAAAGTAATTTTATTCATATGCTAACTTACATTAATATAGTAGAATTGCCAACTGGGACTTTCAGTGCAATAACAATCTAAAGTTGTTTATAATTTTAATAAATAAAAATTGTAACTTCATGTATCTAAATGTCACAATGTAAGATTTGAATATTTCCAGTGATACATAAAAAGGCAAGCATAACCAAATAATTGGAAACATAAATATTGTGGTATAAATTTTCTGCAAGAACTTTAGTTTTACTTAAAATTAAAATTGGAGGAGCACCTGGATGGCTCAGTCCATTCAGTTTCCAACTCTTGATTTAAGCTCAAGTCATGATCTCAGGGTCGTGGGATCGAGCCCGATGTGGGGCTCTGTGCTCAGCGTGAAGTCTGCTTGCGAGTCTCTTTCCCTCTTTCTCTCCCCTTCTGTACCTCACCTGCTCATGGTCCCCCTCCCTCTCTCAAATAATAAATAAATCTTTAAAATTAAAACTGGGTATATGAAATTAGAAAAATGAACAAAATAGATATATTTTTAAATGCTGGTAAAAGGCATTGATTAGATATTTAAGGATACTATTGAAAACACTGCATTTTTTTTTTTTAAAGATTTATTTATTTGACAGATAGAGACCACAAGTAGGCAGAGAGAGAGAGAGGAGGAAGCAGGCTCCCAGCCAAGCAGAGAGCCCGATGCGGGGCTCGATCCCAGGACCCTGGGATCATGACCCGAGCTGAAGGGAGAGGCTTTAACCCGCTGAGTAATTCTGTAGTTAATTTTCTAGTTTGAGTACACTCTGAACAAAAATAGAAATTAAAATGAAATTATTTCTTCCCCTTTGAATTTGGAACACTCTGTAACATAGGCTGCTGTGGCTGATTTGTATTTTCTCTGATATATCCATGTGTTTGTTATTCTATTTCTAAATTGTATAGACGTTGGAGATTTAATGAGATTTCATTTCATTCTACAGTCTTAGATAAAGTCTAGCTTTGTAGTCTTTACTCTTCTGTCTCTCAATTCCTGAGAGATATGTTTTAAAATTTCCCAGCTTATTTTTAGATTTATTAACTTTTTTCTTTGCAATTGTTGGTTTTTGTTTCACATCTCTGTTGAATAAATATTAAAATTGGCATTTCCATAGTTCTTTTTATTGCTTTTTAGTACTTTTGTCCATCTTGTACTCTTTTTTTTTTTTTTTATTGTAGCACATATTAATATTGTTATATCAGTTTGCTTTGTACTTTTTGGAGATTTGGGTGTGTGTAACTTTTTAGTGTAAAATATAAAATAGAGAAAACTGTACAACATAATTGTACAACACAGTTGTACAACCTAATGAATTATTATAAGATAAATATTCTTGTTCTTATCACCCAAGTCAAGTAGTAGAACCATGTCAGCCACCCCTGAAATCTTTGCCTGTGTCCCATCCCTTTCCTTTCTCTAAAAGTTTACCACTATCCTGACTTTTAAGGTAATACCTTTCTTCTTTTTCTTATGGTTTTATCACCTATGTGTATATTCTCAGATTCTATAAGAGTTTAGTCTTGTCTATCCAAAAGAACTTTATATGTTTTTTAATCAACAGGTTATAAGTCTTTTAATCAACAGGTTGCTTTTCTGTCCTTTTTCCCTCCTTGTACTTTGTTGGTGAACCCTGATCCTTTGATCTTTTAGACTTTCCCATCCTCTGGATTTTGCTGATTTGCATGAGACACATTTAAATATGTTCCTTTGTCCTCTGTATTTCCTGCAAATTGGTAGCCCAGAGGCTTACTCAGACTCATTGGTTCCCTCTGGCAAAACTGTAGATATTCCATACTGTCTTTTTTTCAGTTTTTTGGATGTAAGCAGCCGCTGATTTGAATACCAACATCTTTTTCTTTATTGTGGTTTGTAAAACTATCATTTTAATTCTGCCATTTAATTTTCATTTTTACCTGGAATTATCTTATAAAGACATGCTTCCCTCTCATCTACTATTTGGTCACCCATTGGTTATACAGGAAGGATAAAATAACCGCTTGTTTCTTTCCTTTTTTTACTTGTCAAGGTAACGAGTTGGTTTCCTGTTATCCTCAGAAAGTGACTAACTCGCTTTTTTCTCCATTATATTGTGATGAACTTATAGATTTAAATACATTTGATTCATTTCTATTCATTGTTTTTATTAAAGTTTAAATTGCCTTTCTTTGTTTAGTTGGCTCATGGTCTTTTTTTTTTTTTTTTAAGATTTTATTTATTTATTTGACAGAGAGATCACAAGTAGACAGAAAGGCAGGCAGAGAGAGAGAGAGGGAAGCAGGCTCGCCGCTGAGCAGAGAGCCCGATGCGGGACTCGATCCCAGGACCCTGAGATCATGAGGCTCATGGTCTTTTTGATATGACCCTAGTCATACTTGCTATCTTCCTTAGTGTCTAGTGTGTCAGGGTGTTCAGACTTATCTTGTACATTTTCTTCCCCAGACCTTATTATTAGCTACTTAATGAAAAACTTAGTTTTAAATACACAAATGACACATAAATGCTTTCTTGAAAAACTTTGAATGAACCAGATTCTTTCCTCAGTCCTTCTCTATCCAGAGGTAATCTCTGTTACTATTTGGTTAACTGTCTTTACAAACCCTTTCCTATGAATTTTTATGTTTACATATAATTATAAGTACAATACAGAGATCATTTTCTTTTTTCATGTGACTTTTTTGTAACTTCAGACAATCATAAATGATACTTACACTTACTAACTTGTTTATTCAATTATATATCTTGATAATTTTTCTGTTAGTACATAGTACATTCTTTTTAAATTGTTACTTAATATTTGATATGGTTCCACCTCATTTGATTAAGCTCTTCTCAGAGTGTATTTGGTTGTTTACAGTTTTACCACTAATATAACTCTTGCTTTTTTTTTGTGCACAAAATGCAGATGTTTGTTTGGAGTTATAAAGTGTGTGCATTTAGAATTTTGCCAGTTTGCCCTCTGAAGTGCTTGTTCTTCCACAAACAGAGTCTGAGAACGCCTCTTTCTTTACCACTCAGCAATCTTGCTCTTGTGCAGTTTTGCCAGTCTGAAGGGAAACCATTACCTTGATTTCCCAGTGCCTTCCTGGCGTGGGAACAGGGGCGAGTAGGAGGTGTTTGTTCTCCAGTGAGGACTGCAGCAGGTGGTCTGGTAGCAGAGGTCTCCCTTCTCTTGGGCTTCACTGCTTCTCACATACCACTTACTGCTCCAGTGGGGACTCACACACAGCTGCTGAGTGCCTTATTTCACAGCCTGGCTTGTGCTCCTGATGACCTAGTAGGTTTGATCATCCTTTGTGTGCCAGCCAGCCTGCAGATTCTGCCACTTCTCTGCCTGTCTGCCTCCACTCTCTTCCCACCCTCTCCTTATCACATACTCTTGTGTATTTTGGTGTGTCGTTTTATTTTCCTACATTACTCAGTCTTCTTTCTATCTTTTTCAATTTCTTTTAAGTCCAAGGGCTACTGTCGACATTGGGGTGTTAAAAAGTGTCCTTCTTGTCATTTCTCAGATTTAGAGTGGGAGCAGGAGACTACATTTAGTTTGCTGGAACCCTACTCTCATTTTAAACATAAGGGGAAAGGAAGGTTTCACTAAGAGATTAAGTTGCACATTGTTATATACCAGTTTCAGGACTTTTCAGAGTTCCAGCCTAACTTTTGATCACTATCACAAATCCGGTCTGCTATTTGAATTAATAGCTCATTTAGTTTTCTTTAAAAGCCTTGATTTTAAAGTCCCAATCAGTGATTGCAGTCTCTTGCTTTATTCTCCTCTGTAATATATTAAAAGTGGTTCCATTTTTCTCCTGTCAGTACTTAAAATAATAGGTGATATTTATTGTTTACTCAGGTACCAGGGACTGTGTTACATGCTTTCTTGGATTATGCTTAGTCTTTACCACATCCTTGCAACCATGAGGTTTAGGTACTTTTATTACCCCCACTTTACAGAAGAGGAAATCTGAGTACCAAGAGCTTAAGAAATGCTTGCCCAAGGTGACATATTAATGCAGCCAGAGCTCAAATCCACGCAGTCTGACTCCAAAATCCTGGCCTTAAGGTCTATGCTAAATATTCCTGTTAGTCCCCATCATCCCAGCTGAGTGGTTTCATTATATTGGCAATTTCATTATGATTGCTCTAGGCATTTTCCACACAGTCCTGTAGATCAAATAATAAACCATATTTCAAAAAATTCTTTATATTCTTTTCTCAAGGTTTATCTTTTGGCACCTCTGTTCTTAGATGAAATTAGAGTTTATTCAGATGACCAGTTTAGTCAGTGCTTTTGTATATTTCTAACAACATTATTTAATGGTTTATTTTCATTATCTGTCAGTCCAATAGAAACGCTGTATATTTATAATGTTTTTATGCAGTTATAAAAATCGGTAGTGATTGAATAATTATGCCACAGAACTTCTGCAGTTGTTAACTTTTTAGGGAGGACAGCTTAGTTATTAAACACTGGGAATATCATTGTTTCTTTTAGACAATATGTTCCCTGATTCCAGCTTATCTGGGCCTTTTGGGATCAGAAACAAATGGCAGGTGTGTTGAGAATATCAGGAATGGAAGTTTTCCTGGTGCTGAGCAACAAGAATAGGATTTGGTAATGAAAAGAATTCTAGGGGTACCTGGGTGACTCAGTCATTGGGTGTCTGCCTTCAGGTCAGGTCGTGATCCTGGGGTCCTAGGGTTGAGCCCTGTTGTCGGACTCCCTCTTTGGTGGGGGGCCTGTTTCTCTCCCACTCCCCCTCTTTGTGTTCCCTCTCTCACCGTGTCTCTCTCTGTCAAGTAAATAAAATTAAAAAAGAAAAAAGAATTCTAGGTAACCTGATTTTCCAAATATTCACGTTTCTCATTCTTGACTGATTTTTATTTGATCCTGCAAAGTTGAAAGGGGAAAAAAAAAACCCAATGTGTTTCAAATAGATAAGATCGGTTAGATCATTATTTCACCAGATTTAATTTGGGTTTGGGAAGGAACTAATAGAAGATGAGTAGAGGAAATGAGCTCACTCTGTGTGGCCTTAGAGAAACTCGTTTTTATTAGTAATATCATAATGTAGACTTTGTATCTGAGATTCTGTGTTCAGAATTACTCTACCCATATTAATTCATGTACAAAAAACTTTCTGCAGGCTATTCAGATAATTGAGGAATGATACAGAGGCAGGGTGGGACAATGTTAGAAAGTCTATATCATACCTATAAAGAACAAGAAGTTTTTACTATGGAATAGTGATAATATAATTCTTGTTGCTCTCTTTGTAAAATAATCATTAATTCAGAGAAAAAAACATTTTAAAATGAAAGATTGCCAGTAGGAAGGTTAACAACTGCATAGTGGTTTGATTAGAGCAATAGTACTGGAGTCAGAAATTCCCAGCTTGGGGCCAGTAGTTTTAGGCAAACTTTTTTCTATTTCATTTTCCTCTTTCTATAATTAGAAAGCCTGATACTCAGGTACATTTCTTATAGTGATTAAAACTTGTGTTACTCATAGTGCCTTGGCTAAATAGGAAGTTACCAAATGTCACATGAATAATTGAGATGATTTTAGGTTCCTTTGCAATACAGAAACATATCTCATTAAATTTCTAAAAAGAAAAATACCTTCATGTTTGAAGCAGCTCAGTGGCTCTAGCAGATCTCTTAAAGAACAACAGGTATTAGTCCCTTCAGTGAGTGATAATATATAAAGTATACCTTTGAGGAATATGTACTGTTAGATTATAGTGGTTCAGACTAAATTCTCAGACCAAATCATCTAATAATAGAGTTTTGGTAAATGAAATTCAGATATTCTTAACTTACTGGACTCATGTCTATTCTAAAATTAAATAAGTAATCATTCTAGTGTCAATATAACCAAATGTATCAGTGTAACAATCAAAGCTATTATTTATTGAAATGACATATGAGTATGTTAACTATAAGTATTATTTTTAAGCATCAAGCATACATTGACCTTTAAAATGCTTTGTAATTTGATTAGATTAGTAGAATAAGCAGCCGTATTTTGGCATACTTTGGTGTTTTCCCATAGATAATTTGTATTCTCAATATTTTTTTTTGTTATATCTTGTTCTAGTGATCGTGGTGGAGAAGACCCAAACCAGAAAGTAATCCATGGGGTTATTAACTCCTTTGTTCATGTTGAACAGTATAAGAAAAAATTCCCCTTAAAGGTAAAAAGCCTCCTATAAAAACATAATCAGACCTATAATTTCTTAAACTACCTGTTCTAATTTTTTAAATGTGATTTTAATTGATTTATTTAGTTTTATCAGGAAATCTTTGAGTCTCCCTTTCTGACTGAAACAGGAGAGTATTACAAACAAGAAGCTTCAAATTTATTACAAGAATCAAACTGTTCACAGTATATGGAAAAGGTGAGAAAGAACATATTATGCTAACTGCATCATCTCATATATAAGACATGATTTTATTTAACATTTGTTTTAGGTAATTTTTTTTTTGTTGGAAAAGGTTTCTTTCTTACTCTGAATTATAGTTAATATGCAATACCTATTGATAAATCATTGTTCTTGCTATGGCATTCTCCATGGGAAAAAGTTCTATCCAATTTTCATCATGGTTGATGCTTCTTGATAAATCCTGATTACTTGATTTGCTTGTCTTTAAAATTAATACTCACATTCTTGGCAAAAGAATAAATGATATCTGTGTTTAGCATAGAGGCTAGGTATTTGGGTTTTTATCTTTCCTTCTTTAAAATGGAAGGAAAAAATTAATAATTCTGAATACTTGGATAGGTTACTATTTTGATCTGTTCAGTTTTTGGAAGACTGAGAAAAACCTCCACAAGAAATTTTAATTACTCCTTAAACCAACACATATTGATTGCTATTTTAAAAATTCCATGTATACTTTTTTTTAGTAAAGAAATAATTCTGTTATAAAGTCAGTCATCGTATAAGATGTATTAAATTTTTAGCCAGGTTTTTTCATTTACAATATTGAATTCCAGGCATTTTATTATACAATGATTTTTTTTAGTTTGTTTAGCCAAGAAGATAATGTGTTTCAAGTGGAATAGCAGTAGAGTGGCCTCCATAGGTCACAGGTCAAGAGATAACAGTACATTGTTATATATTCCACAAAACCCAGATCTAGAAGTCTGAGTTGTTTAATTCTTTTCTGCTGTTGTCACTGATTAGCTCTAGGACCTCAAGTTAAGCCTTCTAGGACATTTTTCTCCATCTATTAGGTACAGGTTACACCAGGTCAGTGGCTCTTAGCTTTAAGCCTTTTTGCTTCTTAGACTCTTGTTAAAGGTTCTAGATCCAGTCCTGAAAAGTGCACATGGATTATCAGTTTTATATATATATACACACACACATACATACATACATACATACATACATACATACATACATTCCATGTTATATTTGGCTCTCAAAAAGAAGCTCTTGACAAAAGTATTATATATTCCACTTACATGGAATTTCTCTCTAGAATATGGAATATCTAGAATAGGTAAAGACAAGAAATTATTGGGAGGAAAGAATGAGGAATTATTGTGTAATGGTTACAGAGTTCTTGTTGAGTGTGGTAAAAAAGTTTTAGAAGTAGACAGTTGCACAACGTTGTAAGTATAATTAATGCAACTGAATCACACACTCAAAAATGGGTAAAATGGTATATTTTGGGTTAGATATATTTTACCATAGTTTAAAAACCACTAATAATGTAACATACCCCAAGCCATTGAATTATATTTTTAAGTGGGTAGATTCTACAATAAATAAATTATATCTCAAACTGTTAAAATAAAGGCCACTGGAAATTATGTTTGGGAAGTAGCATTTGTAAGCGTAGTTCATTTAACAGACTAATGTAGTCTTCCTACTTCTCTTTTTCTATTTTACCTGTACTTTCAGCCTTTTCTCCCCAGCTGTAAGTGCTTTTATAGCTCTTTGAAGCCCCGCATTGAGACACTCCACTCTTGTCTACCTTTCTTTTGATATGCACCCGTCCCCTTCCATTATCATTAATTTTTTTCCTTTTCTCATCCTTCATCACCTCCCGACTCTCATTCCTGTTGCATTTAGTTAATCCATAAACATTAAATCTGTAAATGACTAATAGGCATAATCCTTTTAAAGGATGTTTTTCTTTCAAAAGCAAAAGTTTTTGACAAAAATTACTTTCTTAGTTGATTAAATATGCACTGAACATCTTTCAGTCCAGATACCTTCTTGTCTGCCTTTGGTTTTTGTGACTTTGTCCTAGACTACTGGCTCCACAGGGGAGCGTAGTAGGAAAGATAGGATGGTGAGTCTCTCTTCAGTCTTTGCTTCATTTTCATCAAAAGGTATCTGAGAGGTAACCAGGAATGATGTACTATTTCCCCTTTCAACATCACCTTCCTTTCCAGTATTACCTTCTTATGCCCCCGCAAACTCAGCAATATTCTCTAAGGCTAAACTGTGCATGGTTCTCTGGGACCATTTGAGTTCAGAAAGTCTAGTTACATAGCTTCAAATTGCAGAACCTTTTCCAAGTCTAAACATTTGTATGTATATGTGTTATACTAGCTGGTTTTTATTGTGAATGTTGTTTTGTTTTGAGGTAGAAATTAGCCAGATTCTCTAGATGTTATCTTCATTAGCTCGTTCTTATTAATATTAATCAGTGTATTATTGGTAGCCTGGTGTTTCTTATGTAGGATAAGCTTTACTAAAGCTCTTAATTGACATATTTAACTATGACTAAATATAATTGACTTAAAAAATGTTAATGAAATCTTTAATTTGATAATTATCATGTACATACTGTTTACATTTACATTTTATGAGACAAGGAACCAACATAAAATAGATTAATCTACTTAAACCAGTTGATGTAAACTGTTTTTTAGTTTGCTAGTTAAATATTCATAAAGTGACCACCTGTTCTGGTTTTTTAATAATTTTTACCCACTTTTCCTGTTGCATGTTAGGTTACCTATGTAATAGCATGATCAGGGTTATTAAATGAAGACAAAACGCAGGCCACTTAACTTGAGTTCATGTTCATGAGATTTTGGTAAAATGTAGGTGATAACTAATAGCCTAAATAAAAATTTAAAATGATTTGTGGAATGTGGGTTTAAATTCGTTATATAATCCTTATTTGTTACCTGGCCATCTTTAATTGAACCATTAAAATTAGACTATCCAAGTTACTTACTGGTATTACAGGTTTTTTTCTCATAGTAGTTCATGACTGTAAAAATATATTTCTAAAGGTTCTAGGTAGATTAAAAGATGAAGAAATTCGATGTCGAAAATACTTGCATCCAAGTTCATATACTAAAGTGATTCATGAATGTCAGCAACGAATGGTAGCAGACCACTTACAGTTCTTACATGCAGAATGTCATAATATCATCCGACAAGAGAAAAAAAATGGTAAGTGATATGAAACAATGACTACGAATAGAAATTAAATTATAAATCCACTTTCTATACATCTCCAAGCTTTCTTAGATTTCAAACATTTTTAGTACTAGTCTAAAATATTCGCTATGCCTTTTTATCAATTCTTAATCATCTGTTTTAAAAGACTGTTTTGGAAAGGTATGTTTTCAAAGTGTATTCCAAAGTCAAAAGAAAAACTAGGAAAAAGTGTTTGTACGTTTTTATATATCACAAGGCCTAATTTCCTTAATATAATAAGAGTTTCTACTAAATAGCAGGAAAACAAAGAAGAAAAGGAAATATACATTTTAACCAACTGATCCACCCAGGCACCCTTGAAAAGGAAATACACATTTTAAATATGTGCAGATACTCAGTCTCATTCAGAATAGAAGAAAATACAAAATAAAGACATAGTGAAATACTAGTTATAAGCAGTAAAAGAATGGAACTTGTTTCTTAAAAGATTTTATTTATTTGTCAGAGAGAGCACAGGTGGGGGAGCAGCAGGCAGAGGGAGAAGCTGTCTCCCTGCTGAGCAAGGAGCCGGATACGCGGCTCTCTCTACCTGGGATCATGACCTGAGCCTAAGGCAGACACTTAACCTGCTGAGCCACCCAGCATTTCAAAATGGAATTTTAAAAAAAGATTTTATTTATTTATTTATTTATTTATTTATTTGACAGAGAGACAGATCACAAGTAGGCAGAGAGGCAGGCAGAGAGAGATTGGGGGTGGGGAAGTAGGCTCCCTGCGGAGCAGAGAGCCCAAGGTCGGACTCAATCCCAGGACCCTGAGACCATGACCTGAACCGAAAGCAGAGGTTTAACCCACTGAGCCAACCAGGCGCCCAAATTTTTTTTTTTTTTTTTTAAGGAGAAAATAGCACTAAAAATTTTCAAATAACAGGGAATAAATGTAACAAGATACTTGCAAGACCTACACAGAAAATGAAACATTGTTGAATTGAAAGTATAATTGATTTATAGATCCAGGAGAATCTACTCAAAACTAAAGTCGTTTTTTGTTTGTTTTAATTCTGAAAGTTAAACTCTTAGACTAAGAAAAATCAAGACAATCTTGAAGAATATCTTTGCAGGAAGGAAGACTTTGCAGGATGGCATGACTTAATGATAAAACCACAATAATTAGGGCAATGAGACATTGGTGCAAGGGTAAACAAATAGACAATGGAATAAAATAGCCTAGAAATAACCTGTGCATAATAGGTACTTGATTTGAGACCAACGTGACACAGTAGAGCAGTGGGTGAAAGGTAAGTCTTTTTAGTATAATGCTGAGTCTATTGGATGTTCTTTTGGGAGAAAGTGAAATCTGATCTCTACCTCAGACACCATATACAGAATCAATCAATACATTGTAGGCTTTTGACCTACATGTAAAACAATAACACTTTGAGAAGATAATATAGGAGAGTAACTTCGTGACCTTGAAGTAAGGAAAGATATTTTAAATGAGACACAAAAACCACTGACCACGAAGGGAAAGATTGATCAAGTGGACTGCATTTTAAAGAAAACAAACAACTTTTGGATCATTTAAAGACCATTAAGACCATCAGAAGACAATCATAGAGGTTTATGTCCAAAATACAAAATGGTCAAGAAATTTGAATAGGTACTGCAGAGTAGAGGATATCCAAGTGGCCAGTAAACATATACAAAGGCCCTCAATCTTATTAAAATAGGAGAATGTGAATTAAAAGCCGCACTAAGATACCAGTACTCACATTTTGATATAAAATATAAAAGACCAAGTATAATTAGTGTTGTGAAGTGTATAGACTAGTAAGAACTTGTTATATACTGTGGACTCAGAGTATAAATTGATGCAACTACTTTGAAAACTGACATTGACTCTTAAGGTTGAATGTATGCATATCTTCTGATCCAGCCATTCCAATCCCAGATATATAATGCCCTGCCCAAACTACATGCAAATATATACAAAAAGGTGCAAGAGTGTTTATAGCAGTATTACTTGTATTAGTTCCAAACCAGAAAGAACTCAAATATCCAATAACAGTAGAATAAAGTACAGTATACGCCTATAATGGAATATTATTAGAGAAGTGAAATGAACAATTACAGCTACATAGAAAATGCAGGTGAGCCTTATAAACATGTTCAACAAAAGAAACCAAACATGAAGAAGTTGTATGATTGATTCCATTTTTATAAGTAGTTTAAAACAGGCAAAACTAATCTGTGGGTTGGTAATCATCATAGTGATTACCTGTGTGGAAGAGCAAGAGGAATAGTGATTGGGAGGAGGTATGAAAGGAACATTTAGGTGTGGGAAATGTCTCTTTCTTACTCTGTGTGGTGATGACATGGGTATGTATGTGTTCACTTGTGATAATACATTGAGATATATACTTATAGTTTGTACACTTTTTGTGTATGTGTTATATTTCAATAAAAAGTTTAAAAAGCACTGCACTGAGACATCATTTTCATTTCTCAATGGGAAAGACCAAAATGTTTGATTACATGTTGTTGGCAAGAGAACTTCCTATTATTGGGAGCTATTTTATAAGGATCTGTCTGTACGATGAAGCTCTTGACACAATAGTCCCAGTTCCAGGAATTTATACCACAGATATCCTTGCCCATATACAGGGTTATTAATTGTAATATTTAATACCAAGGATTGGAAAAAAACAAATTTGCATCAATTTTTAAGAAATTTTAATATAGCTGTATAATGGGGGTGCTAATGCAGTTGTAAAACTACCTTTATATGATGACATAAGCAACATGGGGGGGTAGGGGGATAGGAGAAGAATAAATGAAACAAGATGGGATTGGGAGGGAGACAAACCATAAATGACTCTTAATCTCACAAAACAAACTGGGGGTTGCTGGGGGGAGGTGGGATTGGGAGAGGGGGAGCGGGCTATGGACATTGGGGAGGGGAGGCGAACCATAAGAGACTATGGACTCTGAAAAACAACCTGAGGGTTTTGAAGGGTCAGGGGTGGGAGGTTGGGGCAACCTGAGGGTTTTGAAGGGTCAGGGGTGGGAGGTTGGGGGAACAGGTGGTGGGTAATGGGGAGGGCACGTTTTGCATGGAGCACTGGGTGTTGTGCAAAAAGAATGAATACTGTTACACTGAAAAAATAAATAAAATGGGAAAAAAAAAAGATCTTTCAGTTAAAATGTTTTGTTCTGCCGTTGCAAATAATACATAAAATATGCTACACTATTAGTGTAAAAAGGCAGAGGGAAGACTATATTTGTTTGAATGTGTGTGAAACATCTTTGAAATGTTACTAACTATAATATTATTTTCCTGTTGATGGTTGGGAGATGGGTGTAGGGGCCCTTTCTTTGCATTCTCTTGTAATTCTGCATTTTGAACCATATATTACCCAATACTTTAAAATATTTTTTGAACTCTTTGGAAATTTAATAATCAAACTTCTTTTTCTCTTCAGACATGGCAAATATGTATGTGTTACTTCGTGCTGTGTCCACTGGTTTACCTCATATGATTCAGGAGCTGCAAAATCATATCCATGATGAGGGCCTTAGGGCAACCAGTAATCTTACTCAGGAAAATGTGAGTGATATAAGGAACTGGATATTTTTCTCTTAATCAGACTATAATGGAATTTTTCTTGACTTTACTGTTTTCAACAATGCCAGAAAAATCCTGCCATGATAGCAAATGAAACATCTTTTTTTTGTTTGTTTTAAAGTTTTGTTTATTTATTTGACAGACAGAGATCACAAGTAGGCAGAGAGGCAGGCAGAGACAGAGAGAGGTGGAAGCAGGCTCCCAGCTGAGCAGAGAGCTGATGTGGGGCTTGATCCCAGGATCCTGGGATCATGACCTGAGCCGAAGGCAGAGGCTTTAACCCACTGAGCCACCCAGGCACCCCAGCAAATGAAATATCTTTATTAAAATGTTTTAAACCTCATTCTGGAATTACCACATTATTAGGAAATCATTGAATGATTTGAATGAAATAGGCTTTCTCTTAGTCATATTGATGTGTTCATTGGGCAATTGTTAAGTAACTTCTCACAGAAAAATATGTTTGCTGTTTCTAAATGATTGTATTTCTATGTAATTGGCATTAATAATTGTAGTGGTAATGGTATTAATCAGTGGCAATATAGGCAAGTTATAATTTGCTTTCTTTATATATGCTCCAAGTTTGGTAGCCCGGGAAACAATTTTAATTGAAACAGTTTTCCCTAAATATATGCTTGCTACCCAAAATATCCAGCAGTGATCCTCATGTCCCTTATACTCATCTTTCTGAAGAGTTCCCTGCCAATTAAAGGAGTATTTACAGCAAAGTGTCTTTCCTCTCAAAATGTGTTACTATCGTCAAGTCTTGCTGTATCACCTTCTTTGTTATTACTTTAGTGATGGCTTAACCAGTAAGATAGACATGACGTGAAATGTTACTTCTCTTCCTGAAGTAGAGCTTTGGTTCTTCATTTCAGTAATTTCTATATGGACATCATTGTTCAGGAGCATTTATTAAATGCTGATCACTTCAGTGATTTTATGTTCTGCCACAGTAATGCATAAATAAAACCATTAGTTTATGTTATTAAGTCTTTTAGTTTATGGTGCTGAATGATACTGGGCAAAGAGGCATAGGGCGTGGTGTCAAGGACAGGGGGTGGACATGTAAGAGAATACATTTGTAATAGACTCAAATAATTTTATGACATAGTTCCCTCCATTAAGTTCAAAAACTCACTTTTGCACTGCTAGATACTTCTTACCTCTGAGATGTGGGAGAATTGTACTGCTTAGGTCAGGGATCTCTCTCTGTTTTCTCAGACTCTGGCTATTTAACTCTTCTTTCACTCTCAGCCTTCAGTAGCTGTGAAGGCAGCTTTGGTTTATATAATCCTCTATGAAAGTGGTAGGCCTGGTAGTTCGTTCAGAGGCTGTATCTTGTTACCCTGAAGATACGGTGTTCCAGTAGAGAGGAGTGTTTTTAGTGGGTTCTTCTGGCAGAAGAACTCCAGTCCTGCATTTCTTATGTTGAATGACAGACTGATTTCAATATTAAAGTTTTAGATTTTTCAGGTCATCTTAGCTAAAAGCATTTTTGAGGGTTTGTGTGTGTGTGTGTAACATTAATTTGGGGAAACGTTACACATAAACAATTTTTTAGTAAGCCTCATTTTATCCTTGAACTTCTTAAAAGGTGATCTTGTACTTTGTATTTCATATTTTTAGATGCCAACACTATTTGTGGAGTCAGTTTTGGAAGTACATGGTAAATTTGTTCAACTTATCAACACTGTTTTAAATGGTGATCAGCACTTTATGAGTGCATTGGATAAGGTAACTTTTTAATACATAAATACATACAATTTTGTTTAGGCAGTTTCAGAATGAGGGCTCCTAATTGTGTATATGATTTCTAATCTAGACAAAGTCAAAATAGAAATGCAGCTTTTAGATTAATAACTGAGTGATTAAGTTGAATCCTTGAATTATATGGCAATTAAATTTCCCGTGAGTATGCTACGTAGGGGGGAATTGCTAATAAATTAGTATCTTCTAAAAAAATGCTTGTGTAATTTTAGTATTCCTTAGTGCTGGTTTTTCCTTTAAATATAATACTAAGGTACTATACTGAATAATATTTGAGAGCTTGTTTGGAGGTTCTAGCAGGGGAGTGCAGCTACTCGTATACCCTTGACCGAAGAACGGTCCTCTCCTCTATCGGGGAAGGTCGTCCTCTTCGACCGAGCGCGCAGCTTCATACTGAATAATATTTGAAAAAAATAAGTATGTTTTCTAAATTTTTGGATTTTGGTATACTTTAAAATAAATTTTTTACATGGTTATTGTAAGATTTTTAAAAATGTAGTCTTATTTTATCTGTGTTCAAATACCAGTAATGAATTATAGAGACTGTCTTTCGGTAGGAACAATATATACAATTTTTTATATAATTATGAGGGATACAGTTAGAAATTTAACCTGCATTAAATATGAAAACAGGAACACACTACCATCAGAATGCTGTGTTTTGTGTAAGAAAGTAACTTTTAGATATACAGATTATAGCATACTATATTGAACCAACTGCACTTTTACCCCATTACTGGGGCATAATTACTGGTCTGTTTTTTTATTTAGGCCCTCACATCAGTTGTAAATTACAGAGAACCCAAGTCTGTTTGCAAAGCACCTGAACTGGTAAGTTTTGATGGTTGCTTAAAAGTAATCTTATGGAAAATCAGTATTAGAAAAAGAAAACTGAGGAGAGCATCAAATTAATTTGGTTTTGTGTATCTTTCAGAAAAATAGATTAAAATAAATTATTAAAAATAAAAACGATTGTGTACCTTGTGTATAATTTGGCATTTATTTAAGGAATGCAATCGACCATGTACTAAAACAACTGACAGGGAAAATACTCCATTTCACAGTGTTTGGCATTTAAAATATGTTTGCTTTGGAATAATTTGCATTACTTCTCCTAGGGATTTTACTGATTTTACCTGAAATCTAAAGGAAATTGTATGGTAAATTTTTGATAGCCTTTACAGGAAACTGACATACCAAGGTTGTTTTAAGATTTTTAAAAAGTACTTATTTAATATAAAAAACTATCAGAGCCTCTCAAAACTCATCTGGGTGTTCTTTTGAAACTTTTATTACTTATATCAGTGCTTTATTGGGCTCTATACGTTGATTAGTTTTTTTTTACTTATTTCTAGTTTTTTGTTTTGTTTAGTTTTGTTTTGTTTTTACCTTATAGAATCTATTTTGAGTTCTTTGGGGCATGTTTGTAATTTTTAAAACAGCTTTAGGATGGCAAAGACCCTATCCATTGATCTTATTCTGTATTGTTGCCACTTTGCCTCCTTTGAGGCATATGTACAGAAGGGCCCTTTCTAAAATTTACTGTCAATTTCTACTTGAGCTTGCTAAGTACTGTGACAACTTATTAAAGAAGTCAGCAAAGGGGATGACTGAGAATGAAGTGGAGGATAAACTCACGAGCTTCATTACTGTTTTCAAGTATATTGACGATAAAGATGTTTTTCAAAAGGTAAGTTGTTAATAGAAAACTTTAATTGTGTTTCAGTCAGCTTTGACTTAGTTTTGAACTCTAAATCATCAAAAAGTAATCTTTAACAAAATTTTTTAATGCAGTTCTACGCAAGAATGCTGGCAAAACGTTTAATTCATGGGTTATCTATGTCTATGGATTCTGAAGAAGCCATGATCAATAAATTAAAGGTAATTTAAGCCTTTGATCTGATAATGTCCTAGAAATTATTCCATGAGCACATAAAGATATTCATATTACATTACTAGGTGACTGGTTATAAAATATAGAATGTATATTCGCATGGTGGGATTGCAAATACTGAATTGAAGACAAAATCTCTCTCTATATATTGATTTAGAATCATCCACAAAATATAAACTTGTTAACTTTGTAAAAGACTTGTATTTACTTAATGAATGAATACACCTAAATTATTCCTTTCACGAGTTTTAGAGTGCATTTGAATTTCAGGTCATTTTTACATCATTTTAGTGTACACACTGATAAGAGAAATAGTAGTTGATTCATATTTATCCTGAGTTACTTAGTAGTTGATAATTCCTACATAGTAGTCATTGAATATACTATGTGGTCCTTTTTAAATATACCATTCAGTAGTTACCTTTTGATTTTTAAAAAATAATCTAAACACAAAACATTTTCTATCCCAAGATTAAAGATCCAGATTTTCTGACCTGGTGATGATACAGTTTTGAAAAATTTTTAAGGAAGTGGATTTCTTCATTATTCAGTAGATCGTACTAAAAATATGCCTAAGTCATCCCCTCCTTTTGAAACTGACTAGTGATTCAAATATGCCTGGTCATCTTTCTAGGTATTTGATACTATATGTAAACCTCATAAAGTATCTTACTAACAGTAAATAGAGCATTTTGTAGTGTTGAAATAGAAACATGGATTTATAGAAAAGTTTTTGTTTTAAAGGGAAATTTACTGTTTTATAAATCTGTGTTTTCATTTAGTCTGCATTGAAGAAGAAAAAATCTTTGTAAGGTTTTGTTTTGAATAGCTGCTTTGGATTATGAATAATATAGGCCTTTGGAGTAAATACATAAGCAGGACCTTTGACCATAGGCCTATCAGTAGAAACATATTCTTAATAATCAATATGGTTTTTTATTTTTCTTTTTTAATCATATACTTTTGAAAACTTTTTTCTTTTGCAGCAAGCCTGTGGTTATGAGTTTACCAGTAAGCTACATCGGATGTATACAGATATGAGTGTCAGTGCCGATCTCAACAATAAATTCAACAATTTTATCAAAAATCAAGACACAGTAATAGATTTGGGAATTAGTTTTCAAATATATGTTCTACAGGTATGAGTATGTGTTCCATTGTGGGCACTTATTAACCATTTCAAATACTCTGAGGCAGAAAATTAATGAATAGATACCTGATAAAATATCAATCAGTGGATGGTAGCTTCTAAAGTTATGTGTTATATTGAATTGGAATGAAATGTGTCATGTTAGAAATATTGATGGGTTTTATTAACATTTAGAGGAAGGTAAAAAAAAAAGGTGCTTTAGTCACTTAAATCATTTTACAAATTTTTACTTTTATTTATTTATTTTTTTTTCTAACAAATTTTTACTTTTAATTTAGATATTTACCTGTTGAACTTTTTTCCTTCTAGGCTGGTGCATGGCCTCTTACTCAGGCTCCTTCGTCTACATTTGCAATTCCCCAGGAATTGGAAAAAAGTGTACAGATGGTAAGTTTGCAGGAAATATGTTAGAAGACCAAAGAAACTTTAATAATTGTCTTCATGTTATATTACTTTAAGTGTATTTCCAAAGTCTTAAGGACTCATATGATGTAAAAGTATATGCACAAATGATAGTTTGTCTGCTTGTAGGAAGAATGTATATTGTAGTTCCTTAATACTAAAACTACAATGCTAAGGGTGTCATACAGTTCTTTGTCAAAGTGTGTCTCTTATTTTTATTAAATCTGCTCTTAAGCAGTTTTAAACTACAGAAATTATTAGAAGAAAGTTTAGAACTCAGTACTTAAAACAGTCATTTTCTAATTTTTCATTTGAATTTGGAGCCATTTTTATGCCTCCACATTTATCCCTTATAATAGTTATTTTTATTTCTGGCCTATAGTTTAGGTAAGTATATATGAAATGTGAAATAATCTAGAAAAAATGCTTTAAAGTGCAACTGAATATAAACCTTATAATGCTTACCATAAAACTTTTAAAGAGACTGTATCTTTACAGTTTTATTGGGATATGATTAATATATCAGATGTCCTAGTCTGTTCAGGTTGCTCTAATAAAATACCACAGACTGGGCAGCTTATAAACAACAGAAATGTATTTCTCACAGTTCTGGAGCTGGAAACCTGAGATCAGGATGCTAGCATGGTCAGGAGAATGCCCTCTCCAGGTCACAGACTTCTTGTGTCCTCACATGGTAGAAGGGGCTGTGGGTTCTCTTTTATAGTAGCACTAATCCCATTTATGAGGGCTCCACCCTCATGATCTGAGCACCTCCCAAAGGCCTCACTTCCTACTACTATCATATTGGGCATTAGGATTTTAGCATATGAATTTGGGAGGGACACAAATGTTCAAACCATGGCATTATATAACTAATTCATTTAAAGTATAGTTTCAGTGGTTTTTTAGTATATTCACAGTTGTGCAACCATGAGACACACACACAGTATCAGAACATTCTTATTGCCCCTCGAAAACCCCTACCCATTGTCATTCTCTGTTTTCCCCCAACTCCCTTCCCCACCCCTCCCAGTCCTAGGCAATCTACCTTCTTTCTCTATAGATTTCCCTATTCTGGGCATCTCACATAGAGTCTTAACATTTATAACTAACTTAATTCACTTAGCATAATGTCAAGGTTCATCCCATGTTGTCTCGTGTATCAGTAGTACATCACGCATAGATGTACCACATTTATTTGTCCATTCATTGGTTGATGGACATTTGGGTTGTTTCCACCTTTTTGGTATATGAAAATGCTACTGTGAACATTCATATACAAATTTTTGAGTGGAAATTTTTTCATTTCTCTTAAAACTGACCCTTGATTTTCTGACTCACCAAAAGAGTTTTCTTATTTCTTGACTTGATGGAAGTTTGAGTAGCAGTTTTTCTAGAGAAATTTTCATTATCGTATTTGGGCAGTAAATTGAGGTTGTGATCCAGTGAATTATGCATACATTATGAAGTTTAAAATGAAAATGGCATTTCATTACACTGTTCCCTAGAGAAGTTTGCAGTTGAGTCATTTTTTTAAAGTGTGTTCTTTGTTTGTTTTAAAATAAGGATTATAAAGAAAATAACACAGTGTAGACTCTGAGTCATCATTTCTGGTTTCCTATGTCTATTCTGCCATTTTCTATGCTCTGTGACTTTGGGCAAATACCTTTCTGATATTTCTGATGATAGGACTACTCAGAGTGTTGATACAAAAATAAAATGAAATAATGTAAAGCACTTAGCTTGGTATATAGTAAGTACTCAATAAATGGTAGCTGATAGAGAGGAAGTAATAGTTATAGTAGTAGTGGTAATAGGAGAGTACAGAAGTATAAACAACCAGGTAGATTTCAAGATACCAAGCATTAGACTTTCAGACCAGGGAGTCTAACTTAAGGACTTCTTGGGTCTTCTTTAGAAAGGCATGATAGCATGACCATCTTAAAAACTATATGAAGAAAAGCACTCTGTTGAGTGGGCAGGTTATTATGGATTTGCAAAAAGGATAGATGCAAGCTAGGGGTAGGAGATGGAGTAGCCAGGTAAGGCATTTTGATGTACTCACCTTTAACAGTGCTAAAACTTACTTCTTAAGAGCCTGAGTTTTTGAATTGCAATTAAGGCAGAGAATAGTTGCTGCCAGAAATAGTTTCCTTCTAACTTTATGTTGCTGTTCTCTTTCACCTTGAAATAATCATTTTCCAATAACACTTTTTTTAACCCCTTCAACTTTTATTAATGTATAAACCTTCATCGGGATTCAGTTTCCTCATTTGCAAACAAGTAGTGGGTTCTGTTCTAACTATGAAATTATGATTCCAAGAGTATTATCCTCTTCATCTGGATTTTCTCTAATTACCAGTAGAGGGAGTTTGTCCTTCTATTTTTTCCTAGTAAATCCAAGTGTTCAGTTACCTAAGACTCAGAATCCGTTAGTGTACTTAACAGAGTACATTTCCACATGTAAATTAATTCATCTTGCCTTAATGATCATTTATGTATCTTATATCTTAAATATAGCTGTGTATTAAAAATTACTTTTATTTTACACATATGAATCTTAAAACTGTGGAAATAAACTTTAATTAAAAGTAATTTATTTTGCATATTAAACCAATAAATCTTCATAGTTGTACTTCCTTTGTACCTGGTCTACAAATCTGAATAATACCGAAGAAATATAAAGTATTATATATTAATGCAGCTCTTTATTAGAAGTGAATATGAATTCTTTACTTTTTAAGGCCGTTAGAGTTTTTTGTTTGTTTTTTTTTTAGATTTTGTTTATTTATTTGACAGAGAGAGAGAAACAGCAAGAGAGGGAGCACAAGCAGGGGGAGTCGGGAAGGGAGAAGCAGGCTTCCTGCCAAGCAGGGAGCCCAATGTGGGGCTTGATCCCAGTACCCTGGGATCATGACCTGAGCAGAAGGCAGATACTTAACAACTGAGCCACCCAGGCGTCCCTCAGGCCTTTTGAGTTCTAATTAATACCCTTACATGGTATTTAAAGGATGGTGTCCTAGCCTGACAATTATTTATTTTAAAATGAGAAGTTTAGACAAGATATATATTTTACTAATAAACTTTGGTAACAATTGTTTAATGATCGAATGAAGCAAGGTTTTATAGCATTTGTCTTTGAATACCAGATGAATTTATAATGTTTCCATTTGGTGCTCAGTCTTTTGTTCTTGAGTAGTTAATAGACATGAAAATCTTTGTAATCAGATTTAAATTTAATGGTAAAGGAATGTTTTCTGTTGGCTTATCTATATCATTATCATTAAAACTTTATTAATAGAACTAGTTGCTAGGAGTAGAAAGAGGCAAAACAGCTTTCACATCTTAGAATATACATCGTGACACAGGGTTTAATCCCTGAAATATACATCCTTGCGCTTAAATAATTTAGAAAATTTGGTTTTCTCAATTTCAAAATGTTTTATTTTGCTTTTGTCCACAAAGTCATTATAAAGGTTTCATAATTAAATTAGGAGTTGCATAGTAGTAATTGAATTTTATTGATATCCTTGGAGGTTGTTAATTAGAGCCAACTTCTGGGTTAGTCTTATGACATAATTTTGACTTTCATTTGTCTAGATTAGAACCACGCAGAAAATCCTAAGTATTTCAGGTGTCAGTCATTTCCTGTTTATCATGCAAGGGGGTTGGTGGATTTGCACCATTTTTTTTTTTTTTAAAGATTTTATTTATTTATTTGACAGACAGAGACCCCAAATAGGCAGAGAGAGAGGCAGAGAGAGAGGAAGGGAAGCAGGCTCTCTGCCGAGCAGAGAGCCCAATGTGGGGCTCGATCCCAGGACCCTGGGATCATGACCCGAGCCGAAGTCAGAGGCTTTAACCCACTGAGCCACCCAGGCGCCCCGGATTTGCACCATTTGAGGGAAAGCATGCTCAGCAAGTTTCAGCTTACGAGGATTAAGCAAACCTGGAATGGACTGCTGAAAGAATTCACCAATTATTTTGGCTGGCAGGTCAAACATTGCTGATTGCTTTATTGAAATTTTGTTATGGGAGTACAGGAGGTTAGGTTTGATACATAATTAAAAGCTTTAGTTGTAAATATTACATGTGGCACATCATTCTGAAAGTATGTCCACAATTTTGAATTGTGACATGATGTGTTTGCTTATTTTTCGGTTTTACAATGATATCGAGTGTTTCGGTTTTTTGTTTGTTGTTCTTGTTATTTTACATTTCAGTATCATTTTCTCACTATATATTTATGTACTGACTCTTTAAAAGATATGTTTTGGATTGATGTCCTACAATTACACATTCAATTCAAGGAAGGAGTTTTTTTAAATTTCAAAGCAACATAAATAGAATGTTAAATTTTTTACAGTAGTATCAACAAAAGATGATACAAAGATGAATACTTTGAAGCTTTGTTTGTATTAGTGTTTGGCTGGATGTGGAAATTAAATTGTTATCACCTTATAGGTAATCACAGAAATATTAACCTGTCACTTCAGCAAGGGCATATGTTGGCAAATAGGAAAATAAAAATGAAGGTATGATTTGCATTTTCATATTGAAATTTATATGATGGTGTTTTGGGTCAGTAATTAGTATTTATAAAGTCCAAATTGCTGTCATTCAAAACTGATAATTAATCATTGACTGTCATTTCTGAATTTATACATAAAGTCAAATGTGGAGGGTTGTGATTTAATGGAGAGAACCCTGGACAAAATTGTAAGTGAAAAGAGCTGCACTAATATTTGTATGATCTTGGTCAGGGACTTGCATGGGTATGTTTTCTCATCTATAAAATGAGTAAGTACACCAGATGGGTCTTTTCTAACATCACCTTTTTTGGTGTAGTAATAGCTAAATAAGTTATGTTACAGTAGCTGAAAATACTTTTTTTTTCTTTTTTACAGTTTGAATTATTTTACAGCCAGCATTTCAGTGGAAGGAAACTTACATGGTTACATTATCTCTGTACAGGTAATACACATTTAATTATATCTAGTGAAATTTACTGATATAAATATCTTAATAATATAGGAAAGGATTTCTTACAGCCTAATGATAGTTTTTTTCCCTAATGATGGCTTTTAACCTCTTTTCCTCTGTCTACCCTGCTGGTTATCATTAAAGCAACTATTAATGAAGTTTAAGTTCAGCACTTTTTTTTTTTTTTAAGATTTTTATTTATTTGGGAGAGAGCATAAGCAGGGGGAGAGGGAGAAGCAGATTCCCCACAGAGCGGGAGCCCAAAGCAGGGCTCAATCCCAGGACCCCAGGATCATGGCCCAAGTTGAAGGCAGATACTTAAATGACTGAGCCACCCAGGCACCCCAAGTGCAGCACTTTTTAGTAGTGCCTTATAAATTTATGCTGCTTATATTACTGCTTATTAAGAAAGTTTCTGAATTTTATAATAGTTTATTACATTTCTGTAAGACACCAGTTTATCTAGACATTAGAAATTTTATCTAGAAACCAAGACTTGACAAGTCAGATACTCCTTAAAAAAACCGTTTCCCTAAATATGTCAGAAATCCTCAGAAAAAAAATTTTTTTTGTCATCATTAATCACCTTTATTCTTGGCTCAGATTTTTCCCCCTCAAAGTAGTATACATTTTTCCATTCACTTTTTTTTTCCTCACTATAGCACATACCCTCTCCAATGTCCATCACCCAGACACCCCATCCTTCCACCTCCCTCCCCTCTAGCAACCCTCATTTGTTTCCTGAGATTAAGAGTCTCTTATGGTTTGTCTCCCTATCTGGTTTTGTCTTGTTTCATTTTGCCTTCCCTTCCCCTGTGATCCTCTGTCTTGTTTCTCAAATTCCTCATATCAGAGAGATATGATAATTGACTTATTTCACTAAGCATAACACCCTATAGTTCCATCCATGTCATTGCAGATGGCAAGATTTCATTTCTTTTGATGGCTGCATAGTATTCCTATACACACACACACACACGTATGTGTGTGTGTGTGTGTGTGTGTGTGTATATATATATATCTCCCATCTTTTTTATCCATTCATCTGTTGATGGATATCTAGGCTCTTTCCATAGTTTGACTATTGTGGACTTTGCTGCTATAAACATTGGGGTACACGTGCCCCTTCAGATCACTACATTTGTATCTTTAAGGTAAATACCCTGTAGTGCAATTGCTGGGTCAATAGGGTAGCTCTATTTTCAACTTTTTGAGGAACCTCCATACTGTTTTTCAGAGTGGCTGCACCACGGAAATTTCTGTAACCATTATAGCATTGTAAGGAGATGTGATTTTTATTTATGGTGCTATTGTGCATTGTAATAGCAGATGCTTTTCCCGAAATGTCACAATTAATTTCCAGTAGTTTCTAATTTTAGAAAAGTTTAGTTAGAATCCAGTCCTTTGCTTCTTTCTGGAACCGTTGTACACTTATGTGATAGTAGGATTACTACCTGAATGATTGTAGACTGTGTGCACTTGCTCTGAGTTGCCTGAAGATGTTAGCCAAAGCAAACACTCAAATTCTCTATCCTTTTGTTAAAGCTGTGCTTTGAAAATGCATTGAATCAACTTTCCCTTTGTATAAGGAAAGGAGGGTATATATATCTCTTAGAAATGGTATAAGAAAATTTGATCAATCAAGTGCCATAACCTTTATTAGGAAATTCTCTTCACTCACCTAAGAGAAATTTCATTACGAGAAACTTAAACTAATTTCTTTTAAGTGCCATTTATTTGACCAATTTATATTTGTAATATAATGTGTCATTATGTTGGTAATACATATTAGTACATAATTGGTACATGGTAATACATACTTATACAAGTTTATCTGTATTAAACAAGTTGGACTTTTACATTTTTTCAGCAGTTGGTGAAATAAAGAGATACGATATTCTTAATAAGCAGTCAGTTTGTACTTGACCTTTCATTTTACATCTGTTATGAATTTTTTCTACTCTCATTTATTAAATATTATTGGTTTTAGGGAAAAAACTGCTCAAACAGTTTTATTTGTATTTATTTATTTTTAAAGATCTGTTTATTTTAGAGAGAGAGAGAGTGCACAAGTGGGAAGAAGAGAAGAAGAGAGAATCTCAAGCAGATTCCCTGATAAGCAGGAAGCCCAACACAGGGTTCAATCTCACAGCCCTGAGGTCACGATCTGATCTGAAACCAAGAGTTGGACGCTTAACTGACTGCACCACCCAAGCACCCCTCTCACCCAGTGTTTTAGATTAAAAAAGAATTTCTAATACATCTTAATGTACTTTAATTTAGTTTTACTTCCCCTGAATGTCTTGCGGAGTTTAAACTCTCCTTGTTTCTCTAATTATCTCAGCAATAATCAGCCTGTCTCCTAAAGTATTTTGTGAGGGGCTCACTTTTTTGGTGTTCAGCAACTAATTGTATATAGAAATAAAGAAAAGGGTATGTATATAGTTTTTGCCTTTGGAATTTGACCTGAAAATTGTTACCATTAACACCCAAATAGGAAAGAAATCAACATTCTTTTCTTGTTTTTGAACAGTACTAAATTCCCAAGCTGGTCCATAATAACCAGATTTTTGGAACTTGTTGTTTGGTCATTTTTTGGGTCTTTATTGCTAGCAAGAATGGCTTCATAACAATTTAATAAGTCCTTGGTTCATTCTTTCAGGAGAAAGTAGCTGAAATAAACAGTTATTACTCAAGTAATTTTGAAATGTTTCTTTGAACGATCAGTTTATTGTTACAATTTTGTTTTAATTGTAGGTGAAGTTAAAATGAACTATTTGGGCAAACCATATGTAGCCATGGTTACTACATACCAAATGGCAGTGCTTCTTGCCTTTAACAACAGTGAAACTGTCAGCTATAAAGAGCTTCAGGACAGCACTCAGATGAATGAAAAGGAACTGACAAAAACAATCAAATCATTACTTGATGTGAAAATGATTAACCATGATTCAGAAAAGGTATGGGGTGGTATTTCAAGGAATTTAAGCATTATAAACATTATATCTTTTTCATGAGATGTTCTGAATTTTTAAAGTGAGGTTATAATTGGTAATGCCCTTTGTACTTTGGAAAGTGCTTGAGTCAGCTAACAATACTGCAGGCTCCTTATAGCTATGAGTTTCTGGAATCACAGAGAAGTTGGTGCCTATGTGCACTTTATAGTTTGATTTCATTTGTCCTGTACTGTGACAGTGTACTGAAAATTGTGAAAGAATTGCCATCAGGTGGATTCTGGTTAACTGATGTTAAAAACTAGTGTTTCACTTTTTCATGTGTTTGATATTTAATTACATAATTCTGTAATAGGAAATGACCACCTATTGATATTTGTATGCATAGTTAGCTTGTGTGACCATCCTAAATGCTCTCACTCTCCTGTCCCTTCATTCCAGGATTCAACTAATAACCACCATGTATTTGTACTACCTGTCACAAGAATAGCAAGCTAGTAATATACTTCTTTTCTTTTTAGCTTTTTTTCCTAGTAACAAGTTTTTGTTATTGTTATAGTATATCTTGGATAATTAAGTGGTTCAGAAGCAGCAGATGTGAGTTAAATCTCCTAAACCAAATTGTGCCTATAAGAAAAAATTCTTGTAAATGAGGTGTCATTTTTGTTTTGGCGAAGTTAATAGCGTACTATTTCTGTCCTCAATTCATTTAATTGATGATATTTTTTTTAAGATTTATTTATTTGAAGGGGGTGGGAGGGACAGAGGGAGAAGAGAATCCTAAGCAGACTCCCTGCTGAGTGCAAAGCCCAACATGGGGCTCAGTCTCATGACTCTGAGATCATGACCTGAGTGAAACTAAGAGTCAGACACTTAACTGCTTCACCCAGGTGCTCCTAATTATGGTATTTTGTAGCCTATAACTGAACAGCTTTAAATGGCATATATTCTGAAATTCAAATCAAGCTTTTCTTAATACTGAGAAATGATTAATTTTTCTGACTTCAGAATCCTAACAAAATACTAAATTCTTAATATTAATATTTTAATTAAGTCAAGTAATTATAAGTTAAGCATGATTTTTTTAAAACCTAAAGTTTGTTTAAATTTGTAAGCTAAATTAAGTGTCTAAGAAGCTGTATAGTTTTCTAAAATGTATTACTTTAGCTGCCCAGGAATGTACAAAATATATTCTTGTTTGCACGTTAAATTTTAATTATGAATCTGCCGTTCCTTAGCAGAACTTTGTATTTTATTATTGAGAATGAGTTCATTTGCCAAGTGCTTTTTGATCCTGCTGATAAGAAAACTCACTGTATGATTAGAGTGGCTTTTTTAAGCCTGATAAAGAAGTTGTGATTATAAAAATTAGCTTAACAACTTTAACTTGAGAAAAGACCACTTGCTTCAGGTAGACTGAGTAAAACATGAGTTCAAGGGTAAGCTTCATCAGAACCATACAGGATCACATGTCACTCTGGAAACTACTTGCTTCTGTCATCCGCTTATTTATAATCTGTATTTTGTTATTACAACACTTTAAAAGACATTTGGTTGCTCACTTTTTCAAAATGGGGTGATAGAAAAACTATGACCTAGTAGTTCATAAGAATTAAAATGTTAAATTCTGTTTAAGCCAATGAGCTATGACTGTTTATCCAATGCTTATATATAATAGGGCCAGGAAATAGCTTATTTCTAAATCTAAACAGATTTAAATTCAAGTGTAAAATTGGAATTGTTTTTAGCTTCTTTCTTTCTTTGACAGAAGACAGTTACTTTTCTCTTAAATAATTCTTTATAATGTGAAATTAGTCTTCCTTAGTCATTTAAGTTTATGGCACATTATTTGCAGCAACTCTTATTTAATGATTTTAATTTTTACAAACATAACTGAATTATTTTTAATTATAGGAAGACATTGATGTAGAATCTTCATTTTCATTAAATATGAACTTTAGCAGTAAAAGAACAAAATTTAAAATTACTACATCAATGCAAAAAGACACACCACAGGTAAGTGATTTTTAATGTCATTTCTTTTGGAAAGATTTGAGCATTGGACTTCACAAGTGGTAACTGAGATAATGCAAAACTTTGCACATCAAAATTAATAATGCGATGCATTTTTTCTGGTTTATTCTCTGAATTTATTAATCTTGCAAACAAAACTGCTGCCAGTATCTTAGATTATAAAAATAGTAATATAATAGGTATCTAAGGAAAAAGATGTTACACTATAGTCATACTTACTTTTAGACTATATTAAAATGTGGAGTGTTGCTTGGATTCTTCACAAAAATTTTTACCTTGAGTAGTAATATAATGTCGCATATCTTTTATTTGTAAAATAAGGGAAAGCTTTATCACATTTTTTCAAAGAAAAGTCGTTAGAAATGCTTCTCAGAATTTCATGTGCAAATGAACCACTTGGGATCTTGTTGATGCTCAGAGTGTGACCTAGTAATGTCCAGAGTAGGGTTCAAACTACCAGATGAACTGGTTTGCAAGGTGAACATCTGCTGTTGATCTTTTAACTCGGTAATGATTATTGCTTTGTTATGGGATAGCCTGGTAATGTCACTTAAGTTTCTTGATTACCATCTATGTGCCACCCTCTCCAGGAGCTTACTCCCTCACGGGGAGACCAGTGTTAGCTAATTGTTAATTAAATTTGAACCCTAAAATGTTTGCAATCCCATTTTTCTCTACACTAGTGAATACTAATTTGTAATTTGTAGATTGTATTTTATCTTTTCTTTTTAAAAAGATTTTATTTATTTATTTACTTATTTGAGGGGAGAGCAGCAGAGGAAGAGAGAGAGAATCTCAAGGAGAAATTTTGAAAATTAACTGTTCTGTGTCATTTAGGTTCTACTTTATTGCTTGTTTACATGACATACATTTTACAAGAGTGTTAATTTTTTTTAATAACCTTCCAACTTTAACCCAAGAAATTATAAATTCCAACTTTAACCCAAGAAATTGTAAATAACTCACTGTAGATACTCATTTGGTAATGGTTATGTGATAATGGGCACATGATAAGTGTATAATTTGATGCTCGGTATTGATGGGAAGTTTGTGTAAACTCACTGATAAAATGAATTATGAAAGGTTCAGTGACTTAATGTCTCATTTGCTTTTTATTTTCCCCCTTGTGAAACAGGAAATGGAGCAGACTAGAAGTGCAGTAGATGAGGACCGGAAAATGTATCTCCAGGCTGCTATAGTTCGTATCATGAAAGCACGAAAAGTACTTCGGCATAATGCCCTTATTCAAGAGGTAAAAGGAGGGGAAGCCCTCAAAGCTTTTTGGGATAACCAATATTATCAATGAGTGGATTAGGAATGTTTCTTTATCAAATGATAACATAAATAATAGGATTCCAAAAGAGAATAAAGAAATGCCCCATTACTTAATGAAAACAGTACTTATAATTTCAGTATTAAGTTCAGGTTTGCTTTGGCTCAGATTTAGAGGCCTGAAGTTCACCAATATTTTGAGTCTTTTGTCCAGTTATTGGAGGAAATTGATGATTTCAAATATTCATTCATTCCATAAATACACATGTGATATAGTGCTGTGCTAGTCATTAGGGGTGTGATGCAGTGTAACGCAAGATGTGGTTCCTGCCTTTTTGAAGTTCACCTTCTAATAAGGAAGAACTACATTATTGAAATAGTATGCAAGCAAAATATAAAATTACATTAACGTGCACCAAAAAAGAGCTACAGTAGTATAAGAATGTACACGAAAGTATTGACTCAGGGGATGTTGGGGAAATCTTTCTTGAGAAAGTGTTTAGTTCAGCTAGGACCTGGAAGGTAAGTGAAGTTAAGTAGGAACGGGAGCGTGTGGATGTGTATTTAGATAGATGAATTAATTTATAGTTTAATTTAGTTATGGATGAATATTATTGGATTTTGCTCTGTGTTCTGCTTTGTAATTCCTTCACAACAGAAACATTAGGCTTTTTCCTTATTTTGCATTAAATTCTTTTTGTCATCAAACCTTGAGCTCATTGTTTCCTCTCTCCTTGTGCACTGCCATCTGAGCTTAAAAAATTCAGGACTGTTCATGAGATTCATTTGCTTGATGTATCACATCCATCCATTTAGGATGATTTTATTCATTTTAATCAGTATGATTTCATAACTACTTTAAGTACATTTTTCCCATATGGGTTAGGTCTGTTTGATGGGACCTCAGTACATCTGAGGCATTTTCACAGCTGATTGGTTAAAAGTAATTATTTATAGCTTACTAATTAGCAGTACTTTGACATCCATGTCTCTCTTACACAGGTGATTAGCCAGTCAAGAGCTAGGTTTAATCCTAGTATCAGCATGATTAAGAAGTGTATTGAAGTTCTGATAGACAAACAGTACATCGAACGCAGTCAAGCGTCAGCAGATGAATACAGTTACGTAGCGTGATGTCGCTCTCCTCTAGTATGGGTGTGAGAAGATCATTGCCATCACCATTTGGTGTGTTCCTGTGGGAAAAAGCAGGCCTGTGCCTCCATAATTTGGTTATTTGGCAGCCCCTGTTTTTCTGCTGTTTACAACATCACCAGTGCCACGTCATGAGCGTCAGAGAAAATGCCTAGAGATATTTCAAGCTCATGTCATTATGACATTTCTTAAAACTTTATTAAAAGAATGAGTGAAGTATTGCTGAAATGTGGGAATTTGGTTGGGTACCATGCTTTTTCTCCCCTTCACGTTTGCAGTTGATGTGTTTTTTTTTTTAATGTATCTTAAAGAACATAAAATAAAAAACTTAAATATTGTAATATGACAGATAACATAATAATTGTATCTACATTAAAATGACAAACATGATATTGCTGCTTGTCAAATAAAAAAATAAAGAAATCGAATGCCTTTTTTATGTGGAGTATCACACATAATAGTATATATATAAATGTTCTCATGAGTCATCAAAGCAGCTAATGCAGCTTTAGTTGCATTTTTATCTGAATGGTTTAATTCACTTTTACTCCTACTTAAGTCCTACATGAAAAATGTCTAGATTGTTGTACTGGAGTACATAAAAATGCATTCAACATAAAGAATGTTTTATTTTCATGGATTGGAACTGCATTGGATATGAGTGTTTCAAATGTTGAGGATTTTATTCTATCAGTTTCTGGTGATACACTAACACCACAGAAATAAAGGATGAGGAGAATATGTGGTGGTCTCAGGTCTGGCATACAAAGAGTTTCTCACTCGAAATTTGTCTTCTGTTTTCATAATACCTTAATTCTAATATAGACAGGTACTCCATTTCTCTTACCTCCCCTTCTACCTTTCTCTGAGTTGTAGGAGATCCTGGGATACCAGTGCATTCTTTCCATTCTCCGACCTATATATTATACACCCCCTAACATTTTGACACTAGATTGACTCTCATAAGTCACAGGCATGCTTAGCAGTGCATAACCTAAATACTGTTTGGGGGTTGGTGGTTTGTTTGTTTTTTGTTTTTTTTTTTTTTTTTGGTTTGTATGGTGCATTACACCAGGTGCCACTTATATAGAGACATGAAATTCCGCTATTTTGTTTTTTATATATATATATATATATTTTTTTTATGATTTATTTATTTGACAGATAAAGATTACAAGTAGGCAGAGAGGCAGGCAGAGAGAGAGAGAAGGAAGCAGGCTCCCAGCTAAGCAGAGAGCCTGATGCGGGGCTCGATCCCAGGACCCTGGTATCATGACCTGAGCTGAAGGCAGAGGCTTTAACCCGCTGAGCCATCCAGGCGCCCCTATATATATATATATATATTAACAGCAGTATTAGAATACTCTGGTCTACCCCACCACCAGTATGACACACGTAATGTGATTTTTTTAAGCTGGAATATTTTAATGCATTTCCACATGAATCATTTTACTTAAACTACTTAAGTTTGTGTCTCTGACCATTAAGATCTTTTTTTAAAAACAACAAAAACACAACTATAATGGTGTTTTTACACCTAACAAAAATAATAATTACTTAATATCATCTAATATGTGGTTCATATTCAAATTTGTTGCAAAATGACTTCTGCAGTTGGTTTGATTGCACTTTTTCTGACTTGTGTCTCTTTAAGTATTGAAAAAAACTACCGAACTTCCAATGACTGACTTCTATACTGTATTTCTCATTTTACCTTTCTTTCTAGAGAGGAAGTAATGGCAAACCATAGAATATTGTACATGCAATGTCAAAAAACAAACCTGTGTTTTGATAACTTGTTGATAAAGTTTCCAAATTGATTTTTTTTCCTTAAACATTTATAAATGTTAAATTTAAGTCTTATCTTGGTATCTGAATTGTCGAGAAAATATATTATATTGAAAAATGGACAAAATAGTTGTGCTGAGGTCTACAGAAATGACTGACAAGAGTTTTCTTGACATCCTTTGCTCATTTTACTTGAAAGAAACAGTAAAGATATGCTTGTGCATGAGGAGGAAGAGGCCAGATACATTTGACCAAGTCACCATCTGAAAGGGGCAGTGTTTCAAATGAATTATAGCATGCAACTTCTGCTGAGGAGAATGAAGGGAAGGGTGCAGTTTGGTCAAGTTAGGTCAAGCATTTGAAGTCATTACTGCAGAAGACCCTAGCACACAGCCCAGAGCACTAACCTGGCAGGCCCTGTGTGCAGTACCTACTGCTCTCGTAGGCAGAGAGGGTCAGAGCTACAAAGGGAAAGAAGAGGAAAGAGAGGAAAGGCTTCTCTGTGCTTGATCTTGGAAAACAAAAATAATGTGAGTAAAACTTTCAGAAGCTTTAAAAAGATTAGTATTAACACTGAGATAGTTAACACATACGAGTCTGTGATAACCTTTTCAGCCAGAGAGCATGCAGCTTTTGTACACACTCATTCTCTTTGAAGCCAGATTATTTTACTTGCTGCTGTAGGTTTACTCTAGGGGTTTAGGGTTTATGACAGTTTGCTTTAATATAAACAAGAGATACTCTGGGGTTTGTGTTTTATTTATAACTAAATACCTTTATAGGATTTTATAACCTGTATATGCTACAATGCTATAAAGTTTGTTAATTTTTTTAACCTTTACCAAGTGCAGACTGTGACTGGTGCTTCCTAATATGTTACTTTGTTTGAACTTCAGATAGTCCTGTTAACCAGGCAATGCTCCTCTCTCCAGATGAGGAAACTAAATGAGTTTTCTAGGAGTCATTGTCAGAAACTGCAGAACCTGAATTTAAATCCCAGTCAAAATTGTGGACCTAATAAATACAGTGTCTCTCTCTCTTTCTCTCTCTCTCTCTCTCTATATATATATAAAATAGCCTATAAGAGGTTACCTAGAAGTAACCTCAGTTTTTACATAAAGAATAGTTTCTCCTGGCTTTAAAGAATAAAAATTTGTTTCTAGGTGATTGTGAGAATCAGTGCTTCATGTTTTAGTTTCTTAAGATACTTATTTAAGAAGTATATATACATTGTGAAAAACTTGGCTTGTAGCTGATCCATGGCAAAGGATACTTGTAAATTCAATATTTTACATTCACATTTACAGCTATAGAATATTTACTTAAAGTATATATACTTAACACAAACCTGTGTTCAGTTAAAATTTCTCCAACTATATATATAGTAGCAATAGATAATTTATTGAGCTCTTAATTTTGGTTCCCAGTACACCTTCTTGGTTGAGCGAGGTCAAAGTAAAGATGTGAACTTTTAAAGTAATAGTCCTAAAGGCAGTTGTGCATAGACTGTAGCTAAATGAATAGAGATAATATGGAGAGGCCCACTGGTTGAAGTTCATGAAGCATGTCTAAAGCTGATGCAGTCAAATTAGGCAATTCTTATGATACATATACTACCCCATGGGCTAGAATTCATTAAAGGTAGGATTCACTGATGGGGAGAAGCCCCTTTCACATGAAATGACTATTCCACACAGGAAATTCTAAGGATTTTTCCTTCCCCTGTTCAGGGGAACTTCTGAACTTCTCCATAGTTCAGCCAATTCACCTTTCATCATCTAACAAACATTTACTGGTGCCAGCGTATTACTTGGGTACAGTCGTTGCAATGACAAGCAAAAAAGATTCAATCTGTGCCAACATGGAGCTTTTAGACTTGTAACAATCAGTCATAAATATGCCATTTCTAGTGTAAGTGCTTGTGAAGGAAAACCCTGGGTACCCTGGGGAGAGTTGTGTAAGAGAAGTTAGGAGGGCAGAAAATGAAAGCAGGAGAGCATATTTAAATAGTAACAGCAAAGATCTTCAGGTAAGAAGTGGCAGCCATAACCTAAGAACCAAAATACCTCTGTGGATGAATTATGTGGATTTTATGCAGGGGAGTTACATTTGCCACCCTCCCAAAAAAAAGGTGGTAGGTGCATGAGTAAAATGGAAATACTCATTTTATTATGCTTTATAGTGTATGCATTTATTTTTTTCCTTCGGTGTTTGTGAACTATTTCAAAGTACTGTTTGCAAATTTGAGTGGAAAGTGAATAACCTGCATTAATGTGAAGAATAGACTCGAGAGGGTTGATGGTTTGTTGGTTAGTGTGGATACTTAGGAGACCACGGTGAGGTGAGCAGTTGTGGTGGTGGCAGCGGCCATCTCCAGAGTAATAAAGTAGATAAAGCTGGTACGACTTGATAATGGGTTGGGCTAGGGTGAATGAGGAAAGGGGTGAGTCAAAGATGGCTTGTAGATTTTTTGCTTTCACTACTAATGCCATTTAGTGAGTTAGAGGAAGCGTGGAACAGGATGAGGATGGAGGAGGAATGTGATGAGCTTGGTTATAACACCTTGCATTCGATGTGCTTTTGAGATAACCAAATGGAACAGGTAGTTGGTTCTACCGTCTGAAACCGCTTTGTAGAGGCTCCTGCCCTGAATCTTAGAAACCATTCCCTAGAGGCTTTTTGATGCATTCTCATTTCATTGACTCTTTTGCCATGAATTAACAGTGTCCAGGTTAAATGTGATTAGAGGTAAACATTTATTACAATATGAATGTATACATACATTTTGAATCATAAAAACAAGAATGAAAAGAGATGAGAATATTTAGTAGTTTATACCTGTTCTAGGGTTAGTCTTTCTATACTTTGGTGGGTGATCCCACTTTGAGGCAAGGACGCATTTATGGAAGTGGGGTAACTGAGCCAGAAGTAAATCTGCTGTATGATTATTTCTTATATTCACAAATCTTTGTCAGCTACTAGTTACACACTGCCCTTTAGGAAGAAATATATCAGTGTTTTGCATTCTCCTGACAAGCTTAACGATACCATTTTTCAGCAAGAATTGGGAACTTATGGGAACGAACTTCTAGAAAAGAACTTGAGCATGAAAGGAAGGGTTTTTCTATTTTTTTTTTTTTTTTATTATTTATTCATTTGACAGACAGAGATCACAAGTAGGCAGAGAAGCAGGCAGAGAGAGAGGAAGGGAAGCAGGCTCCCCACTGAGCAGAGAGCCCGATGCGGGGCTCGATCCCAGGACCCTGGGACCATGACCTGAGCTGAAGGCAGAGGCTTTAACCCACTGAGCCACCCAGGCGCCCCGGGTTTTTCTATTTTTATTTATTTTCTTTTTCTCCGTTGTTAGTGGCTTACTATTTATAGTTACAATAGTTGAGGAATTAGTGGTTGTGTTGAGTTAGCAGTCCTGGGAGCAGGTAAAGTTAGTGGGTTAACCAGATTGATATTTTCCTTGGAAGAATTTTGGTATTATAGGGAAGAGATGAAAAATTTCTGGTTTTATGAACTAGCTCATGAGACTATCCCTAGCACTGCACTCAATCATCTGTTGAGAGCCCCAACTTCTTCAAGTAGGTGGGTTTTACCTATTAGTTTGTCTCTTAGGGATAAAAGGACAGACATGATAAGCAAAGATCTTCTTTTAGTAGAAATAAACTGGGTTAGCATAAATTGTACCTAATATTTGGCCCAAGGAGGCAACTGATGCAGCAGAAATATTCTGACATTAAAAGAAAAGTTTATGCTGAAAAGAAAAAACAAAAAAGCTGTTTTAGTATTTTAGTTTATATAGTGCTGAAGTGACAATTTAAATCTATGCTATGAGGTAAATATCTGGGATTCCTTGTTTAGATTGTGTATTTCAAAATAACCATGTCTACCTGTTGACAGCCAAGATGAAGATCTCCAGCCACTTGGTAAACTGGAAATACAGGGTATAAGAAGACAGCACAAAGGAGCATGCTCTCCCCACTTGTAAACTATGTGCTTGATCCAGGTTGGGGCCACCCTGCCCACTGCTCCACATAACAGGGAAGAGTGGCACTCAGAGTAAGGAAGAGGTATCCATGGCCTAATACCCAAGTTTTTTGTGCTTACACTTGCATTGACCCATGTTTGAGTGGAGGGAGCCAGTTTGCATTCCATAGGAGATTGTCCATTTAGGAGGCCAAGTATAGCTCTGAAGAAGTTAGGCTCGCTGCTGGCCCAGTAATTTAAATCCAAGCTGATTAGATCCAAAAGTTCAGAGACCAGGGGAAGAGCTTGAGGCAACTAATCTGGGATTCTCTGTGAAGCAGAGAAAAAGGAAGAAACAGAAAGCTACCTGATTCATTTTTGTCCCTAGTAGACTATCAAACCTATCAGGGCTGACTTACAAAAGGGCAAGCAAGTGGCCAACTAAGAATCTCATGAAACAGAGTGGAGCACAGTAGCAGAGTGCTATTGTTTCTGAAAATACACTAGAGAAATACAATGAAGTGTGATATGAACTGGGAATTAGGGTAAATCCTCTTGTATAAGTATTTACTTTGTTAACTGTTCTGCACATATGCTCATTTTTATGAGAATATATATTGTATTTTGGCTACATATTGAGTAAATTCAATCTTACTCTACTGGGCTAGATAGTGCCCCCCCCCACCCCAAATTCCTATCTCCCCAGAATCCAGAATCTGAATGTGACCCTTTTTGGCAATAGGGTCTTTGCAGTTGTAATCAAGTTAAAATGAGGCCATCCTGGGTTAGTGTGGGCCCTAATATATTTACTGGTGTCCTTCTAAATAAATGGAAATCTGACACAGACACACAGGAAAGAAGACCACGTGGAGACAGTGGCAGAGATTGGAAGGTGAAGCAACAAGCCAAGAACATCAGGGATTGCTGGGGACCACCAGAAACTGAAAAGACAAGGAAGAGAGCACCAACACCTTGGTTTTGGACTTCCAGCCTCTAGAATTGTGAGTGAATTAAATTTTGTTGTTTTAAGCCACCAAGGTTGTGGTGCACTGCTTCCCTTTTATACGTTTCTTTAAATGGGTTTGTTTAAAATTGTTTTCTGGGCTTTTAATATTTCAAATAGTTTACATTTTAGCTAGAAGATAATACTTCCATATAAAAGCTAACTAAACACAAATTTTTTCAACTTTTCCTTAAAAAGACATAGAGAAAATAGTTCCCAAAGAATCACCACTTACCAGGTGATAAATATATATACACAAAAAGTCAAATGCTCACCTGCAGATATGGTTGATTAGCATATTTGGGTAGAAAATTGTTCTTAAACCTTGTATTCCATCTGACGGGACCCTATAAACTTCACTGCTCTGTAGACAGCTTCACTTCTGCTTCTGCTGCATCTTCATGGAAATCACAGTACTGATCCCACACATACCAGGAGAAAATAAGGAAGACTTGGAGCAAATCCAAGTCCATGGTAAGAACTATACAAAAAAGGCCTCCACCAGTGGTATGTAGCATCCTGTTTGTGTGTAAAGTGAGGCACATACTGTGAAGAAACAGAGGAAAAACTCTGGGAAGAACCCAGGAAGAACCCAGCATGCATCTATGGTCATGTTTACTAATTATTTGCTAGAAAAGGGCAACCAGTTTTCCAGAGAGTAGTCTTTGGTGATTCTTCCTCTTCTCCTCAATCTCTAATGAAGGAGTGTCTTTTGATTCAGTTCTTGGACTTTCTATCTACATCAACCTTTTTAGGTGATCTCACCCAGTGCAATGGCTTAAATGCTGGCTACATACTAGTGACATCCAAAATAATAACCTCCAGTCCAGGCCTCTCTCCCACATTCCAGAAGTGTATGTCCAATGACCAACTCAGTCTCTGTAGCTGGACAACCAATGAACATCTGTGTCAGCATATCCAAAACTGAGTTTCTGGTCTTCCTCCTGAATGCCATGCATCTTCTACTTACAGCCCTTCCCATCTCCACTGATGGCAACTCCCTCCTTCTAGTTTCTCAGGCCAAACCTTAGAGTTTTCTTTACTCTTCTCTCATGTCCCACTTGTTTGTCTCTACGTTCAGAGTATATTCCGAATCTGGCAGATGGGTTGCACTAGATACAATGACAGTATGCCAGCAGAACTGCAGGTATATGTATCAAGGAGTAGGCTGCATATCAGCACGGCTGGAGGCAAGGGACACTCAGCAGTATGGAAAGCAAAACCTGCATCAGCAAAGGAGTCAGCAGATATCAAGGCCCAGCTATGGAGTCTGGAATGTGCAAGCCAAGTCCTAGCATTTTTATAACAGAGATCGTGTACAAGAAGCAAGACAAAACCTCACTTAACCAAGTGGAGCCAGCCTAAAAGTCTCAGAAATAGGAAGAAGTTCACTCATCAGATATGGGCACCAGACAAGCCTGAACTAGCAGTGCTGGACTATAGATCTCTTCTACTACAGGGATTTGGTCTGGAGGCTGGAATGGGGCTACATCTGCAAAGAAAGTCAAGAGGCCCTGGTTTGGAGAGACTGAGATACTGGGGTGATAGTAAAGCTGGTCTAACACATTCTAACAAGATTACCAAGGAAATTTGTTTCTGATATGCTCTGATTCCAAACAAGGAGGACAGATATTTGAGTGTATGTACTGAGGACCTCGAGATAGTAGTTCCCAGGCTTGTGTCGTATGAGCCCCAGTAGGCTTAATGCACAGTTAGATTGGCCTTAACAGTGAAATAGTTAAACCTCATATGGGAAAATCCCCTTTCATACGTTTTTGGCTTAAATGAAATAGCTTTGTCTTTCATGTGCAGCAGAAATACCAAAGGAGACACCTCCAATTCTCCAGGTTAGAGTGTAAACATTCTAGATGTTCCTTTTGTAAGCCAAATGAAGGGAACCTCCAGAATCTCTAGAAGAATTGGTAACATGAGAGACAACAAATGCTGCCTGGTTTGGTTTCTTTTTCCTAGAAGGGAAAAGACTGAGAGCATCTTTTTCTTGATACCAGGCTGAAATTGCTTGGACAACCAAAAATCTGTTTTTCTAGAACTAAAGAAGTGTTACAGTTTCTATGCCACTGTGAATTGAGGGGTCTGGAAAAATCTCTGGCCAAAAACACCTTCAAAACATCACTCTCACTTTAGTGTCTAAAATTTCTCTATTCAAGTCTCCTTTGGATTTGAGTAAAAATTCCTGGTTATTGTGCAAACTGGTTTTCAGGGAGGGCTCATGTATTTCAGAATGCCTCTGCTTTTCCACCAGATGAACACAGCAGGCTATATTTCTGTCTGCGTAAAGGAGTCAGGCACAAATCTTGAGCTCTGGTGGAAGTAGACCATCTGAAGCATTCTAGAGGTGGGAGGATCAGCCCAAGAGACTGTCAGAAAAAGGCAGGGACACTGCGAGAAAGCAGGAATTGGGGAAACAAATGTTTCCCAGAGATGCTGTTTTTGAGCAAAATGAATTATGAGCATCTGTGGCAGGAGGGAACTGGGGTCACAGTGAAGGGCAAGAAACAGACTGTCACACTGGGGAGCCACATGGGGAAGATGAATCCCCATAATATTTGGCTTTGATAGTGAGAAGGGCTGAATTTTGTGAGTTTTTACAACAAGCAGGACTTAAAGCCTGGAATTTTAAAAAACGTGTGTACTCAATCTAGGATAGTCCAGAGGGCATTAAGAAGTGGAGTCCTGCCCTTAAAAAGACAGCAGGATACAGAGTCAGCAGAGATAAAGAGATGCAGTGTAGAAGCAGCAATTTGAAAAAGGCCTGGGTCACACGGAAGAGAGAGTGATTTTCTCATCTCAGGGGATGTCCCAGAGAGACAGGATCATGAGAATGCCTCTCCAGGAACAAAGGATCTGACAGGTGTCATTTCCCTCCCCCTGTCCCCGGCATAAACATATGGCCACTTGCAGGAATCACTGCAGTGCCCACACTTGATGCCTAACTTGCTTACACCAACTCCCATGCCCCTATGCTTCACTGAATTTTCCCTTCCCAGTTACGCTCGCCTCTGCTGTGGTACTATGGGGCCCTTCTCATAGAAGACTGATGCAAACCTCAACAGCAGTAAGTGTCCTGATCCATAACTTTTGTGGGACCTCAGTACCAGGAGTGGTGGCATCAGGTCTTACTTAGCAAACAGACCAGTGCGCACCTTGTTAAAATTTCTCCCACCCAGCCGGGTACCAAACACTGCCTGAAACGGCAGAAAGAGCTTCTGCAGACAAATGGAGTGAAGGAAAAATCAGCCAGGACTCAACAGCAAGGCACATACAACACACATAGGAGACACTTCCTGAAGTGCCAGGTCCTAGGGAATGGGACAACTGCACTGCAAAGCACTACAGAACATCCTCATAAGGACATTCAAGAGCTGGAGGCTTAGCTGACATTTCTAACACACAGAAATGGACACAGAGTGTTGGACAAAATGAGGAGACAGAGGAATATGTTCCAAATGAAAGAACAGGACCACACCATAGCAAGAGACCTAAGTGAAACGAATATAAGTAATACACATGATAGAAATTCAAAGTAATGATCATGAAGATACCAGACTTGAGAAAAGTAGAGGACATCAGTGATACCCTCAACAAAGAGATAAAAAGAAACCAATCAGAAATTAAGAACACAATAAATGAAATTAAAAACACACTTGATGGAATAAATAACAACTTAGAGGAAATAATGAATTAATGACCTGGAAGAATGAGTAATGGAAATTAATCAAGCAGAGCAAATGGGAGAAAGAATTATGGAAAATGAGAATAGACTTAGGGAACTCAGTGACCCCATCAAGCATAAAAACAGTTGCATGATAAGAGGCAAAGATAAGAAGAGAGAGAAACAGGAGGAGAAAAATTATTTGATGAGTTAATAGTTGAAAAATGTCCTAATCTGAAGAAGGAAACAGATATCCAGACCCAGGAGGCACAGAGATGCCCCCAAAAATCAACCCAAGGAGGTCCACACCAAAACACACATTAATTAAAATGGCAAAAAGCAGTGATAAAGAAAAAATAAAAATAAAAGCAACAAGAGAAAAGTCAGTTACATAAACTTATGGGAAACTCCATAAGGCTATCAGCAATTTTTCAATAGAAACTTTGCATGTCAGAAGGGAGGGGCATGATCTATTCAAAGTGCTGAAAGGGAAAAGTCTGCGGCCCAAAAAACTCTCCAGCATGGATATCATCCAGAATAGAAGGAGAGATAAAGAGTTTCCCAAACAAAAGTTTAAGTTCATGACCACTAAACCAGTCCTACAAGAAATATTAAAAGTAACTCTTTGAGTGGAAAGGAAAGACTATAAATGAGAATATGAAAAGTAAAAACCACAAAAGCAGTAATAGTATTTCTGTTAAAAAAAAAAAAGTCAAGGGATTCATAAAATAAAAGACATAATATAGGACACCATATACCTAGAACATTGGAGTGGGGAGTAAAGAATGGGTTCAAATTTAAGTGACCATTAACTTAATATAGACTGCTATATGCAGAAGATGTTATATACAAACTGAAAAGTAACCACAAATCAAAAGCCAGTAATAGATATGCAAAGAATAAAGAGAAAGGAATCCAAGTATACAACTAAAAAAAGCCAGCAAACCATGAAAAAGAGTGAGAAGAAAAGATCAGAGAAAAACTACAAAAACAACTGCAAAACAAGTAACAAAATGGCAATAAGTACATACCAATAATTACTTTGAATGTGAATAGACTAAATGCTTCAATCAAATGCTTGGGTGGCTCAGTCATTTAAATGTCTGCCTTTGGTGCAGTCATGATCCCAGGGGTGTGGGATCAAGTCCTTCACTGGGCTCCTTGCTCAGCAGGGAGCCTGCTTCTCCCTCTGTCTCCTTCTCCCCCTACTTGTGTGCTCACTCACTCGCTCTCTGTCAAATAAATTATATCTTCAAAAAAAGAAAAAGACATAAGGTGACAGATACAAAAACAAGAACCATCTATATGCTGCCTACAAGAGACTCATTTCAGACTCATTTCAATCAGCAGGTGTCTGCAGAAATTGTTCTAAGGGGGAATTTTATAGCAATACAGACCTACCTCAAGAACAATCTCCAATAAACAACTGAAGGTTACACCTAAGGGGACTAGAAGAACAACAAACAAATCTCTGAACCAGCAGAAAGAATGAAATAATAAAGATTGGAACAGAAATAAATAATATAGAAACTGAAAAAACAATGAATGAAAAATCAATGAAATCAGGAGCTGTTTCTTTCAAAAGATCAACTTCTAGCCAGACTCATGAAAAAAAAAGAGAGAGAACCCAAATAAACAAAATCACTAATGAAAGAGGAGAAATAACAACCAAGACTACAGAAATACAAATAATTGTAAGAAACTATAAATGAAAACTTACATGCCAACAAGTTGGGACAACCTAGAAGAAATTGATAAATTCCTAGAAACATATAAACTACCAAAACTGAAGCAGGAAGGAATAGGAAATTTGAACAGACTAATAACCAGCAAAGAAATTAAATCAGTAATCAAAAAAACTCCCAAAAAACAAAAGTCCAGGGCCAGATGGCTTCTCAGGTGAATTCTACCAAACATTTAAAGAATAATTAATGCCCATTCTTTTCAAAGTTGTCAAAAAAAATAGAAAGAAAAATTACAAATTCATTCTATGAATTTGGAATCATCCTGATACCAAACCAGGAAAGACACACACAAAAGGAGAACTACAGAACAGTATCTCTGTTGAACACAGATGCAAAAATCTTCAACAACATACCAGCAAACGGAACCCAAAACACATTGAAAAATCATCCACCACAATTAACTAGGACTTATCCCTGGGATGTAAGGGTGTTCATCATTCACAACTCAATCAACATGATACATACCATTAATAAGAGGAAAGATAAAAAACATATGATCATTTCAATGGAAGCAGAAAAAGCATTTGACAAAGTACAATGTCTATTCATGATTAAAACCTGCAACAAAGTAGTGTTAGAGGGAAAGTACCTCAACACAATAAAAGCCCTATATGAAAAACCCACAGTGAACATCATGCTCAATGGAGAAAAACTGAGAGCTTTTCCCCTGAGGTCAGGAACAAGACAAAGATGTCCACTCCCACCACTTTTATTCAACATAATATTGGAAATCCCAGCCATAGCAATTAGACAACAAAAAGAAATAAAAGGCATCCACATTGGTAAGGAAGAAGTAAAACTTTCACTGTGTGCAAATAACAGGATACTTTATATAGAAAACCCTAACCTCTCCACCCAAAGCTACTAGAAATAATAAATCAATTCAGTAAAGTCACAGGATACAAACTCAATGCACAGAAATCTGTTGCATTCCTGTACACTAAAAATGAAGAAGCAGAAAGCAAAGTTAAGAAAGCAATCCCATTTATAATTGCACCAAAAAAGATACCTAGGAATAAACTTAACCAAAGAGGTGAAAGACCTGTTTTACTCTGAAAACTAGAAAACACTGATGAAAGAAATTGAAGATGATACCAAGAAATAGACATTCCATGCTCATGGATTGGAAGAATAAATATTTTTTAAAAGTCTATAAAAGTCAGTATCTTACCGATTTAATGCAATACCTATCCCTATCAAAAGACCCCAAATACCCAAAGCAATTTTGAAAAAATAAAAACAAAATTGCAGCTGTCACAATTTCAGACTTCAAGTTATATAACAAAGCTGTAGTAATCAAAACAGTATGGTCCTGGCATTAAAAACAGATACCTAGATCAATTGAACAGAATAAAAAATCCAGAATAGAAAATAACTCACAATTGTATGGTCAATTAATCTTTGACAAAAGAATAAAGAATATACAATGAGAAAAATTCTCTTCAACAATTGGTGCTGGGAAAACTGGACAGCTACATGTAAAAGAATGAAATTGAACCACTTTCTTCCACTGTACCCAAAAATAAACTAAAAAATGGATTGAAGACCTAAATGTAACACCTGAAAATCATAAAAATCCTTGAAGACAGCACAGGCAGTAATGTCTCTGACATTGGTCATAGAAACCTTTTTTTCTAGATACGTTTCCTGAGGCAAGGCAAATAAAAGCAAAAGTAAACTATTGGTACTACATAAAAATAAAAAGTTTCTGCACAGTGAAGGAAACCATCAACAAAACTAAAAGGCAACCTATGGAATGGGAGATGATAATTACAAAGGACATATACAGTAAAGGACTAGTTTCCAAAATAGAGAAAGAACTTACACAACACTCAAAAAACTAATAATACAACTAAATATGAGTAGAAGACATGAACAGACATTTCTCCAAAGAAGACATTCAGATGGCCAACAGACATGAAAAGATGTTCCACATCACTCAACATCACAGAATGCAAATTAAAGTATCATGAGATATCATCTCACACCTGTCAGAATGGCTAAAATAAATTTAATAAATAAAATTTGAAAAAACACAAGTGTTGGCAAGGATATGGAGAAAAAAAGGAAGCTTCATGCGTGATTGGTGGGTGCAGCCTCTGTGGAAAACAGCATGGAGTTTCCTCAAAAAGTTAAAAATAGAACTACCATGTGATCCAGTAATTCCACCACTGGGTATTTACCCCCAAAATACAAAACACTAATTCAAATGGATATATGCACCCCTATGTTTATTTTAGCACTATTTACAATAGCCAAATTATGGAAGCAGCCCAAGTGTCCATGGATAGATGAATAGATAAAGAAGTGGTATATATAAAAAAAAGAAGTGGTAAATACATACAAAATATTATTCAGTCATAAAAAAAGAATAAAATCTTGCTATTTGCAACAACATGAATGGAGCTGAAGAGTATAATGGTAAGCAAAATAAGTCAGTCAGAGAAAGACAACTACTGTATGATTTCACTCATACGTGGAATTTAAGAAACAAAACAAATGAGCAAAGGAAAATAAAAGAGACAAACCAAGAAACAGACTCTTAAGTATGGAGAACAAACTGATGGTTACCGAGGAGAGATGGGTTGGGATATGGGTGAAGTGGATGAAGGAGATTGAGAGTACCCTTACCATGATGAGTGCTGAATAATGTATAGAATTGTTGAATCACTACATTATACACTTGAAATTAATATAACACTATATGTTAACAATATGGGGATTAAAATGTAAAAACTTAGTTAAAAAGTATAGGGTTTCATCACAGAATGAGAAAAAATACTTGTGACTCATACATCAGATAAGAGTCTACTATTAAAAAATATATATATATAATATATATAAAGAACTTTTACAACTCAGTAATTAAAAGTCTACTAGCCCAATTTAAAAAGGGCACAATATTTGAACAGACATTTCTCCAAAGAAAATATACAAATGGCCAATAAGTACATGAAAAGATGCTCATTAGTCAGCAGGTAAATGCAAACCAGTGAGATGAGATACATCCTCTACGCACTAGGATGGCTATGATAACAAATGTTGGTGAAGATGTGGAGAGATGGGAAGCCTTCGCATGAAGAAATGTAAACTGGTGTGGCTGCTCTGGAAAATTTATCAGTTCCACAATAATTTAAAGATGGAATCCCCATGTGAGCCAGCAATTCCTTCCTAGGCATATATCCAAGAGAACTGAAAGCTTATATTCATACAATAACTTGTACACAAATGTGCATAGCAGCAGTATTGTGAATTAATACTGCAAAAAAGGAGCAACAACCCAAACATCCATTAACTGAAAAACGGATAAATAAAATGTAGTATATCTATACAATAGAATGTTATTCAGTCACACAACGGAATGAAATTCTAGCACAAGCTACCATGTGGATAAAACTTGAAAACATTATGCTAAGTGAAAACAATCACAAAAAACCACATTATGATTCTATTTATGTGAAATGTCCAGAATAAACACATCCATTGTGACAGAAAGTAGATTAGTAGTTATCATGGGCTAGACGAAGGGGAATGTGGGGCAATTGCTAATGGGTTCAGAGGTATTTTTTTTGAGAGGTAAAAAGACTTCACTTCATAGGTAAGGGTAATAGTTGCACAACATGGTGAATATATTAAAAACCATTTAATTATATGCTTTATGGTATGTGAAATATATCTCAATATTTTATGGTATAGGAAACATATCTCAATAAAAAGTTAAATATGTGTATATGAGAAAGATCAATAATAGAGAAAAGCTTAACTAAAAATATGGACCGTTTACAGCACTGTATGGTGACAGATGGCAGCTACACCCATGGTGAGCACAGCTCAGCACCGAACCTGTTGAATCATGACGTGGTACATCTGAAACTAAGGTAACACTGCATGTGAACTATATTCAAATAAAAGAATTTTTTAATAGAAAGCTTCCTGGCTACGTTATCTAACCATAGCAATTCAGTTAGATAATAATAAAAATAGATAATACAAAGATGTCTAAAGTCATCTTAAAAACTTGGAAATTAAGAAACACTTTCCACCATAGTGATCAAATAGTACTAAATGCTGGCCAACATGCAGAGCTGCTGGAACTCTCCGACATCAGCTGGCACAGATGTTATGGAAAACTTTTTGGCAGTTTCTTATGAAGTTGAACACATACTTGCCACATGAGCCACTTCTGGATATTTACCTAAGTGAAATGAAAACCTGTGTTCACACAGAGACCTCTGTGGGAATATTTCTAGCTGCTTTATTAATAATTGCCAAAACCTGGAAAAAAAAGTAATTGCCAAAACCTGGAAACAACCCAAATGTCCACCAACTGCTGAGTGAATAAACAAACTGTGGTACATCCATGCAGCAGAATACTATTCAGCAACAAAAATAAATGAACTATTGATACAAGTGGCAATGTGGATGAATCTGGAATGTATTATGTAAAGTGAAAGAAGCCAAACTCAAAAGCCACATCCTGTATGATTCCACTTAAATGACATTCTAGAAAAGGCAAAACTACAGGGATGGAGAACAGATCAGTGATTGCAAGGGTTTAAGACTAGAGGCGGGGGGAGGGGGTTTGACTACAAAGTGGGAGCACAAGGGAATTACCTGGGGAGACGGGGTAGTGTGATGAACTGTTCTGTATCTGCATTGTGGTGATTGTTAGATGGCATCTGTCAAAATGCATAGAAAAAGAGTGTATATTAGGTACTAGGTAAATTAAAAAATGAAGAGAAACATCCTCCAAAATGACCCTTGGATCAAAAAGAAATAAAAATCAAAATTAAAGATTCTAGGACACTTTGCGCCAAAATAATAGGACAGAGTTAAAACTTTTCTTTGTATCCCAAAGAAAACTTATAACCTTAAATGCCTTCATTATTGAAGAATAAAAAACAAAAATAAGAAATAACTTAGCACTCATTCTTATAAGTTAAATGAGAACAATAAAATTAAAAGAAAGTGCAAGAAAGGAATTAAAAGCATTAAAGCTTAAATCAATAAAATAGAAAACCAAATTTTTTTTACAAGGACAACTAAATCCTAGGGCTATTTGAATAACTCAATTGGAGAAATCCCTCACAAGCCTGGCTACAAGCTGAGAAAGGAAAAAGACATAACCACATATACACAGATATTAAAATAATTTGAAGAGAATGTTGCTTGCAATTCTTTGACAAAAATTGAAAACTTAGAGGTAATGGCTGCTTTCTTAGGAAAAATTCACTTGTCAAAATTGACATACGAATAATGGAACAATTACTGTAGAAAAAATCGGAGAGGCAATTGACAATCTGCCAGTCACACAACATGATTTCACAGTTGAGTTCGATCTAATCTTTAAAGAAGAGTCCATTCCAATGTTATTTAAATTATTCCAGGACATAAAAGCTAGTTCATCCACTTGTTTATGAATCTTGCATAATATATATCAAAGCCTGATAGACAAATCAAAGAATGAAATTACAGATCAGTCTCCTTTAGGAATACAGATACAAAAATTACTGAGTAAAATATTAGCAAATTCATTCAAAAAGCATATCAAGGGACAGTGGCTCAGTCAGTTAAGTGTCTGCCTTCAACTCAGGTCATGATCCCAGGGTCCTGAGATTGAGTCCCACATCGGGCTCCCTGCTCAGTGGAGTCTGTTTCTCCCTTTCTCTCGCTCTCTAATACATAAATAAGAAAAAAATTAAAAAGCATATCAAAAATAATAAATTCTGCCTAGTAATGCAAGGTTGATTCAATATCAGGAACTCTATTGATATAATCCAATCACAAGCAAAAATAAAAAATCTCTATAATCATGTCAATAGTTGTTGGCAGTCATTTGATAATAATCAGTATTTATTGTTTTAAAAACTCTAAATAAAATAGGAATAGAATGAAAGAAAACTACTTGAATGTAATTATACCAAATTTATCTGAGCTAAAAACAAAAATCGAAACAAAACGTTAACAAAAAAGTCTGTGTCTATTATTGATACCTTATACTTTTGTGGTCCTACATTCTTTTCAAAACTCTTTCCAAAACATCTCGCTTTGTTCTCACAGCTCCGTGAAGTCAGTTGAGGAACAAACTTCAACTATGCTGCTCCTCACTTTTCATGTTTGTGAAAAGAATGTGGTCTCTGCGATCCCCACAGACCCACACAAGGATTAAAGTCCCACTTCTGTCTGAATTACCAAGCTGGCAAGCAGCAGGGCAACAAGGAAACTTGGTCAAAGATTCCAGCTCTGTTCTCTTCCTTGAATCCAGCAGAGAAACCATCACCCTGAATCCTCCACATTCCGGAAGAGAAGACTCTGGGGCTCTAACTGCTGAGTTATATTTTTGTTGTGACCGAACTCCCTTTGAAGGAAGAAAATTGAAAAAAAAAAAAGATCATTTGCTCAAGGTTTATCCTTTTTCAGTGAATTTTCATCTTTTGTAATTTTGAACATACAAAAATGTTGTGAGCATAGCATAGGGAACAATGTGATGTCCCTCTCTCAGATATGCCAATTATTTACATTTTGCCCAATTTCCTTTATTATTTTCCCTATGTAAACATTTTCCTCCTGAACAGATTGAGAATAAGTTGCTGACATTATCCCCCCTCCCTAAATACTTCAGTGTGTTCTCTCTCGAGGAATAATAATCCACAGCCAGAAATGTAACATTTACATACTACTATCTAATAAAAAAAAAAAACCCATATTCAAATTTCATACTTTTCTCATCCAGAATCAAAGCCCAGGTCATGTACTATCTTTTCTGTTGAGTCTATTTTAATCTGGACACCTGTCTCAATCTTCCTTTGTCTTTCTTGACCATATTCTTGAAGGGTAGGCGGCAGTTTGGAGGGTGTCTCTGAGAAGGAGAAACGGAGCCCCTGGTAGCCAGGTGCCGGCTGGCGACTCTCTGTGAGGCCCTGGTGTTGTTCGGAGCCGGCAGCACACTCACAGGAAGGACTTGGTGTTCTCCTGTCGAACACTAGCAACCTCACAGAACACCCGCAGCCCCGAGGCCACTCTGTGACCGTGCTGGATTACGACAAAAACAAAACCAACCTATAATCATGTCCAAACACAGACAAAACATGACCATTGCCAAAACCACAAAGCACCAAGCACTTCCTTCTCCGGCCAGCATGAAGGACTGCTGCCTGGCCCATTACAGCGTTAGCCTGCCCTCCTTCGAGAGAAGATTGTTGAGACGCCCAATTATAATTCACCCCTGCTTCTTGACAGTGCGCAATCCGAAGCAAGGCCCTGCTTCCTTGAGCCCTCCTCCAAGCCTCCCTAGGAGCCTCAAATCCCAGAAGCCCTCTCTGACACCCCCTGACTGATATCCCTGCATCCCAGGGTGTCTGCTCTCCCTCGCCCAGACTATGAGGGAAGCCAGCTCATTCCATCACAGACGTGCTCCTGTCAGTTTCCGACTCAGGGCATTGACCCCCTCAACTGCTCGACTGGGAAGAGCTATTCCAGGGGACAGCTGGGCTTGGGCAGAGCCAGCAGCCCGCACCCGTGCAGGCTTAGGAACCCTCCCTTTGCCCCAGCTGCCTCAGTCCAAGCCCAGCGACCCCTGACCCCGCCACTGGAAAAACTTGTCACTCTTTGGTCTAAGTCCATCATTTCCCGGGGGTGGGGGGGTCCCAGGAATTCGGAATATTTCTTCCTCCATTCTCATCTGTCAGTCATCTGGAGCTGTTAACTCTCTGCTTTTATTCCTGTGGTGACTGCTAGAAGATGAACAGAATAAGTAGGGGATTGACCCTGAGTGGTCCCTTTAGTTAATGTCACACCTTGGCTTAAAATGTGAGTCAAAACACGGTGATTACAAATTATATGCTGGGCATGCCATGTGGACATTGTTTTCCTTTTTGTCCCTCGTTCCCTTCACGGTGGCAGAGCATTGTAATCTGTCTGGCTTGCTTTCTTCCTTCCTTCCTTTCTTTTTCATTTATTTGAAACAATCTCAAATTTACAGGAAAGCTGAAAACAGTACAAAAACCTCTTTTTTTTTTCCTCAATAATTTGTGTTGCTGACCTGATACCCCATTACCTCTATACACTTTAACATGTGTTTCCCACAAAGGGGGATATTTCCCTATACAACCTCAATAATCCCCTGGAAATTAGGAAATTAACATTACATGTTAATAATAACATTACATGTTCCTCAGCCTCCATTTAAGCATGACCCGTTGCTCCAGTATGTCCTTCGCAGCAGAAAGATCTACCTGGGATCACCTGGGGCATGTAGTTGCCACATCTTTACAGCGTCTTTCAGTCTGAAATAGTTTCTCAGTCTTTCCTTGCCTTTTAAGACCTTGACGCTTTTGAAGATTAATAGACCAGTTATTCAGTTACCGAATGCTCTTCCGTCTGGGTGTGTCTGATGTCTCCTCATTTGTTGTATCTTTGGTTACTATGTATCTTTGGCAGGAATGTTGCATAAGTGACGCCATGTTTTCTTCATGGCAACCCATCAGGTGGACCATGATTCTGATTTTTACCAGGGGACATGGCCTTTGATCACTATGTTAGCGTGGTGTTACGGATTGAACACCCCACTCAGCTCTCCGGGATTATGTTGAACCCTACTTCCGATGTGATAGTATTAGGAGTTGGGGCCTTTGGGAGGTTATTAGGATTAAATGAGGTTATGAAGGTGGAGCCCTCATGAATGGGACTGGTGCCTTCATGGGAGTCTCAAGAGACTTTATTTCATCTCTTTGCTCTCCTCTAAGTGAGGAAACAATGAGAAGTTGGCAACCTGCAACCCAGAAGAGGTTTCTCATCAGAACCTGACTGTACTGGCACCTTGATCTTAGACCGCCAGCCTCCAGAACCGTGACAAATGAGTTTCTGTTGTTTATAAGGCACCTCGTTTATGGTGTTTTGTTCTGGCAGCCTGAGCTGAGAGTGGCAGATTACTCCTTTCCCTTTGGAATTAAAAAGCATGTTATGGGAAAGTATTTTGAAACTACGTGAATATCCTGTTTCTCACCAAACTTTTATTTATTCCCTTACTTATATCAGCATGGACTTGTGGTTTCCTATTCCATTCAAAGAATTATAATTCACTCTTAGCGTTTATTTGGATGCTCAAATTGTCCCAGATTTGGCCAGAGTGAATTCCTCCAAACTGGTCTCTGTGTCTTTTTGACATGTTCCCATCATTTTTAGAGCACTTCTTTATTTTCTGGGACAACAAGACTTTTCAATCTCAACTGTAGTTTTTCCTAATCTTTGCACTGGGACTCTAACTCTCACGTTGGCTTAGAGGTTTCCAGTTCTATTTGAAGAGAACAAAGAGAAAGCCGAGGGTAAAGCCTAGTCTGATATGCCCAAATGGAATTAGTGTTAAGACACAACTGTAGAGAAAGAGCTGAGTCAACAGATCCATAAATGACTCAGAATCATCCTGCAGGCACCTTCCTAATGTGTGGAAAACACAAGTTGGCCGATCTAGGAGGCTTTGATTTAATTTTAGAAGATAATTTGGCTTGGGGTGACTTTTCAACAACCAGTTGAATACACCTCCCTTAACTAGGTCCAAGAGCTCTCCTGGGCCTGAACCTTGGGCTAGAGGGACCCTAGAGTCAGTTTGGTCATCCTTGGACCAGACCATCCTTCTACTGAGAAATCTGGTGTAATCTGGCTCCAAGGAGACAGGCTCCTGGGCAGGGACAATAGCAGGCACCACCCCGGAGCGCTCTCAGGCATTGAGCTGCAGCATACTGGAAGCCACAGGAACCAGACCAGCTTTGCAGAAGTTTTTTCCCTAGGACTGTCTGTCTCCTCGGTCACAGGTCAGTGTCCTGTGAGAGCAGAGCCTCTGCCCGCAGATCTGCCCCCTTCCAGGAAGCCTGGCCCAGGAAGCTATACTCAAATGTTCCATCTCAAACATATTTTTATATTTTAATATGGCTACGAAATGTTCTATTTCAGGGACCTGTTTTAGAAATCGGGGCTAGGGAATCCATTTTTACAAAGGAAGCTCCTCCCCCCGAGAGTTCAGAATGTTTTCCCAGGCCTGCACTAGGAATGCCAGTTTCTCGTTCATGATGGCTCCCACGTGTTTCCTTCTCTCTGGAATGTCCTTTGTCTATTGGGTTGGGTTTTCTTGACTTGTTGGTTTTTAGGAGATCTTTATGTATATTTGATAGTAATCTTTTGTCAGTAATGTGTACTGCAAATACCTTCTTCCAGTTTGTAATTTGTCATGTTTTTATTAAGGAGATTTTTCACTTTCTTAAGGAGATCTTTTTTGTTTTTTTTAATTGTGTGATTTTATTTTTTATTATGGAAAATTTAAACACATGAAAGTCTAAAGTATAATGTAATGACTCCTTAGATACCCAGTGTTTAATAATACTCCACTTGTTAGCAGTCATCAGTGAGTGATTTGAAGTATTTTGGATAAAAAAAGGTATGAAGTTTATCAATGTCAAGTTGGTCAATATTTTGTTTTATCATTAGAGATTTTGGGGTCTTATTTATTTTTAAAATAGAATTTTTCTTTTGTGATAATTTTAGATTTATAGAGAAGTTTCAGGGATAATGAGTAGTGATTTCCCATATACCCCTCACCCGTGTCCATTTTCCCTACCATGATCACACATTATGACATTACCATGTTAACTCAGAGAAACCGACACAGGAATGATACTATTAACTAAGCTCCAGACCTTATACAGATTTTGCCAGTTTTCCCATTAATGCCCTTTTCCTCTTCCAGGATCTTAGACAGGAAACCACAATGCATTTCATTGTCATGTCTCCCTAGTCTGTGATATAGGACAGTGTTTTAAGTCTGTCTTTGCTTTTCACACCCTGACAGTTATGAGGAATACCGGTCAACTATTTCGTAGAGTAGGGCTTATTTTAAAATTATCCTTTACTCTGAGGTTCGAGAAAGTCACCTATGGTTTCTTCGAAATGTTACATTTTTTTTCTATTGACATTCACGTTCTTAATCTATTCGGGATTTATTTTTATGGTAGGGATCCGTGTTTCTTTTTTTTCCAGATGGATAACCTGTTTTCTGTCACTGAGTAGTTTTCCTTTCCCCTGAGGATTTTCCATGATCTCCTGGTCATATATTAATATTCCTCATATGTACAGATCTGTTTCTGGGCTCTATTTCATTCTCTTGGTTGTTTTGTCTCTGTGCCAATGACATCCTGGTCTTAATTACTGCAGCTTTCTCGTAAGTCTTTATATCTGGCAGAGCTAAGCTCTTCTCCTTCCTCTTCTTTTCAGAAGTGTCATGGATATTCTGTGCTCTTCCTTATACATTTTAGAATATACATTTGCACTTCCTCGCATACTTGTCATGTTTTATAAAAACAAACATGTAAACTCTGTTTTGGATTTTGATGGGAGTTGCATTAAACCCATAGATCAGTGTGTGAAGTATGGCTTTTTCAGGTTAAACTTTCCTGCCCATAAACATACTTCTATTCTCCTTATTTGGGTCTTTTTAAACGTTTTCAATAAAGTTGTACAATTTACTTTGTATAGGGTTTGCATATCTTTCATTAGACTTACTCTTAGGTTTTTGTTACTATGAAACGGTGTCTTCTTAAAAGTGCAATTTTCTAATTGGTCGTTGCCAGTGAATAAAATGGAACTACAGTTATATGCAGATATCAGCTTGCCAAACTTTCTCCTGTTTATTCTAATAATTTGTTAATTCCTTTCAGTTTTCTATAAAGACAATGATATCATCATAAAATATTCTAATTTTCTTTCCTCCCTTTCAGTGCTTATGACTTGAATTTCTTTATTGTGCTGGCTGGGACATGTTGAATGGACCTGGTGATCGTGGGCTTCTTTGTCTCCTTTCTGACTTTAAAGTATACTATTCCTACTATTTTTTTTTAATTCAAAGCTCTGCTTCTCTTATGAAGTGAGTTGGAGAGTAATCTTTCTTCTTTGTTCTCTAAAGAAGTCGTTATAAATTAGAATGATCTATTCTTCAAATAGGCAGACTTGCCCATAGAACAAACTAGGCTTGAAGTTTTCTTTGTGGGGAAAGAACCCACTTCTGACATCCATCTTACCATTTATTTTGTTTTATTATTATTATTTTTTTAAAGTAAGCTCTATGCCAACATGAGGCTTGAACTGATCCCCAAATCAAGAGTCACATGGTCTACTGACTGAGCCAGCCACACGCTCCCATCATCTTTTTACAATATTACAAATGAATACCCCTATTTATGACATTCAGTTTTCTAGTAAAAAAAGACTCCTATTGATCAAGATATATAACACACACACACACACAGAAAAAACTACAGAGAGAACGCATATATGTGTGGAGAAGTTTTTGTAATAGCTGACTGTGCTGTGTGGCTCTGAGGTTAACATGTGTTAATTGACCACTTTTGAAAAGCAAGTTTCCTGATTAAAGAAACTGACTTCTGTTTACGTGTGTCTTAAACACCCCCCGCCCCCGCACACACACACATTTACATATTGTCCTTGCCAAAATACTTTAAAGAAGATTATGGCATTTTAAAGAAAATTCATTCTCTGTGTGTGGATTTTTTTAAAAATCCACTTTGTGATCCCAGGCTGCTTTCTTTTTGACGCCAAGTTAATGTCTAATCATTTGCCTTCTGACTTGCTCAAACATGAATACCTGGAAAGAAAAGCTCTCAGTGGAGCAGAGATTAGCTCTATGAGAGAGAGGAAGAAAGACAGGAGTCTACAGCAAGCCTGAGCAAGTTTCTTAGCTCTTCTTTAATATTCAGCTGTTGGAGAACAGATTGAACTCTTGCTCCCAAGGATAAGATCAGCACTTTGGAGGAAATGTCAAAAACTTAAGAAATCAGAACAAAGCCATTATTAATCATTCTTTCACTCCCGTAACAGTTACTGAGCACCTCCCATGCGCAAGGCATCATGATAGACACCAAGGATATGAAGAATAAATATGAAACTGTTCTTGCCTTCAAATAACTTGTAGCCTGATAGGATTAAATAGGTAATTAAGAATGTACAGGTTGTTATGGAAGGTGAAGGTGGGAGGGGGGGATTTCCTGGGGGGAAATGATGCTTTTGAGTGTGAACTAAGCCTACAGATGGTTCTTGGTTCAAGACTTTGTTATCAGTAAAGAATAAATAATGGCTCTCTTTTACTACTAGGTCTGAGCTAAACTACCTAATACCCCAATCTTGCTAAAGCCAGCAAAAAAGTTAGAGAACATATCTTTTTAATCTTTTTTAAAAAATGTTTTACTTATTTGAGAGAGAGTGTGAGAGCATGTGAAAGAGAACATAAGCGAGCAGAGGAAGTGGCAGAGGGAGAGGGAGAAGCAGACTCCCTGCTGATTAGGGAACACAATGTGGGGCTCGATCCCAGCCCTGGACCCTGAGATCATGACCTGAGCCAAAGGCAAACATTTAACCAACAGAGCCACCCAGGTTCCCCAAAAAATCTTTCTAAAAGCATCAAGGAACTAAAAAGATAGTGGAAAGTTACAAAGATAAGATCCAAGATGAGATAGGAATCCAGAGAATTAAGTCTAGCATTTGGGACTGTTTTTGCTGAGGAGACATTTGCTGGGCCAGAAGAGGTGGCTGGGTATCTGAACAGCATTGCAACAGCCTTCCAGGGCTAGAAGAACAAACACCAGACTCAAGTGATGGTCAACGGAGAGGACTTCATGTAACTCTCTGTACTTAGCACTGGGCTTTTAAGAGCTGCATCTTTAGAGTAAAGGACTAACCCTGATATTACCTGCAGTCTGATCTTAAGTCCTTTAGATTGTCTAGAAAATGTCAGTTGTTATTATATTGAGGTAATTTTGTATTGTTAATATGTTTAAGACCCTGCAGAAACTTAAATAAAACATGCCTGAAGGAAAGTAACATCTATGCTTTGTCACAATTTATTTCTATAAATAGTTGTAAAATTGTAATGATCAACACAAAATCAAATATAATGAGGGGATGAGGCAAATAAACAAAAATCAGCACAAAAAACAGAACTAGGAGTAGACTCACAGATGCTCCAGAGGCGGTTACTAGATGCAAACTGTGAAATAACCGTGCCTGTTATGTTCATGGAGATAAAAGCCAAACTTAACATTTTCAGCAAGGAGGGAAAAAAAAAAAACTTCAGCAAGAAACTATAATTATAAGAAGTGACATTACCTGATTGAAATGAGTTGTATCTGTCAAGCTCCAAATAGGAGAGAAAAACCACACAGTAATTTAAACAGGGAAGAATCCAATATAAAGAATTATGTACTATAACAAAGGCTCAGAGTAATGAGAGATTGGCTTATAAGAAATAATAAGAACTCTAATAATATTGAAATAGCAGATTAAGGAGAAATCACTAACCCTAGGGCTGAGATAGAACACCCAAGGAAGGGTCTTCTCCCGCTCCAGGACTGAGATTCTGAATTTTTGAGAGGCATTGGCTAAATATGGCTCAATGAATAACAGAAATCCCTGTGGTGCTGCATTGGTGGGACTTGTTGGAATTATCCCCTCTGAAACTTGCCAGAAATCTGCTCTTTAGGGTGTTGGGGAAAGCTGTCCTCAGGGAAGGGTCCCACTAGAGATGCTCTACTACAAAACTGCCAGGATAGGGAGAACTGGACACACTGCGGGAGCTAAGTGCTAGGGAAGCTACAGTCATGGTAGAATCCTAGCACTGGAAAAGCCGTGTGCTCTGCCAGAGTCTGCTTATTAGCCCAGTACACTGGAGCCAGGAAGCAAAACCCTTTCCCTGCAGTGTCTCTCCAGCACCCTCCACTAAGAAAAGCTCAGTGCCAGCTGACATGAGGAAGAAATAGTTAAAGGGACAAGATCTATTTTCAAAGAGCAGTCCAAAAGAATAAATCTGGAGTTGAGTGGTAATGAAATCAATAACCAGAGTAAGAAACAAGAAGAAATTTTATAACTGGAAAACAAAATATCCAAAGGTAAGAAAACAGATGTGTGTAATAGTGCATTAGGCACAACTGAAGAAAGAATTAGGGAACTGGAGGACAGGTCAGAAAGATGTAATATACAGATGATAAGAGACATTTATGATAGAGTTGAAGGATTCTAAATACATGCCGTCCAATGTGATGCCCACTAGCCAAACATGGCTGTTTAAATTGAAATGGATTACAAGTGGGCACCTGGGTGGCTCAGTGGGTTAAGCCTCTGCCTTCGGCTTGGGTCATGATTTCAGGGTCCTGGGACTGCTCAGCGGCGAGCCTGCTTCCCCGCCCACCCCTGCCTACTTGTGATCTCTCTCTGTCAAATAAATAAATAAAACCTTAAAAAAAAAAAGAAATGGGTTACAAGTAAACAAACACCTAAAATTCATTTCCTCTATCATGTACTTCAAATGCCCATGAGCTCCAGCAAGATATAGAAAAGTACCATTATTGCAGCAGGTTTTATTAGTGCTGGATTAAATATTGTCTTAATTAGAACCCCATACAGGAGAAAAATGGAGCAGAAACAATATTTGAGGAGGGTTGGCTGAATAATTTCCAAAACTAAAGGAAGACATCAAGCCACAGGTTTTAGAAGGCCAACAAATCATAAGCAGGGTAAGTAAAAAAGAAACCCCTTACTTAGACCAAGAAAATCTTTAAGAAAAACCAAAGACTTAATGGTAAAGAGTTGAAAGCTTTCCCTTTGATGTAAGGAACAAGGCAGGAATGACTGTTCCCACCACTTCTAGGTGACATTTCTTGGCCAGGGCTGTAAATCAAGAAAAGGAAATCAGAAATATAAGAACTAGAAGGAAGGCCAAGGGGTCACTTTTGAAGGCCACATTATTACGTACTTAGAAAATCAAAGAGAATTTATAAATTACCAGAATTGGTAAGTTGGTGAATGTAAAGTCAATGTTCAACGATTAAAAAATAAATCTTAAAATGTACCACTTTTTATGACAAAAAATGATAAACTACCTAAAAACAAATCTTACAGAAGATATGTAATATCTCTAAGTAGAAACTATAAAATTGTATTACAAGTAACTAAAAAGAGCTAAATAAATGGAGAGATGTGCCATATTAATGAACTGGAAAACCCAGCTATCATAAAGCTATCACATCTCCCTAAACTGATGTGTAGATTCAGTTTGATTCCCTCTCAAGAGATGTTTTTGACAATCTGGTCTTAAAATTTATATGGAAATACAAAGGACCCACAATAATCAACACTCTGCCCTGAAGAACAACATGTGGGGAAGGTTTGCTCTTCCAACTGTTAAGACTTATTATAAAATTATACATTAAGTCAATGTTGTATAGATATTTAGTAGTAGAATAGACTAGAGATCCCAGAAACAGATCCTGGAATACACACAAACACAGGTTTTGACCAAAGTGTCAATACAAAACAATGGGAAAAGATTCACTTACAGATAAATGATCCTAGGACAACTGGTCACCCATAAAGAAAAAATGGAACTCAACTCTTACCCCAAACTGTACATGAAAGTCCATCCCATTGAAGTTGTCGACTAAATGTGAAAAGCAAAGCAATGAAACTTTTAGAATAAAACATAGTAGAATATCTTCATGACCTTGCCTTAACACTAAAATTCTTTTAAAATATTGATACATCTGTGTACCTTAAAATTCAGAACTTCTGTTCATGAAAAGATACTGTAAGGAAAGTACAAAAGGCTAGCTACAGATCAGGAGAACTACACTTGCATCTGACAAAGGGGCTTAAATCTAGAATATTGAAATAAGTACTGAGTCAATAAGAAAAGGACAGATAGGGGCACCGGGGTGGCTCAGTGGGTTGAAGCCTCTGCCTTCAGCTTGGGTCATGATCTCAGGGTCCTGGGATCGAGCCCCGCGTCGGGCTCTCTGCTCAGCTTCTCTCCTCTCTCTCTGCCTGCCTCTCTGCCTACTTGTGATCTCTGTCTGTCAAATAAATACATAAAATCTTAAAAAAAAAAAAAAGAAAGGACAGATAACCCAGCAGAAAAATTGGCAAGAGATTGAACTTTACAAAAGCAGAAATCCAGATGGTCAATAAACATTTGAGATCATGTCCAACCTCATTAGTAATTAGGAAAATAAAAACTTAAATCACAACAATATACCACTACTCACTCACCAGAATGGCTAAAATTTTAGAAACCGACTAAATGCATTATTGGTGGGAATAAATTGCAACAATCACTTTGGGAAACTGTGGCATGGTGTCCTAAAATAGAAAATCCTCATACTCTGTGACTCAGCAATTCTACTCGGAGATATATACCTGCCCTGAAAAATGCTCATACAGATGAAAAAGATGTATATGAACGTATACAGTATTATTTGAAATCACCCAAGACTAGAAGGAACCCACATGTCCATGGACGACAGAATGGGTAAGTGGTATATTCGTGGAAGGAATGCAGTGGGAGTTGTATTCATGGAAAGCAATCAATGATCACACAGTGGTCTCTGTATGCGGCAACATGGATGAATGGGCTCCAGTAGCAACCAAGAGACGAAGAGGAGCTTCGCCTGAGCTGGAGAAAAGTGACTGCTGCGAGCAGAGAAGCCAGCAGATGGAGGTGCCCTTAGTCCCTGGGGCCCCAACCCGCACCTCAGTGCTGCCGCATCGGCTACTGCTTCTCTATCTTGCAGTGAAGATCACGTTCCTTTTCGCATCTGTCCTACGCTCTGGATTCCCTCTCATTTCTGAGTCTTCAACTCACTTTCTGGATGGGAGCCCGATTCTCTCCCAGGGTTCCTTAGCACCGCAGTTATTTGTTTGCAGTTAGTCTCCTTGCCAAAGTGTGAGCTCCTTAGGGGCAGAAAGCCCTTCTGTTGGGACCATCCTGCATGGCCAGAGCTTCAGAGGGTTCGGCACTTGGAAGAGGTTCAGTGACCACAGTCATTTGCTTGATGCATGGTCCCACTCTGCCTCGAGGCAATGCGGCACTTTGCAAGGGTCTTACTCTTTCCCGGTTTCCCATCTCCTCACCTGTGAAGGAGCTCTCCCCTCCAGGATTCCGGGATTCTCTGGTCTCTGGGACTGGCCCCGGTGCATACTACCCAGAATGCTAAGTACCTCCTTTCTTCAGGAGGTACTGAAAATATCTGAAGCAGAGAAGGAAGAAGGAGTAAGCTCAATTTAACTGAGTGTCTACTATGCACTGGGATCTGTGATAGACTACCTGTGTTTTTTCTCCTGGATTAAAAAAATAATAATGTAAATCTCAAAACAACCTTTTTATTTTTTAAAGATTTTATTTATTTATTTGGCAGACAGAGATCACAAGTAGGCAGAGAGGCAGGCAGAGAGATAGAGAGGAGGAAGCAGGCTCCCTGCTGAGCAGAGAGCCCGATGTGGGGCTCGATCCCAGGACCCTGAGATCATGACCTGAGCTGAAGGCAGAGGCTTAACCCACTGAGCCACACAGGTGCCCTCAAAACAACCTTTTGAGGTGGCTGTCATTATCTCTTTTCTGCAAGTGCTTGAACTGAGGTTTAGGACTGGTGAATAATTTGCATAAGGTGACCAGCGCGTTGGCAGACCCTAGAATTGAGGGAGGGCAGGGTTGCTGTCCTTCCGCTCCCCCTGTTTGCCTCTCCTGGTCTGATCAGAAGATGAAGGACATGTGGAAAGACCATCAATAGGTCATCAGAGTCTAGCTTGAGTTCGAAATTGACTTCTACTTCCTACAAGCTGTGAGGTCTTGAGCAGCTAAACTAAAATCTCTGGGCCAACCTAGCTGGGTATTCCCACCGCGTGGGGGAGGTGGGGCTGTGAACTGAGTCCAGGGGCAGGTTTCACAGGGCTGGGGGTTCAGGTGGGTTTCAGCTCTGCCCTGTCCTGTCTCCAAGTCTGAAAGGGAACAGAACGAGGGAGGATCTCGCCTGCACAGAAAACCCAGGAGCGGAGAAGAGTCCGCAGGTCTCCGATTGTTTCCCAACTCCTGAGCCGCCCCCACTGGACAGGTGTGATGTGCTGCTTACAAGACACCCCTGCAGTGTATCACACGCTACAAAATCCCCGTCCTCTGACCTTGGGGTCCACTGTCACTATCTCCTCCAGTTCTACCACAGGCAGCAGCCCTCTCTTGAGTCTTGCTTGGATGTTTGGTTTGGAAAAGGCTGAAGTTTTCCCAAACAAACGCCACATAGCATGCATGGAAGGTTCCAAAATTCTCTAGCTGGTCTGTGGTTCCTTAGACCTCCAGAGGTGAGCTCCTGGAACCGATGAGACTTCTTATCTAGAATGCACTTAGTCTTAAGAATGGGGCTCCCAAACCTGCCTTCTCCTCTTGGATTTTGGAGACAATCTTGTGGAACTTCTTTTTTCTCCTGTTTGGTCCTTTATTGTTTCAGTCAGAAGGTGCAGTCTGGAGAGAACTTACACACTGGTCTCTGAGGACCCGCGCATAAGGCGGCATTCAAAGTATTGCACCTTGCTCAAGCCAGGAATGTCCTCAGGATACTTCCTCTCCCCCAGCCTCCACCCTGATTTTTAAACGATGAACTAGAAGAGATGCTTTGAGGCTGAGTTATGGGAGACTCTGGCCGTGGCAGTCTGGCCCGCAGTCCCTGCAGTCTCCCCTAAGTCATAGAAGTTGACAGTAAGGTCTCAAGGGAAGTAAAAGAAAAAAACATGTTCTTATTCTGAGAAGGGGATGGCAGGGTATGGAATGACAGCAGAGAATTTCATGAACCACGGGGCTGGGGTCTGACTCCAACCCCCTCCCCTGGTCCTATTCAGAGTCTATTCAGAGCCTACTAACTTTTGTGAGTTTCTGCTTCGACAGAACGAGGGAATCTGAAACCAGGCCATCAGCCTCTGTCTGGGCCCTGAGGTCGAGGCCTTCACATTAACTATGCTCTTGCCTCTTCTGCCTGTGTCTGGGCCCTTCTTATACATTTGACTCTATTTACCCAAATGGATCCCCTGTGCCTGAATGATTCTCCTTTACTTTGCAAGTCTTCACTCTGAACTTTCCCCGTGAGTGTTCACTTCAATTGAACAGACATTCCTAGAGGGTTGTGGTCCCTGCCTTCGAGACGCTTTTAACTTTGGGAGCACCTGGGTGGCTCAGTCCATTAAGTATCTGCCTTTGGCGCAGGTCATGATCCCAGGGGCCTGGGATGGAGCCATCATTCTGCTACGGCTCAGGTACAAATTGAGACAGTGACAGAGAAAGAATTAGAAAGGAAGGTTGAAATGATGTCACTGAGGGTCTGCATGCCAAGCTCAGAAGCCTAAATATTTTTGCATAAAAATGTTGAGCCAGAGCAAAATTTTGAGTGAAGAAATGTCCAAGTCTTGGGACACCTGGGTGGCTCAGTCAGTGAAGCATCTGCCTTTGATCATGTCATGATCCTGGGGTCCTGGGATTGAGCCCGGCACTGGGCTCCTTACTCAGCAAGGAGTCTGTTTCTCCCTCTCCCTTCCCCTGCTGGAGTTCCCCCTCTTTCTCTCTCTCTCAAATAAATAATTAAAATATTTTTAAAAAAAGAAGAAGAAAGAAAGGGAGAGAGAGAGAAAGAAAGAGAGAAAGGAATGCCCAAATCTCAGTCTGTGAGCCATTTAATCCCCAGTCAGTCACCAAATCTACATCCATAGCCTCTGGCATCCATTCAAGTCTCTCCATCCTTAGGGTCACCGCAGTCCTTGTTCATGTCACCATCTCCTCTCACCTGTGTGTGTGCTGCGGTGCCCTAACTCATTTTCCATTCTCCAGACTCCCCGCTGTCCTGGCTGCTCCTGAGCGACTCCCCACCAGCAGCCAGACTTGGCCTCTGTCAGAGCACATATCCAATGGTGTCAGTTTCCTGTTTTGAGACTTTCGAGAGCTTCATGTTACCCTCAAGATGAAGCCAAAATTCCTTTCATATTCCACACCTGTCCCTTCCTGTCTCTTGCCATTCCTGTCACAATCTCTAATGCTGCAATCCCTTTCTCTGTGAGAATGTCCCTTTCGCTCTTCGCCTGGCCTGACCCTACAGGTGGTGGGTCAAGGTTCGGCTCAGGGGTTACCTCCTGGGGAGCCGGCTCTGACACCCATCCTATCCTCCGGCTTCTTCAGCTCCCCAGGCTTCCTGTTGTTTTAACTCTTACCACACAGTGTTGAAATAGTCTGTTGATTTATTTTCCCCCAACTCTCTGTTCTATTATAGGATCTGTGTTCCCACACAGCAGGTACTTGGAACTCAAAAAGGAAAATGTTTCCTCAAAGGGAAGAGTAAGTGTTCACTTCCTCTCTGGACTGACTTCTCCTGGCCCCCAAAGCTCCCACACACTCTGGAAGAGTTATGTGCTCCCGTTTCTTCTTCTCTTCTTCTTCCCATTGTCTTCCTGCCCCTAAATCTGTCCAAAGAGGTGACTGCCGTGGTCCAACAGCTATGCGAAAGCTGGAGTAAGGTACCAGACCATAGCAGCAGTGGCCTTTGGGAAGTAGGACAAGAGTTGGTATTGTATTCTTTCCATTTAGCTTCGGTTTATTAAATTTAGTATATTTTATAACGGGATTTTTTTTTTTTTTTTTAGCAAGAAAGATCAGTAGATGGGGACTGAAAGAGCTTGGTTTCAGTCAGAAAAGCAGAATAGTGTATACAGTAAACTACCATCTGTCTAAGAAAAGAAAAGCAAAAGACATATTTATAAAAGCCTTTAGGAGGCCATGTAAGAAATGGACAGTACCAGTCACCATCTTGGAGGGGAGCTGGGAGCCTGGGACCTGGGAAGACAGACTTTTCACTCCATCTCTAAGCATATTTTGGATTTTGAACCACATGAATGTATTATCTATACAAAAAAGAAGAAGAAGAAGAAGAAGAAGAAGAAGAAGAAGAAGAAGAAGAAGAAGAGGAGGAAGAAGAAGAAGAAGAAGAAGAAGAAGAAGAGGAAGAAGAAGAAGAAGAAGAAGAAGAAGAAGAAGAAGAAGAAGAGGAGGAAGAAGAAGAAGAAGAAGAGGAGGAAGAAGAAGAAGAAGAAGAGGAGGAAGAAGAAGAAGAAGAAGAAGAAGAAGAAGAAGAAGAAGAAGAAGAAGAAGGAAGAAGAAGAAGAAGAAGAAGAAGAAGAAGAAGAAGAAGAAGAAGAAGAAGGAAGAAGAAGAAGAAGAAGGAAGAAGAAGAAGGAAGAAGAAGAAGAAGAAGAAGAAGAAGAAGAAGAAGAAGAAGAAGAAGAAGAAGAAGAAGGAGAAGGAGAAGAAGAAGAAGAAGGAGAAGAAGAAGAAGGAGAAGGAGAAGTAGTAGTGTTGGGACGCCTGGGTGGCTCAGTGGGTTAAAGCCTCTGCCTTCGGCTCAGGTCATGATCCCAGGGTCCTGGGATCGAACCCCACATCGGGCTCTCTGCTCAGCGGGGAGCCTGCTTCCTCTCCTCTCTCTCTGCCTGGTTGTGATCTCTCTCTGTGTGTCAAATAAATAAATTAAATTAAATTAAATTTTAAAAAAAGGAAGTGTAAATTGAAAACAGCTGAGCTTAACGTCTACCCCACTAGATAACTTCGGAAACCTCACTTTCCCCACCTGGAAAATGGAGAAAACGTGTGGCCATCACAGGGTTGTTGCAAGGAGTGGCAGGCGAGGGAGTGTGGACAGGGCCGGGAAGCTTCGAGGCACCCACCCAGGCCAGGCCAGGCCGCACCTTCTCATTCCATGCCTCCTTCCGTCAGTTCACCCCTTCTCGTCCTCCAGATGAAGCTGTCAAGGCCAAGCCTTGTGCCCGCCAACATGCCCCCCCCCCCGCCACCGCCCTGCCATTAGAAGTGCCTAACTTGGCCCTCCGCCGGTTGGAACCCAGCTAATAGCATGAAGGCAAAGCCACACTCTGGGGATCTGGGCATTTCAAAGCAGTGAACAGCGCTTTTTGTTCTCTCAGGCTCTCAGCCTGCCAGCTAGTTCCACACATTAGAAATATTTTGGGTCAGCACTGCAGTTTTCAACCATAGATTCATTTTGTTTCATGACTGCTTCCTTATAATAGCTCTGGGAAAAACTTCACTGGGCCGGGACCCAAACCACGTTCCTGGCATTGCAAGCTACGTTCAAGATGGTGTCTTCGGTTAGTAGTCATAAAAGACGTTGAAATCTCCTGCAACTTACTAAGAATCGTTCTGGAAAGAAAAGGACCGTTTGGGTTGAGTTTCTAAAGGGCTGTCAGCACCGTGACCTTCAAGCGGTTGGAGGCAGGAAGAGGAGCATAACTTACCGTGTTTCTGCCTGTTCAAAGAGCTCTGCTTTTCTCAGCAGCCCTGTGAATTTTTTTTCTCCTGGATGTGGATATTTATTGAGTATCAGTGAGACTTGTCATGCCACAGGAAGTACTTTCTTTGTTGCCTGGGATACGGTTACCAGATTTGGCAAAATAGAAATATAAGATACCAGTTAAGTCAAAATTCCAGATAAATAATGAACATATTTTTAGCCTAAGTGTGTCCCACGCAATATCTGCCTACTTACACTGAGAATCATTCCGTGTGGATCTAAAGTTCAGCTTTAACTGAGTGTTCTGTGTTTTATCCGGCGTCCTTGCCTGTGAAGGACACAGGGAGAATCCCCGTTAGCTCTGCAGAGGAGACAAGAGGCCCATTTCTCTTGCCGTCTGGCCTGGTCCTCTTTCTTGAAACCAGCCCTCCACCCCTGGGCCACAAGATCAGACCCCAAAAGGGCCAAGACCCCAGCATGCTTGCTTTGCTACACCTTCTCTCTTGAGCACCCTGTCCTGCATCCCGCTTTCAGAGTAATATCTGCTCTCCTGGTTCCTGCCTTAGCCCATGTTCTCCTACAGGCTCTTGCATTGCCTGGACCTTGTCACAGTCCCATACAGCTCCCCTGGGTGGCCTTACTCCCTCTTCAGCAAGAGACTCACATTTCTGCACAAATACCTTCTGTGTCTACACTGAGGAATGGTTTGGCCTGATTCACAGCAGCTCTGAGAACCTGCTTTGGCTCCGGGTCCTCTGACTTGGGCTCTCACCAGATTTGTCCTGTCCTTTTAAGATGAATCTCCTTGAATCCAGCTCAGGGAGGAATTTGCTTTGACGTAGTCCTGTGCTCCCTTTCCTTTTCTTTTTTAGAGATTTTATTTATTTGACAGAGAGAGACACAGCAAGAGAGAGAACACAAGCAGGGTGGGTGGGAGAGGGAGAAGCAGGTTTCCTGCAGAGCAGGAGACGGATGCGGGGCTCAATCCCAGGACCCTGGGATCATGACCCAAGCCAAAGGCAGATGCTTAACAACTGAGCCACCCAGGTGCCCCCCGTGCTCCTTTTCAATGAGAGGCCATATGAATAGGGCCATCTTACCAGCTTAGTGATGTCTATCGAACATTGCACTTCAGAGGACATGAAATACCAGAATTTATGTTGGTTTGCTAGGACTGCTGTAATGAGGTACCACAAATTTACTGTCTCACAGTTCTAGAAGATGGAAGCCAGAAATCTTCTGAAACTGTAGGGGGAATCCTTCCTTGCCTTTCTCTGACTTCTGGCAGATTGCGGGCCATCTTCCTTGGTCTCCAGACGTATCGCTCCAATCTTCCATCTGTGCGTCGCCTTCCCCCTGTGTCCTGTCAGCCAAAGGCTGTCTGTGGACACGGATTTTAACATAAATTCGTTGGTTGCTAATAAATAAAAATTGGAAAAGCTGACACAAAAATCTGGACTTCTTTAGGCCTTTGTAATTAAGACAACAACATAGGCTTTGTTGGAGAGCCGGTGACAGACTTGTCATACACGAGTGCAAATGGGTTTGTCATGTCCTTTCCCAAGAAGAAGCACAGAAAAAGGCTGGAAGACACAGGCTCTGGTCCCTTGACGTAGGACGTATGGGGAGGCTGAGGAAGGGCTGAGCGGCAGGCACTGAAGCCGGTTTGGGGCCGGGCGTTTTCACATGTGGAGCCACACCTCAGACTCTCCTCTGTGGCACTGGGCAGCGGTCCCCACCCTCGAGTCAGCTGTCCTCACTCCTTCCGGACCTCTGCACCCCCAGTGGTCCAACTCCTGAAGGATTTCCTATTTCTCCGGCAATTTCCTCCGTCATGAGAAAAGGATCTTTGAAGGATATTTTTGGAGACTTTGATAATCTATACAAGTTTTGGCTAAGGAAGTGTTTGTTGCGATTCCTGGCTATGCATATTTCCATCTGGTTCCACATGGTTTCTGTGTCTCTCCTCACCCTGCAAGTTAATTAGAGTTCTAATTTTCAGTAATATTTCTCACATGTGCAATTTTTGTACTACTTAGAGCCTTTGCTGAGAAGAGTTCCACAAACTGCCGTCTGTGTTTATTTTTCTGTTTATAGAGCAGAGTGTGCCCATCCTTGCACCAAGGCAACACCGTAGCTAAAACTCTACTCCTTCGTTTAGTCAAAATTTTTCTTTTCCTGGTTAAGAACCATCACCTTCTTAAAATTTTTTTTGGAACTTCCACTACTGACACACAACATTTGGCTTTTTTAGGACCATTTTCTATAAAGCTACTCATCTCTTTCAAATAAATTTAAGTATAATACCTACACAAACTCAAAGTTAAAATCCCTTCACGAGAGAGTTGGAATGAGAAGAGCATGCTGAGTTTCGGGTGCTGGCTGGTCAGCAAGGCAGGGTTTCTGGGAGTCCCAAAGTTCTGGGTTTATGATGTGGCAAGATGTACTCAGGTGACGCTACGAGGTAGACATCACAATCCTCCACGTGCTGGAGGTGGGACGGCCAGAGGTCTGAGCCCAAGGAGCTTGCCCAAGGTCACTCAGCTACAGGATAGCAAAGCCAGACTTTGAACTCAGTTCTTTCTCACATCAAAGCTGAATACTTCCACAGACGTGCTCTCCCGCCTTCTGGCCAGATGACCACCTACCATGCATCTAACCGCCCGGGAAGATCTCGGAGGGAGCACACTCTTTGGTGGGGAAGGTTGGTGGCGGCAGTGGTGAGTTAAGAAGACACATTTTTTTACTTTATTTGCTCGTGTTTTATCCAATGCCAGTTTATTACCTTGGTAATTTTTAAGAAGTGATAAAATATAAAAAATCAATCAATAAAAATAGAGATTTGAAGTCTCAAAGAAAATTAAAGAAATGGAGGCTCAGCAAAACCACATTCCTCTATGTCATCGGCCTTTAGAATTCTTAGACAAATTTTTGAGACTAGTTGAAAGTGCCCTTGTAAATCAATGGATGTTAAGAGTCTGGTATTAGCTTAGTTGAATTTTGTCTCATGTATATGATTGCTCAGCTTATGACTTTTTGGGGTGAATTTTATAAATATGAATACACAAAGGATGGCAAGCCCCCTCTGTTCTGATTGCAGCTTTTGCCAACTGTTCTTTGTGACATCTTGCGCAAACTGCATAAACTTCCTCGTCCCGAGTAGGCATTGTTGGATCTGTTGGGACACTGGAAATCAGAACAGTAGATCTCTCTCTCTCTCTCTTTTTTCTTAGACAACTAAGTAACAGAAAAACAATTAGGTAATAAAAGTTATACGAGAAAGGAAACATACAGTGCACTGCTTAACTCAACGGTAAACATTTATGTAGTTGGTATAAAATGGACTGTTAATGTATCAATATATTTGGAGAATGAAAGGGAAAAAAGGAATAGGTGGTTGTGTTAAATGCACAAAAATCCTGTCAAAACATTGGATCCGAAGTTAACCTATATCAGAAGCATCAGCTAACATGGGGAAGGGCTGCTGTTTTCACTGTAAGCTGGTAATCCGTTACTGTCGGGGTCCTTGCTTGAGACGGTGGAACCCACTGGAGCGTTTTTTCTCAAGAAGAGAGCAAGCAGTTTATTAAGGAAGAGCTGTAGCTCCAAGAACCATGGGAAGACGGAAGACAGAGACTCTAGGCCGTGTTTCTGCTGTGGTTGGCAGAGTCGAACTGCTGAAGCGGCCACAGAGGGAGCCACGGCCTCTACCACGCGCAGGGGCCGCCACCGATGCCCACGGCCCCAGCTGTGAGCTGCAGGTTGAGCCTCCTCGCCACAGCCTCACTGGCAAAACGCATCCCCGCGCCCTCCCGCTTTCCCCACTTGCTCAGTTCCAAATCAAGGGTATGGAAGGGCCCAGGTGGCAGGCAGAAGCCACCTCATGTGTCTCTGGGGGGTGCCGCGCACCGCCAAGGTCTAAACAGCCTGGGAAGGCAGGTTTACACGACATGGAACTGTTCAAAAAATTTTATGTTTTGAAGTCAAGTATACATATTGCTTTGATGAAAATAAAAAGAATTTTTTTTTTAAAGTCTTTGTGATCCTTAAATAGAGGACTTCTGGCATTGCCAAGTACTTTTGTTTTAAAGGATGAGCTGGCGTTTTCCTGGGAGGCAGGTGGAAAGTTACCTCAGGGTTTGGTTTTCATCTTGCTCCTTTATTTAAAGGGATTCAGGGCAGCCATCTTGCTGGCTCAAGGGAAGTAAAGGGCAGGAAATGACTATGTCTTTACTCAGGAAAGAAAGACACTAGGAAAGCCAGTGCCTCCTTCTCCGGAGACTCCCTGCTTCTCCAGACCCCTTAACAGGCAGATCTGTGTCGACATTTGAAGCTTGATAGTCCTAGCAGCAGTCATCTAGAATTGCACTGTGTCTCAGACAGATAGCTGAGAGCCCTGCCAGGGACAGCTGCCCATGGAAGAAGGAACAAGTTGCACATGCTAAGGGGCGTATTTATAGCAGCTGGAGCTAAATAAACTACAACCAGCCCAGTCCTAAAGCTCAGCCAAACACAACGGTGTAGGAACCCCTGATGAGTGAAGCCTTAGCACAAAGGAACGGAAGTGGGGTGGGAAGAGAGGCACCTTGGTCATAGAAATCGCAGAGACGGAGTCACCCTGATGCTCTGTGCGGCCTGAAGAGATGGACACACAGGGGGCAACTGGCCACAGGCAGCTGCCGCAGGTGTCCTCACATGGCTGGCTCCCATGCCAGCTGGATCAAAGGCTGTGGAACAGAGAGGAGAAGCCAAGAGGAGCTCCAGGAATGCTTTTCCTGAAATCTGCAGGAGAATGGAGGACCTTATGAAACAACTTCACGTTTAGTTAAGGTGTTTTTCCCCCAGTTTTAATGAGATATGATTGACATACAACATTGCATTCATTTTGGGTATGCAACATTTGTACGTATTGTGAAACGATCTCCACAATAAGTTTCGCTATTATCCACCACCTCACACAGTTACTCTTTTATTCAAATTGAATTGTTGAAAGTTTGCCTTTCATGTGCACCCCATTTTACCTGTTGAAGGGCACTTTTGGACACAGATGAACGTTGGAGAAACCTGCTTCCATAGTGGAAACATTGTTGCAAATGATGGAAAGCACTTTGTGGAGAAAGAAATAAGCGGGAGGAGAGACAGGGGGAGTGTCTCTGCCCCACTGCCTTGGACCCAGCACAGAGTGGGTACCAGGGTGTGGCCAGGAGCCCAGACACTGGATTTAGGAAGTTCTTTCAGCCAGAGCTGGTCTCCGTGAATGCACACAGCCAGAGCAGCTCTGGAGAGACATGGGCTCCTTGCTTGCCACCATCACCTACCATCGAGGGACCAAGTCTGGGGAGACCGAGCCATGTTCCTTACAGAGCTGCCCCGGCAAGTTGGGCAGCACTAAGAGGGAAAACCTGCAGCGAGGAAGACTGACCAAGCAGTGCCCAGTGTGACCCCTACTTGAAATCAATAAAGAGATTTTTTTTTTTTTTCTGAGAGAGAAAGGTAAAAAGAAGTATGCTGAGACTTGGGTATAACAAGATTATGTTCCTTGTTCCTGGATCCTGCACGTTATGTTGGTTGATTACTCACCATGGCTGTGTTGGGGGAATTCGGGCTTTTTTCCCTGCGGAGTTGGGCAATCACAGTTCTGAGGGTTAAAATAAACAAAGAAGCATGGCGCCCATGGGTACCTCTGGGTGGCTCAAAGGGAAAGGAGAAAGCAGGGGCCTCCTTGTCAAGGGGACAGAGGACTAGGAAAAAACCCTGCCCCCGGAGACCCTGACTGAAGGGGGGATTACGCATATCAAACCTCCAGTATCCTGTCCTTTATTCCTCCCACCCCTACCTCTCTCAGGTGCCCAAAGCAAAAAACAACACCAGAGTGACAACGTGGTTAGCTTACAGAGGGAGTGATGAACACAAATTCAAACAAGATTTTCGAGTCTGCCTGGACCCAGCCCTAGTTATGCTAACTTTCCAAGTGGTTAAATCCATGATTCCCAGCCCAGATTGGAGGACACCCCCAGGTGTCTATTTCAAGGGCGATTGTGAAATAGTAAAACTAAAGTGATTTGAAGTCCCTGCAGTTAAAAACAAGCTCACACCCTTGCGTTCTCTAAACGCACCCACTTTGGGAAGGGAAAGAGATTGAGAAATCTGGTAGACAAAACTCTTCTGTCCAACTCCAATAGGCTGCTCCAGCAATCAAAATACCACTTTGTATTTGGGTAACGCTTTGTGGCATTGAGGGCACCTTTCGATTACTGGGTTAGTGGCTAAACGTGCAAATTAATACAAAAGATGACTGTTCCAGCCTCAGCACTGCTCGGAGGTAGAACTAGAGACGTGGCCTTCCTCCGGCTCAAAGCCATTGCTATGTACTAGCTCACCTGTGACATTTCAGTCTGACAGCAGCTGGCCAAGGTGACATTAGGAAAGAGGCCTGGACAGCGGACAGTCGAGCAGTCGGCGTGGAGACGTCCCACCAAGGACAGTGCAGCAGGCGGCCATTGTCAGCCAGAAGAAGGGGAGACAGCTCCGGGCTGGCTTTCCCTCTGGGCAGAGCTCCTCCATAGCTTGAAATCCCAGGGTAGCAGCATGAGCAGTTGGCCAGGTCCAGAGGAAAGAGCCCTCCTCCAGTACTTTCTTTGGCCAACAATGCAAATTTGGACGATTACCATTTTTGTTTCACAATGGGAAAGGGAAGTCATTAAGTCCCATATAATTATGCCTTTTCAAGGACTGTGCCTCAAATGCAGTCAGCTTTATGGTTGTTTGTCTAGATGTGTCTCCCCTGTACTGTCTTCCTGGGGGCTTCTGGGGCAGCCTGGGCGTGAGCAGTCCTCTCTGGAGCCCCCGAGGAGATGGTGGGTGGACTCGAGTCTGCATGGGACCAGAAGCCAGTGCAGCGAGGTCAGCTCTTCTGAGTAGCTGCTCTGGGGGTTCGCCTCAAGACATGCCAAGCACTCCACATTCCTCCCACTCAACTGCGAGGCCTTCTGTCATTTTTAAAACTTGAGATGAAGACACCGAGCCTCAGAGCATCAGATAAGAAGGCAAAGGACCCCACGTCCTAGGCCATTGTCCCCAGAGCTGCTCCCCTCGCTGCTGACCACCCGGATTAACAACCTGCACTGGGGAGAGGGAGTCATTTTCTGGGAGTGACGTGGCACTTGGGGAATTGAGAGAGAATTTACCTCTGCTAGGTCCTTCCACGGTTCATACGCCCCAGCAGGCCCACTAAGTTGCTGATATAAAGTCACCGTAGGACTTCCCAGGTTACAAAATGCTTAGTGGTGATTAGTCGTCAATCCTCCAAGCGGCCCCGTGAGGCAACAACGTGCTACTCGGGGTACTTACCCTGTGGTGGCAACTACTGAAGTACCTTAGTTAGTCCTCACAGCAGGGGGGCGGGTACTCATTTTCCTATTCGCGGCTGAGGAAATGTGAGGTCAAGTGAGGACTGAAGCTCGTGAACAGCGAGGCCCAGGCTGAAATCTTCTGTCTGTTTGTTCCAAAGTCCACCCTCCTACCAGCCTGGAGCGCTGCGCCTCTGGAAAGTCCCTAGAACCGAGCTGTGCTCACCGAAACACGGACTCCTGTGGGGGCATCTGCACTCATGATGGGTTGGTATTTATTTTAAGACAATAACATGGAAATGGGAGAATGGAGAGCAAACTTGGTTTTATTTATTTTTTAAAAAGATTTTATTTATTTATGAGAGAGGAGAGAGAGTGTGAGAGAGAGAGCAAGCATGGGTGGGGGGAGGGAGAGGGAGAAGCAGACTCCCCACTGAGGAGGGAGCCTGACAGGGGACTCAATCCCAGGACCCTTAGAATCATGACCTGAGCCAAGGTCAGACCCTTAACTGACTGAGCCACCCAGGTGCCCCCCAAACTTAGTTTTAAAGACCATAAACACAAGACAAAAACAGAAACAGTGTTTGTATTGGAGACCCAGCTTGGCAAGGTTCAGGAAGGCCTTCAGCTTCATCGGGCAGAGCTTCATTCCCCATTCCTGGCCCTGGCTTCACCCTGCTCAGCTCTGGGTCCACCTTGTTCCCTCCTGGCAGAAGGCCAGGGCGGGTGTTCTGCTTGTGGCTACGATGTTCCAGGCCGGATGGTTTGGAGTCCTCACAGGAGTATCACAGAGCACATGGCCAAGGGCAGAGGGACTGCTCCAGGCGCTGATGGGACCAGCCAGAAAAGTGAGTGAAAGACATCATTAATGAGAGTTTGGCTATCTGTCTTCAGAAGTCCAGCCCAAAGGGTATAAAGAGCGTTTAGAGAATGAGTTAGAATCGAAAACACAAAAACATGTTTTACAACAGTCTGTGTAACGACAGGTCTGACATTTACACACACGACGTACCATTATACTGAACACAGTTGCGCGATCCATAGGTGATATTAGGCAAAGTAATAATTTTGATAATCAGATCAACTGTATTTAAGCAACACATAAAGCCGCAGAGTTCCTAGAGTTTGGCATAGTTTATTTGTATTTGGGGGTGACGGCTAAAGCTGCAGAAGCACTTCAGGATTTGCTTTACCAACTCAGGGACTGAGTGTTGTATTATTTTATATTTTACTCCAAAAAACTAAAATTAAAAAAATTTAAAATAGAAAAGCACATTTCAGAATAATCCTTATGTCCTTTATTTCCTCTTTAAATTGACCATATCTGGCTATATACTCTTTTTTTTTTTTTTTTAAGATTTTACCCATTTATTTGACAGAGAGAGACACAGCGAGAGAGGGAACACAAACAGGGGAAGTAGGAGAGGGAGAAGCAGGCATCCCGTCAAGCAGGGAGCCCGCTGCAGGGCTCAATCCCAGGACCCTGAGATCATGACCCGAGCCGAAGGCAAATGCTCAAAGACTGAGCCACCCAGGTACACCTGGCTGTATACTCTTAACTTATTTCAGTGTTTTCCATATGTAGTTGGATCTGAAAAAAAAATATTCCTCAGGGCACACTATACATTATAGAAAATTACTGTCATTCTGTATTCACACTGACTGAGAATTACAAAAAGGAAAACCTGGGATCTAGAGTCAACTTCATTTTCCACATTGGTCATAAAAGGCAAATGACTATTTTCATTTAGGAAATGGGTTACCTTTTATTTTTGGTTTTTTTTTTTTTTGGGGTGAAATGGGTTACATTTTAAAAATTGGATTAAAAGATGCAGATAGTTTTCCCTGTTTATATGTAACTTCACATACTGAAGAGTGTTCTTAATGTTATTTTTTATCTCCCGCTCATTTATTAGCTTCTATGACCAGCTTTAGGTGGAAAGAAAATTTCCGGAAATGACTTCATCAAAAATCATACGCCACTTCTTCTTTAGTATAAACTTTCAATAGTCAGGAAAGGTTTTTAGATGTCAATTTTTCTACCTAAGTCCTGGCAGTTTGGACAAGCATGTGGTATTGGTTCAAACTATATATACTGTTTTATGATGATTCAGGCAAATTCAGGTTACAAGCATCTTTAGAGATGTTTAGGAGATCTCTTTAGGAGACTTGCAACCTTTGTTACTGAAGAAATAGATAAGGCTGCGCACGCAGATCATTTCTGACACCACAGTTAACCGAAATGGATGGCAGCAATATACTGCTCCTAGTATCAGATTAAAAACTTGGCAAGCATTCTTGACTCCTGTCTTTGTCTCACCTTCTACGTCCAAATCCACCAGGAAGTGCTTTTGACTCACCCCGCGGATATATGCAGAATCTTACCTCCGCTCGCCTTTTCCCCTGCCATCCTGGATTCAGGCATTGCCCCTCTCTGGCCCGCCTGCCCCTGTGCTGGTCCTCTTTCAGCCCATTTTCACATGGCAGCCAGAGTGTTCCTTTCAGAACATGAGTCAGGTAGTGTTGCTATCTTGCTCCAAGCCCTCCCATGGCCGCACTTCTCCCAGGATAAAAGCTAAGGTTCTGCAATGGCCCTGGGGGTCCACATAAGGCGCCCCACTGCCTCTTGTCCTGCAACTTCTGCCACAATCCCCTCTGTCCCTCTGCTCCCGCTGCAGGGACCTCCTCTGTCCTCACATCTGGGCACACTCCTGCCTCGGGGCCTTTTCTCTAACCGTTCCAAGATATTCATTCAGCTAGTTCCTTCAACCCTTTCAAATGTTTGCAAAATCTACCTTCTTTGTGAAACCTGTCCTGAATATTCGCATTTAAGATGGCAAACTCTGTCCACAAACCCTCTCCCTGAAACAGTGCCACATCTCCCCTATCCCACTCTCCTTCTCTTTCCAAGATCCTTGTCACCTTTGAGCACACTACGCAATTTGCCTTTATACTTGTTTGTTTTCTCCCTTTGCTGTAACCTACGTTTCTTGAAGGCAGAGGTCTTTGTTATGTTCATCAATGCATCCAAAAACTCTAGAATAGTCCCTCGTCCATAGCTGGCACTTGGTAAATACATGTTGGCGGGATCAATGCGATGCCTCCGTCTGCCTAATGGAGCAACCTCAAATGGTGGGAGGATGACGTCCCCAGCCCACCCCCAGCGCGGGCCATGGCTCTGTCATACTGAGGCCCCGCATTCCAGGCTCCTCATGACGGAGTCTGTTATCTTACCGATGCATTTATGGAGTGCCTGTTAGCCTTTTGTTTTTCTTTTCCTTTTTAGCACCTTTAATTCTCACCACCTCTACCTTTAAAATCCTTAAAGACAATTTCAGTGTGATAGTAAATTAAAACATCTTTTCTAACATGGGTAATTTATTCTGATGTATGTGCTTTTCCAGGTTTGCAGGTGGGGCCAGCCTCATGAGTGGGCCACACATGAAGTCTTATGCAGTTTGAAGGGACTGCGGAGGGCCCCAGATATCTTCCTTCCGGTGGCATGGTCCCCCATGAAGTTCACTGGGGGTGGAGGGATTGTTATGGAGGTTTGTGATGGCTTCCAACTGGGACAGGAGCATCCTGACCGTTCACTTATTTAGCTACAACCTAAATGGTGAGACACAATATGGAAAGAATGACATTAAAGAATGACAAAGTCGAGAACCTAAAAATGCACATTATAGCAAGAGCTCATTGCCAACATGTATGACAGTCATATATACTATGTACAATTGTGCTGAGAACCGTGTTCCTCTAGATGCCCTCCAGAATGGAACATCAGTGTCTAGTCAGGGGAAGAAAGGGGAAGAGTATATATGCCAAAAACCAAAGTGCTGGAGGCTGCTGGGATGGGCTCCCTCTGCCAACCTTCCCATGATCCTGGAGGAGGGCTGACTCTGGCTCTTTCCCTGACTAAGAGGTAAGGCTCAGTTTAAGAGAATGAATGCTTTAGAACAGCAATCAGTTACTAGAGAAATAGAAAAAGCTCTGTTCACATTTTTAAGACTTTATTTATTTGACAGACAGAGATCACAAGTAGGCAGAGAGGCGGGGGCGGGGGGGGGGGGTGGGAAGCAGGCTCCCTGCTAAGCAGAGAGCCTGATGTGGGTCTTGATCCCAGGACCCTGGGATCATGACCTGATCAGAAGGCAGAGGCTTTAACCCACTGAGCCACCCAGGCACCTCTCACATTTTAAAAAATCACTTCATAACAAAGGTGAGTGCAAGAAGGTTTTCATTTTTGGTGTTTTGAATGTTTTTTTTAAAAAGATTTTATTTATTTGAGACAGAGAAAAAGAGAGAGCATGAGCAGGGGGAGGGGCAGAGAGAGAAGCAGACTCCCCACTAAGCAGGACCCTGAGAGCATAACCTGAGCCAAAGGCAGATGCTCAACAGACTAGGCCACCCAGGCACCCTAAGAGTTTTTATTTTCCCCCCATCTGTCTGAACTGGGAAGTTAATGTGAAGGGATTTTCTGACCAGCAGTCTGGGATCAGTGTGGTCCTTCAGCCTTCCTTCCAGCATCACTGGGGCTGGCAGTTTTCTAAAAAATTAATGTATCATGTATGATTTGCTTCAGGGGTACAGGTCTGTGATTCACAGTCTTACACAATTCACAGCCCTCACCATAGAACATACCCTCCCCAGTTTCCATCCCCCCAGCCTCTCCATCTATCCCACTCCTTGTCCCTCCAGCAACCCTCAGTTTGTTTCCTGAAATTCAGAGTCTCTTATGGTTTGTCTCCCTCTCTGGTTTTGTCTTGTTTCATTTTACCCTCCCTTCCCCTGTGATCCTCTGTCTTTATTCTCAAATTCCTCATATCAGTGAGGTCATATGATAATTGCCCTTCTCTTACTGACTTATTTCGCTTAACATAATACCCTCTAGTTCCATCCCCATTGTTGCAAATGGCAAGATTTCATTTTTGTTGGCCGCGTAATATTCCATTGTATATCTCATCTTCTTTATCCATGCATCTGTTGATGGACATCTGGACTGTTTCCATAGTTTGGCTATTGTGGACACTGCTGCTATAAACATTGGGGTGCACGTGCCCCTTCGGATCACTACATTTGTATCTTTGGGGTAAATACTAGTAGTGCAATTGCTGGGCCGCGGAGTGGTTCTACTTTTAACTGTTGGATGACCCTCCACACTGTTTTCCAGAGTGGCTGCACCAGCTTGCATTCCCACCAACAGTGTAGGAGAGTTGCCTTTTCTTTACATCCTCGCTAACACCTGTCATTTCCTGAGTTGTTAATTTTAGCCATTCTGACTGGTGTGAGGGGGTATCTCATTGAGGTTTTGATCTGTATTTCCCTGATACACCTGGCAGCTTTCTTAAAAGGCACAGGCCATAGACTCCTGTACAAAGGAGTAAAGGAACAGCTTTGGGCCTAGACGCTGCCCTTACTCAGACACACAGATTAGGAAGCAGTGGGTGAGGGAAAGATTTCCCTGCACATATGTGGTCCTAGCGCACAGAGCATAACCTCCTTCTCTCCCCTCTGAGTCAGGAACTGCAGAGACCAAAGCGCACACAAGGAAAGAACAAACTCTGTATCTCTGTGCATCCAGGGTCCTAAAGAGCAGAGCAGGCTCCTCAAGTATAAGCTCCGTGATACAAAAGGAAAAGTCTTCTTGTTGTCTCTCCCCGCTTACATTTAGGGTTCCTGGGAGGTGCGTCCACCGGGTCTTCACCGCCTTCTCAGCACGGCTCAGGGGGCACACTCTCCTTAGAAGTCCCCAAGGCATGGGGGGCCTGGGTGGCTCAGTGCCTTCAGCTCAAGTCATGATCCCAGGATCCCAGGATGAAGCCTGGCATCGTGCTCTCTGCTCAGTGGGGAGCCTGCTTCCTCCTCTCTCTGCCTGCCTCTCTGCCTACTTGTGATCTCTCTCTGTCAAATAAATAAAATCTTAAAAAAAAAAAAAGAAGTCACCAAGTCACCAAGGCAGCAAGGCAGGCAGTGGCTCCAGCGCACTGCTCCTCTGAGGCCTGCACCACTCAGTTTCTTGAGGCAGTTACGTCCTTTTCCTGCTTCCTGGTGCGCGCCGAGCCCAAGGCTGGGCAATGTTGGGGTGCCCGGGGTTGAATCTGCCAGGGTTGGTGAGGGGGGCTGGGGTCGTCATTTGTCATCCTTATCCCATCTGGCGTCCGGTGCTGCCTTAGGCGGGGCGTTCCCTGGACATGTAAAGGTTGCAAATGTCTTCAAAAGCTTTACAAACACCACCCTGCTCCTGGGTAAGCCTGATTCCTTCCATCTTCGCTGAACTCTGGAGTTCGAGCGGCAACTCGCTGTCTGCGGAAGAACCTCGGTTCAGGCAGGGCCGAGAATCCGCTGACTGGACTCAGGGGTTCGCCCCAAGGGCACTGCCGGGATTAGCACTCGGACACAGCGCGCTTGTCCCAGAGCTCCCAGCGCCCACGGGCCTAGACTCAGTGGAGTGGCGCTGGGGGGGAGGGGGGGCGGGCGGAGCTTGGACCCCCCAGTGGGCGGGGCCAATGAGGGCGGGGCCAATGAGGGCGGGGCGGGGCGATTGACCCTGGCTAGGATCTGGTCAGGTTACAGGAAAGACCCGGTGCAGCAGTCATCCTGCGTTTACTCCCATTCCGCCCCGACACACAGATAAACTAATTGGTTCAAACAAAGAGAAATGTGCTCCATGAGTGGTTCCAGGCCTTCTTCCCCGTTCCCGACCAAGAGAGCCCATAAGACAGACACAGGCCGGTTAGGAATAAGTGTTGCGCAGGTGAGATGAACTTTACCCTACACTTTCCACTGCTTTTTGTGGTTGAAAAAATCACAACAGTAATACAAGATTATTGCTTTTAATAAAAATTACAATAGGGCGCCTGGGTAGCTCAGTTGTTAAGCATCTGCCTTCGGCTTGGCTCATAATATCAGCGTCCTGGGGTCAAGCACCACATCGGACTCCCTGCTGGGTGAGAGGCCTGCTTCTCGGTCTCCCACTCCCCTTGCTTGTATTCCTCCCTTGCGGTGTCTCTCTCTGTCAAATAAGTAAATAAAATCTGTAAGGTTTTACAGGCGAGATAAACACAACACCAGGCGAGGCAGGCACAAGGCAAGATTTATTAAGGCGCCCTTCCGCGAGGTTCTGCGACTCCAGAGAGGAGAGTTGGGGAAGTCCCTCCAGGAGGGGGTCAAGTGGATCTTTTATCTGGGTTAAGAGAGGGAATAGGTTCACAGCTAGATAAGGTACCGTATTCGGGGATTGGAGGGTTGGGGGAGTCCTGATGTTCCGGTTTCTTGCATAGGTATCTGGTTACTTGTGGAGATGTGACCTGGGCATACATCCTTATGGCGGGAGAGTCAAGGGTTAGGAAAGGGGGGTACCTGGAAGATGGTGGCCCATCGGTCATTTCTATTGTTCCTCCTGCATTTCCGGAGCCGCCAACCCAAAAAAATCCTTTTAAAAATTAAAAATAAATAAAAAATACAAAAATAAAAATCACAATAATGCTGAGGCATATGGGATAGCAAAGACAACTATCCCCCCTCTTTGGTCTTCACTTCCACTTTCCACAGCTAAACACTATTGAAAGTTTGGGATCTCTTTCTAGAGGCTTTCCTGTCTGTTAAGTGTGAGTGCACACACAGTATACATTAAACATATACATGCTGTCTTTATCTTACACAAATAGGACTATATCTTACATACTCAAAACAAAAACAAAAGCACGGCATCAGGAGAGCGTTCCTGGCAGCAGATTTGATCCATGTCATTCTTTTTTAACATGGAATGCCATTCCACAGTAGGAAGGCAACCATGAAGATACATTTGGTGGCTGTAGTAGTTTCCTGGGACTGCCGTAACAAATTATCACAACTTGGTGGCTTAAAACAACAGAAATTTATTCTCTCACGGTTCTGGGGGCTAGAAGTCCAAAATCAAGTCATTGGTAGGCCGTACCATCTCTGAAGGCTCTAGCGGAGGGTCTTTCTTTTCATCTTCCAGCTCTGGTGACTCCAAGAAATCTTTGGTGCTCCTTGGCTTGTACGTGTATCACTCCAATCTCTGCCTCCATCTTCAGGTGGTCTTTTCTATGGGTCTTCTCCTCTTCTTATAAAGACATCAGTCACTGGGGGCTCCTGGCTGGCTTAGTCATTAAATGTCTGCCTTCGGCTCAGGTCATAATTTCAGGGTTCTGGGATCCAGCCCTGCATAGGGCTCCCAGCTCAGCAGGAAGCCTGCTTCTCCCTCTCCCACTCCCCCTGCTTGTGTTCCCTCTCATAGGTTTTGATGATTTCATTTTACTGCACATTATTTGTGTCCTAGACCCCACCCAAATGGAAGAGTCATAACAGCCCATTCCTGAAGAACTTTCCACATTCTATCAACAAATGTGTACTGAGCCACCTACTATGTGCTAGGCATCTAGATTGGAACAAACTGTGAACAAGATTGCTGTGTCTCCTGCCTCAGACAGTATAGTTGTTCTATGAGACGAAGGCTATGGTCATCACCAGAAAATCGCCAGTGCCTAGCACAGTGTCTGGCCCTTCATAAGATTGTGTTCATGAAATGATTGAGTGAATGGATAAATGAGAAATACAGACAAGCAGGTATTAACTATGCGTGGCAATAGGATGCTGTGATGGGGGAAGTTACAGGGCAGACGGTGTTCTGGGGACAGACAAAAGAGCAGCCATAATGAAGACGTTTAGGGGGGAGGGATACTTTCTTGGAGGACATAATTCCTCAGCTGAGAACTTGCTGGAAGTAGTTGGGCAAAGGGTGTGGGTGGGAGAGGATGGAATGGATCTAGGCAGAGGTATTGTTGGCTTGGCAACTGGAGACGAAGCACATTATGAAGCATCGTCAGCCTGTAGGAAGGTCAGAACAGCCCCTGAACCACCCTTCCCTCCCACCTTCGTTGGTGGGAGACCAACGAAGACAAAACTGTTGGGCCATCTAGGACGATGTTGTCTGCTAGAGACTTCTGCACTGATGGAAATATTCTAGATCTGATCTGTCCGAGGAGGGAGCCATGAACCACATGTGGCTAGTGAGCACTTAAAATGAAGCTAACGTAACTAAGGACCTGAACATTTAACTGCATTTAATTTTATTAAATGTTTAATAATTTAAATGTAAGTGGCCACATGTGTTTTAGTAGTTTTATAGTGAACAATGCAGCTTCCGATCCTGATATCCTAACTTAATTAATTAATTTATTTATTTTTTTAAAGATTTTATTTATTTATCAGAGAGAGATCACAAGTAGGCAGAGAGGCAGGCAGAGAGAGGAGGAAGCAGGCTCCCTGCCGAGCGGAGAGCCCCATGTGGGGCTCGATCCCAGGACCCTGGGATCATGACCTGAGCCGAAGGCAGCGGCCTAAACCACTGAGCCACCCAGGCGCCCCTCCTAACTTAATTTAAAATCACAGTTTCGTCCATTTATTCAGCTTCTTCCTCAACCAAATCTTTTGTCAGATCTACTTCAGGAAGCTAAATGGGCCTGAGCTCTGCCTGCTGTCCGGGTTAACAGAGGCTCTCACAGATGGTTGCAGAGGCCAAGAGCTGGCTGACAGAGGCAGAGTAAGGGCTTAGATAGGAAATGGATTAACATTTAGTAAATGTCTGTGGTAATCTAGACAGACATTTTTTTTAATATACATTGTTACTTTTAATTTTAAAAAGCAAAATGTAAATACCCACCAGCAGTGGAAAAGACCCATTGCCTCTGGGAAGAGTCAACAGAGGGTCAGAGGTCAGGAGGTCAGGTGGGAGGAGAGCGGCTTTTACAAAATGCCCTTTTCTACTGTTTCATGTAATATGAGCACACACTATCATTAAAAATGAACCCAAAACCAAGACCAAGAACAATGGCTGTTAGTGGTAAACAGTGGCCGCCACAGACTGAAGGAAATTAGATTGCCCATTGGCCACGGGAGCCCGCCAAGCAAGGTCCAAGGTCGTTGAGATTTACTTGGATGCATTTGCTGCAAATGAGATTTAAAAAGCTCACCATTTCCCAGAGAAAATGCTTCCCAGCTGTTGTCTGGGGATGTGCAAGGAGGCTCCCGAGATCCCATTAAGAAGCGGGCAGCTAAGATATCCCCGATGCCAAGCAAATAAGCCATGAGTTGTAACTTGTTTAAAATGTAACAGAACGAGGGAAGCTGAATCACAGCTGTGAAAACGTGGTCCCAAGGGAGAAGCAGTTGGCGGTAAGGGTTGGCAGGGTGACTACCCGGACACGCCAGGGCGGTGGCTCCACAGGCTGGCCCGTGTCCTCCAGAGGGGCCACCTCGGAGCCCTACGCACAGCATGCTGGTTCCCCGCTGCCCACCTGATAAGGTGGCCTTTAAGGCTGTCGAATTCTTATTGTTCTTTTATTCGGTAAGTAGCTTTTTCATCTTAATTTGCATTTCCAGTGAGGGTTCCCACTGGGGAATTTGTTTTAAAACAAGTAGAGTCCTGAAGCATGGCCCCCATAGAAAGGAAGGCGTTAATGCTTGCCCCTGCCCATATTCAGTCTGGAGTGAATCTGGATTTAGGCAGCCAGTGCCAAGTATGGAACCAACGCAGGCTTGGAAGGAGAGAAACCCAGCCCCCACTCTCAGCTTCTCTACTCATTAAGGTGGGATCTTGACCTTGCTACTTAACCTCTGAGCTTCAGCTCCCTTCTGTGTGAAATGGAAATGATGAAACTTTGTAGAGCTTGGGTGAGAATTGAGAAAATATATAGGCAAAGCACTTGAGATAATGTAATGTGACAGACATTTGATAATGGTTCTCTCATTATATATTGTATATATTGTATCTCTCTCTATTTATATAAACCATGAAAAACCACATGCATGACACAAGATTCCTCAGTAAGCTGACTATGCAAGCCACCTGGCTCTGGGGGGAACCCCCCCCGGCATATGCATCAACCTCTAAGCCCCTCAAGAATCCACCTGCCCACTCCCCATGAAGTTTATTTAGGTTTGAGACATCAGATAAAGCTCTGAAGACAGGAGCCTGGATCTAGGCCTGGTTCTACCACGAGATGGCCCAGTGACAGAGCAAGTGACAGAAGCTGCTGGGCCTCAGGCTCCCCATCTGTTAGACGGGAGGGAATTGATCCAGACTAAACTTACACTGAGATAACTAGTTGGGCCAGAGGATTTCTAAACCTTTTATGTTCTATAATTAAAAGCACGTTCTTTGCTGTCCATGGCAGAGGTTGAAAAAGGTACATGCTTCGTGCTCCCGGAGAGCGCATCCTTCTCTGATTTGGGAAGGGGACGGTGGGTACATGACCCGGTAGGAAGAACCAGGTCCACACATGTCTTCTCATCTGCTGGACTTCCCTAGCTCTCCTCCCTACTGCACCTGGAGACAGGCCAGGCGGAAGGCCAGCCTTTCTCCCACTTTTCCTTCGAGGGCCTGACTGGTCCTCGGTCTTCTGTGTGTATCAGAATCACTAGGGAGCTTTCTAGAATTGAGATTCTGATCCTTTTCCCTTTTCATTCCGCTCCTGTGAGCCCAGGGTGGGGTCCTGGCATGGAATCCGGATTCACCCTAGACAATTCTAAGGTGGATGGTCTATGGACCCCCTTGGCCTACTCGCGGTTCCTCGTGCTGCTCCCACTCTGATTCGGGTATGAGATCGGAGGGAACAGGAGGCCCTTGCCGACTGACGATGAATGAAATCTTGTTCACTGGAGAGAGCTGAATGGTGTCTGAATCAATGCCAATAGGCATTTCATGATTTGTCAGCTGGGACACCCGAGAGAGAGAATGGCCCTGTAAACCACAAAGAACAAAGGGTGGGAGTCATGGTGGAGGAAATGGAATCAAGTCAAAGACAGTCAAATGACAGGTTCCATTTCCAGCATGCCCCATCTTCTCCTGGGGTTCTGCTTGTCTGAATCACGCTGATGACACCTGCAGCCGTGGTGGCGTCAGAGCAAGGGCCCTCGGTGTGGGAAAGGAGAAGGCCTCCTTGGAGACGTGCAGTCAGCCTGTGTTCAGGGCCCAGTTTGCGCCCTGACTCTGAAGTCGGTCAGATAGCAAGTGCCTTTCAAGTTGTCTGCTGTCGTGTTTGAAGATGCCTTTCCCTGACTGGCCCTTAAAGAAAATGTCTCCTGGCATTTAGTGAAATTTTTCCAACTGGCTATTTTGTATCAGAAGCAAGTGTGACATATTCACACAGCCCAGCAAGGAGAGCGCGGCAGGAAGAGTTCACATGGATGTGATTTAGGCCTCTTTCCCCCGAAAGGGTAAGCGACGAGCTCACTCCGGGATGGACAACAGGCGTAGGGCGCATTAGGGGGGTGCGGAGCTGCTGCGAGGAGAAAACAGGATGCTCTGATGTGGGAGAGGGGCCCAAAAGGGGGGGCGAGCTGCCGACAGCATTTGTACAGAGAAAGGTCGGAAAAATAAAGGCCATTGCTTTTCCCTGAATCAGTAAAGATTAAGACCATGAGATTCCAAAACTACTTCCTCAGACTGAACCCCAGCTTCTACATGAATCTAGACTGCTACCGAAACTCGGTTCTCCGCTGGTGCCCCTGTCATGTAGGATAGCAGTGTTAGCGTTTTCTTAGGGTTGTTCCGAGCATTAAATCAGTCAGCAGACGCAGAGTCTGGCAGATGGCCCTCCCTGAGGGTTAGCTGGCTGTCAGTCAGCAGTGGCAGGACACGTGGGAAAAGTTATAAGCAGGATGGGAGTTCCAGCTGCAAAGCTGGGCTTTTGAGCAAGCCCAGGTATTGTGGTTGAAAGAGAATGACTTCTGTCTTTAAATGGAGAAGGGAAGGCTTAATCAGTAACCAGTCAGTGAGAGAATGAAAAATGTAAGTTTTCATCACCTTTTCTCCATCTCTCCAACGTATAAATGCAATGTAAAATGTCCCCCCACAAAAGGATCCCTCTTTGGCCCTCAAGTCCCTTGGGTTAGCTCACTGTGTCTCTCCTCCATTTCGAGCACAGCTTCCCAGAACGGCTGCCAAATACGCCTTCTTTGGTGTGCTTCCTACCACGCTCTCATGAGCCTGCTCCAGCCAGGCTTTGCCTGTGAAGACGGCCATTGTCAAGGTCTCTGATGACCATCCAACACTCAGTTCTTAGTCTTCTCTTGACTAATCTGTAGCTCTTGGCATAGTCAATCACTTCCTCTTCATTACACAATTTTCAGTTGGCTTTGGGGACACTACACCCCCTGATTTTCCTCCTATGTCCCTGGCTTCTCCTTTTGAGTCTCTTGTACTGTTCCTCCTCACCCCCAAACTCTGTATATTAGGGTGCTCAGGCCTAGTCTTTGGTCCTCCATCACTTCTAGAAGGTGATGTCTCCCAATTTTATGTCTCTACCAGAGATCTGTCCCCTGAATTCCAAACTTTATGACCAACTGCTCAGTTGGACAGGTATCTCAAGCCTGACATCTTCGAAACTTAACTCTTGCTCTTTCCCCCAAAACTCACTATGTAGCACAACTTCTCATTTTGGTAAATGACAGCTCCATCCTTTCAGTTGCTGCTATGGACTTAATTGCATTCCCCTCCACCCAAAATCCACATGTTGAAGCCCTAAGCCCCATGTGACTGTATTGGAGACAGGACTTTAAGATCATTAAGTTTAAATGGATTCATAAGGTTGGAGCCCTGAGCCAATAGAACTGGTGTCCTTATAAAAGATGAGACACCAGAGCTTTTCCCACCTTTGAGGACACAGTGAGAAGGGAGCACTCTGAGAGCCAGGTGGAGAGCTCTCACCAGAAACCCACCATGCTGGCACCTTGATCTTGGACTTCAGAACTGTGAGCAATAAATTTCTGTTGTTTAAACCACCCAGTCTACAGTATTTGGTTACAACAGACCAAGCAGAGGAATACAATTGCTCAGATCCAAACACTTAGCATCATCCTTGACTCCTTTCTTTCTTCCACATCCTACATTCAATCTGTCAGCAAATCTTATCAAGTCTATCTTCAAAATACAGCCAGGTTTTACCTACTACTTATCACCAACATGACTGAGGCCGCTGGATTATTGCCGTAACCCTCTTAGCTGATCTGCCTGCCCACCTCACCCTCCTTCTACTCTCAAAACAGCAGTGAGAGCAACGCTTTTAATGCTAGAGCAGTGTGTACTTTCTGTGCTGGAACACCTTTGGTGACTGGCTTCTCGGCTTGCTCACGCAAAACCTGTCATCCTTTAAAACAGTCCACAGGGGGGCGCCTGGGTGGTGCAGTCAGTTAAGCATCTGACTCCGGGTGTCAGCTCGGGATGTGATCTCAAGAGTTGTGAGATCAAGCCCCGTGTTGGACTCCGTGCTTGGGCAGTGGAGTCTGCTTGAGATTCCCTCTCCCTCTCTCTGCCCCTCACACTCATGCTCTCTTTCTCTCTCTAAAGTGAATAAGTAAATCTTAAAAAAAAATTTTTTTTCAATAAAATGGCCTACAAGCCCCATACAACGTCTACGTTCCCCTCCTTGCCATATCCCAAGCTCCCCCATCCCTTTCTGACTTCATCTACCCTCACCCTGTACATGGATTTGCACAGGTCTGTGTTCTACTCAAGACTTCGCAAGACTTTCAGGTCTTGGCTCGAATGTGGTCCTCTCTGCGAGGCTTTCTCTGGCCCCCCTGTTTGGAGCAGCCGCCTCCCCAACACATACCCTGTCCTTTTCCTTGCCTTATTTTCTTCACGGCACTGTCACCATCTAACACTGTATATGGTTGGCTTGTTTGCTTGTTTGCTTGTTTGTTGTCTGTCTTCTGCCACGAGAAGATGAGAACGCAAGTTTCAGGAGGGTAGGAACGGTTTTCTGAGTTGTTCATTAACGTGTCACCCTGAGACTAGACCTGCCGTGGAGTGCCGCCCCATAAAATATTCATTGAATAAATACATAAAGGAATGAGTCTTCACATTTTCTTTCAGAAAGCTCAACCTTTTGAAATAAAGCAGTGTTTATTTATATAACTGCCTCTAAGCAAAGATTTTTTACTTTAAAAATTAGCCCCATATGTAATTAGACCCACAACTGGCTGAATCCAGGCAGTCTGAGCCCCAGGGTCACCCAGGAGCAGCAGAATCTTCCTGGCAGGCCAAGTCCTACATGGAAGAAAACAGCCTTGAATGCTGTATTTATAAACCTTAAGGGAAAATAATACTGGAATGGTATTTTTTAAGAGCACAGGTTGGGAGTATTAAAGGATACTTTAAAAAATATATTGGGACGCCTGGGTGGCTCAGTTGGTTAAGTGGCTGGCTGCCTTAGGCTCAGGTCATGATCCCAGCGTCCTGGGATCAAGTCCCACATCGGGCTCCTTGCTTGGCAATGAGCCTGCTTCTCCCTCTGCCTCTGCCTGCCACTCTGTCTGCCTGTGCTTGCTCTGTCTCTCTCTCTCTCTCTCTCTGACAAATAAATAAATAAAATCTTTAAAAAATTTTAAAAATATATATTTTATTTATTTATTTGGTTTTTTGTTTGTTTATCAGAGACAGAGATTGAGAACAAGCAGGCAGAGGGAGGGGGGCGGGGAAGCAGGCTCCCCACTGAGCGGGAGACCAATGTGGGATACCAGGACCCTGGGACTATGACCTGAGTGAAAGAGACTCTCAACCGACGGAGCCACGCAGGTGCCCCTAAAGGATACTTTGAAAGACAAATTTGTTGGGCATATTTTGTTCACTTGGAAAAAAAGTCAGGCTTTTTACCTGGTACCGGGGAAGTGTTCTTTGGAACGTGGGAAGTTTCCATTCTTCTGGTGTTGGACTACCTCTTGGAAAAACCATAGTGGGGATCCAATAGTCTCCGTGGTCTCCTTGGGTCTCACCTGTAAGGAAAAAGGAAAATGACCCAGAAGAGCGACTGTTTCTCTGTCCTCCGAGGCCCTGCCGCGGGCCTGCTGAGCGCACTTTCCCCGGACGCCCTTCCCTTCGCAGGCACTGGGGCATCCCCGCTACTTCATCTTCCCGCCAGCCCCCCTGCAGCCCTCCAGCCCCAGGACGCCTGACAGCTCAGGGCTGGAGCCAAGAACTCCTACCGGAACACTACGTTCCCGTATCTTCTGCAGAGACCACGGACATTTTTTTGCTTCAAAATCCCCCCCTCCCAGGAAAAGCCTGCTACAAAGCAGACTGAAAATTGTGTAAGGTCACAGAACACTTCCTGTCAAGAGGCGGCAAGAACCTGGCCTCTGGTGAGTCGCCTGACCTTCAGCAGGGAGGGTCCGCCCGTTGTGTGTGTGTGTGTGGGGGGGGTGGGTTGTGCCTCGTTCCTTCAGGGCAGGAATTATCCCTGACAGCGCCTTCCTCTCAGGCCGGAGGGCCCAGTGCGCCCAGTGCCCTAAGCCATGCTGCCTCCCGTGTTCCCGATTGGAGCTGGTTATGGGGAAGCCCGACCCGAGCCTGCTTTCTCCCGGATTCCCAGGGCTCGTTGACACCAGTTCTACCCTTCCTTCAAACGTGGTGCTCTGGACGAGTGCCTGGACGCACTTTTGATGTATTTGGGGCGCCTGGGTGGCTCAGTGGGTTAAAGCCTCTGCCTTCGGCTCAGGTCATGATCCCAGGGTCCTGGGATCGAGCCCCGCATCGGGTTCTCTGCTCCGCAGGGAGCCTGCTTCCTCCTCTCTCTCTGCCTGCCTCTCTGCCTAGTTGTGATTTCTCTCTGTCAAATAAATAAAATATTAAAAAAAATATATGTATTTGAGGGGCACCTGGGTGACTCAGTGGGTTAAGCTTCTGCCTTCGGCCCGGGTCATGATCTCAGGGTCCTGGGATCGAGCCCCGCATCGGGCTCTCTGCTCAGCAGGGAGCCTGCTTCCCTTCCTCTCTCTCTGCCTGCATCTCTCTCTCTCTCAAATAAATAAACAAAATTTTAAAAAAAGAGGTGCTTCACCTTATTAAAAAAAAAAATATATATATATATATATGCATTTGAGAGGGCGAGAGAGTGCACAGGCACATGCAAGAGGCCCCGGTGGGGGCAGAGGCAGAGAGAGAAGCAGACTCCCGGTCAACCGGGAGCCCAAACCGGGACTCGATCCCAAGACCTGGAGATCCTGACCTGAGCTAAAGGCAGGCGCTTCACCGACTGAGCCACCCAGACGCCCCACCCCTACTCATTTTTGAAATAGGTTGTTAAGTAATTGGTGATTTCAAAACTTCAGTAAAAGGGGATAAGAGAAAAACATAATGGATGCTTATATTGTCTCTATGAGAAACATAAAGCACTTGACATCTAGACGTTTTCAGATACCCTCACCAGACTCTGCTTTCTGTCCCTTCATATGGGACACTGGGTGGATATAAATGATTTGTTTCACGTCTTTGCTATATTACTTAAATTTGCCACATGTGTTTTTAAAAAGATTTTATTTATTTATTTGACAGAGAGAGACAGAGAAAATACAACCCCAGAGAGTGGGAGAGGCAGAAGCAGGCTTCCTGCTGGGCAGGGAGCCCGATGCAGGCCTGGATGGCAGGACCCTGGAATCATGACCTGAGCCGAAGGCAGACGCTTAACCAGCTGAGCCACCCAGGTGCCCCTGTCACATGCATTTGGTTTAAAAATCCCAACAGCACGGAGGGGCTTCGTGAAAAGACACGGGGCTTCCTTCCGCCTCTCTCGACCCTACCCTCCACCTTTTCTCCCCTCTGGGCTTTTGTTTTCATTTTATGTAGTCATGCTTCACATCCATGTTCCCTTCTAGAAACACAGTGAAACCTGCTGAGCTCTATCTGCAGATGGATTCCAAACGTTTAAAACAAATAAACATTGTTTGACAGGTTCATGTTCCGGCCTTTGAAGATCCTTCAGTTCTCACTCTCTGAGGGCTCTGTCCATGTGTGACCGTCAAACACAGCTCCGGGGTGGCGGATCCAGTTATCTGCAATCATCCCCTTTGGGGTGGCGGGACTCATACAGGCAGTGGCAGATCCCATCATGTAAAGACTCTTCCTTCTGCACGTATCTACATGGCTCGAGACCAGGTCTGCAAGGCACACTCACATTGTGCAATTATTTGTGGGGTAATTATGAACTACACCTTGCTTGCTGCTTTGCAGACAACATCAGCGAGAAGGACTTCATGGCTCAACCTTGTTCAGCCCATCAGAAAGTTCACTGTAGACTTCTGAGCAGGACTTTGAGGATAGGAGAGCTGCAAAGATGTTAATGCAGGCTTCTGTGGAGATCCCCCAAAGCCTTTAATAGAAAAGATACTTTTTTGAACAGAGGCAGACATCCTTCTCATCAAACAAGGGCTATTAAACCCCCACATTGAGGCCAGAGCCTGGTGAGTGCCAACACGGCAGGAAAGTTCCTGGTTTTCAGTTTCAGGGGTTGTGGACTCAGGCAGACCCAGGTTTGATTCTTGACTTTGCCCCTTCTGAGCAGTCAGCTTCTGTCAACTTAATCTCTGTAAGTCTGTCACCTAAGATTTAAAGGGGGCCTGCTTTACGTTTCTTGGGGGGTAGGGAAACAAACACGCCCAGTATGCTGTGCTGTATGGACGGATTCACTATCTAGCCCCTTCTTCTCCTTGTCTACTCTCCCTCCTGTTCTAAGTAGATATTCATGTTTTTGACTCCAGTCAATGCGATTTCAGGCAGGGCTGGGCCAACAGCTGCAGACTGACCTTGCCTTCAAGGGCATTTTTTCAACTAAAGTTTCTGGAAAGAATACCAGCTGTCTCTCCACTCTGCTTTTACTGACTGGAATTTTTAAGTTTCAAGATACTGTACCTTTCCCAGGTGAGTTAAACATAAACTCAAACTTTTTAATTTCATGACATGCAATACTGTGAGCATTGATTTAATCTCAGCCAGTGCAAGCTTGGTGAGCTGGAAGGAGATTGAATTGATAAAGTATTTTATGATTATCTAATAAGATGGAGATCCCAGAATGTATGTATGTATGGGTTCTACATGAGGAAGCATAATATCTGCACGGGCCTCATTTTTGTGTGAGGGTTAATTTCTCAGCCAAGAATATATATGTATATATATATATATTTTTTAAGAATTTATTTTTTTGAGAGAGACACACAGAGCGAGAGCATGAGTAGGGGCGAAGGGGAAGAGGCAGAGGGAGAACCAGGCTCCGCTCTGAGCAGGAAGCCTGATGTGGGGCTCAATCCCAGGACCTAGGGATCATGACCTGAGCTGAAGGCAGACGCTTAAGTGACTAAGCCACCCAGGTGCCCCTCTTAGCCAAGTTTTTAAAAGATGTCCATAAGTAAGAAAATCTATATATGCCCCTTCCAGTTTCTGTTGCGCATGGATGCACAGAAGTGATACCAGAGATGATGTAGCTATACCATCCATTACACTAAATGTGTGTGTGTGCATGTATATCCCATTTCCATTTAAAACCCAGTGACAGGGGTGCCTGGGTGGCTCAGTTGGTTAAGTGTCTGCCTTCAGCTCAGGTCATGATCCCAGGGTCCTGGGATCGAGCCCTGCATCGGGCTCCCTGCTCAGCGGGAAGCCTGCTTCTCCCTCTCTCACTCCCCCTGGCTTGTGTTCCTCTCTCTCACTGTGTCTCTCTCTGTTAAATAAGTAAATAAAATCTTTAAAATAAATAAATAAAGACAAAAATAAATAAAGGCTAGTGACAATAATCAAAATAAAGGAACATCATTGATAGGTATTGATATAGAAAAAGAGTACACTGGAATGTGCCAGCATCACTAAGTAAATGGTGCATCCAGAATTAGTAAGCAATGAAACTACCCTTTTGCTTTTTAATTCTCTTGATGTTTTCAAGGCATCTTCAAGCTGGCTGTTGTCATAACAATTCAATGAAAATAATAGCCAGTTGCTCAGAGTTTGAACATCCCAGCGCTGGCTTATTCTGGCCTCTTTGGTAAAACTTCCTTTTATGACAATACCCGTGAATCTTTCTCTCTTTTTATTTCTTTCTCAATAAACCTTTTATTGAGAAAGTTTTCAATTTACGGAACTATTGCGAAGATAGCACCTAGATTTCTGGGCACCGTATGCCTAGTTTCCTCTATAATTAACATCTTACATTAATATGTTGTGTTCTTCACAAATGACATATTGATATTGATATGTAATTATTAACTAAAGTCCACACGTCATTTTATTTTATTTTTTTAAAGATTTTATTTATTTATTTGACAGAGAGATCACAAATAGGCAGAGAGGCAGGCAGAGAGAGGGGGAAGCAGGCTCCCTACTGAGCAGAAAACCTGATGCGGGGCTCAATCCCAGGACCCTGAGATCATGACCCGAGCCGAAGGCAGAGGCTTAACCCACTGAGCCACCCAGGCGCCCCTTCACACGTCATTTTATTTTATTTATTTTTTTTTTTTTAAAGATTTTATTTATTTATTTGACAGAGAGAGAGATCACAAGTAGGCAGAGAGGCAGGCAGAAAGAGAGGAGGAAGCAGGCTCCCTGCAGAGCAGAGAGCCCGATGCGGGGCTCGATCCCAGGACCCTGAGATCACGACCTGAGCCGAAGGCAGCGGCTTAATCCACTGAGCCACCCAGGCGCCCCCACACGTCATTTTAAAATAATGTCTTTTTTTCTGTTTTAGGACCCCATCCAGATACCCTATGATTCACTGTCATGTCTTCTTAGGTTTCTCTGGCTGAGCCAGTTTCTCTGACTTTCCTTTCTTTTCATGGTCTTGACAAGTTTTAAGGAGTATTGGCCTGGCATTTTGTAGAATGCCCTTCTATTGGAATTTGTCTGATAGTTTTCTTGTGATTAACCTAGGGTTACAAGTTTTGGGAGGAAGGTCAAGGGCCGTTCTCATCACATCCCTTCAAGGATACGTACCACCGACATGAATATGGCTGCTAATGTGGACCCTTGATCATATGGCGCGGGGTGGTTTGTGAGTAGCAGGTTACTCCACTGTAAAATTACTCCTCCCCCCCTTTCTATCCTCTTTTTACTCTTTTCAGAAGAAAAACATCTTTCTCCTCACTAAACTCATCTGCACCCAGCCTTCTGGTAGACAGCAGGTATTTATTCTGCTGAGGTTCTCTTACGGGGTTAAGAGCATTGTCTCGTGTGTCTTTTAGCTTCTTCTGCCTAAGGTTTGCTGGGTAGTGGTGGCTATATGTTGGTCGGAACATAGCAAGAAAAGATTTTTCAGTATAAATATTCAACAAGTATAGAAAGTATTCCTGTGGTTCTTAAAGATTACCATTATCGTATTTTTTTCTTCCTCTGCTACAAATAAATTTTCTCATTTAAAAAAAAAATGATTTCTCTACAGTGATCAAAATAAGTTATCTAAATAGCCTTCTGTGTTCTTCTCTTTAAATGTATCTTCCGGCTACTGGCTGCCAAAGACTTACCGTATTTCCCTCCCCATCTATGATAACGAGGCTGCCGGGTGTGGCCCAGCACTTTCACTCTTTCTAGCCTAATAATTTCTGAGTGGAGCCAGAGCAGAGGGAAGAACCGACAGGAAGATGATTGAGAGGCATCCCCTGCCTGCACCTTGCTTCCTTCATGTTCAGTTGAGAGTGAAGCAGAAGGGATTTGTTATAGAATATTAGAAGGCTGAAAGAAGCCGACTCTAAGCTGAGTTTCTAGCTCCAAGGCCAGCCCAGCTAATCCCAGCCCAGAGCCATTGTCACTCCACACCAGGAAGCCGTCTGCCTCTGGGGGACTTGCGCTCTCCTCCACCCCAGGTAACTCCATTCTTAATTCAAGTCTTGCCAGAGCGCATCTCATCAGCAGAACGCAAATCTCATCTAAAAACCCTAGCTCCTAGGAAGCATGGGAAATATCCTTTCTTATTCTGGCTTCCGGTAAAGGAGGCGCAGTAGAATGAAGCTGGAATGCGCGGAGAGTGAGCAAATTGCCAGTATCGGCCACACCACACAGCCCTGGCCTCTGAGGAGGAGGGCAACACCAGCACAGGATTTCTCAGGGGAAGTGCGGGGAAGGGGCTGGTGTGCTCCAGAAGTCAAGCCCAGAAAATTCCTCTTGAGAAATGGAAGGCTAGAGCTAGTAAGTGAAGTAAATTACACAGTTGAGGCATTAGGTCTGGTTACAAGGTTAAAGCACTGAGTGGAGGACTGAGTGTCTGAAGTACCATGTGCTGGGAATTTTATTTTTTTTATTATTTTTTAAATTTTATTTATTTGACAGAGAGAGATCAAAAGTAGGCAGAGAGGCAGGCAGAGAGAGAGGAGGAAGCAGGCTCCTCGCTGAGCAGAGAGTCCGATGAGGGGCTTGATCCCAGGACCCTGAAATCATGACCGAGCCACAGGCAGAAGCTTTAACCCTCTGAGCCACCCAGGTGCCCCCCATGTGCTGGGAATTTTAATCAAGTGAAGGGCAGATAATAAGTTTTCCTTTCTGTATTTCCTGGTATTGATTGGCGGTGGCCTCTTGAAGCACGACATTAAGAATTTCTAGGTTCGGGGGAGAAGACAGTTGTGACTTGTTAGTACTATCTGCTGTAGGCTATACTCACAGACAGGGGTGACATGAGTGTAAAGTATTTATCGTCTTTTTCTTCATGGCCCGGGGACATCAGCAGTAGACTTGAGCTTGTCATCATCAAGCTCCTTCCTTGCCAGTGTCTGAGAAGAAAGAGAATGGAGATAGAATGAACTGAAAGCGGGAAGTAGTTGGAGATGGCTCCCTCAGAGTGACAGCAAGAGGCGAGAGAAGGGCAGTATTGCCGGCCGTCTGTGCATTGTAACTTTAAGGAACACTGTATGTGTACCATAAATAATATGCAACTATTCATCTGAAAGTCAACAATTCCAAGTATTTTGGGTTTGCCAGTGGGACAACTAAACTATTTATGTAAAAGCACACAGGAAAGGGGAATAGTAGTAATTAATCTAAATAATGGAAATATCCATCCTGACTTGATGCATAGTCTCCAGTGACATCAGCAAACAATGAAACCATGTTGGGTTCATTCTCAAACTTCCAATGGCAGCTCTAGTCCCACGTCTTCCTAAACAATTTTAGACTATAGTGCAATGAGTTCAGAATTTTGCACGCGCAAATCTCACTTTTCAGTTGAATGAAGGAACAATATGATTTAAAATTTTTTAGACCTTCTTTTAGCACCAAATGACTAAAACTAAAGTAGCCTAGAAATGGCTCTATAGAAATTAGCTCTAAATAATTGTTGAGGACAACTTGTAACTGAATAAATATCCAAATTGTTTAGGATGCTCAAAAAGGTGTTCTCTCAAGTTTCTCAAACAACCTACTCTTATCCTTTTTACTTTATATTTTCTCTTTTTTGCCTTAACTCTCTTCACTTGTTCTGTCTTACACTCCTATCATATATGACCACCATTTATGAGAGAAATATCATATCTGTCTCAAAACACCATTTTTATTTCAAAATTTACAAGTACAATGCCATTTTCAAATACCTGCTTGGGGCAAAAAAATTAAACTTTGGAAGTATATCTAAAGGAATATATGAAGAAGCATATAGCAGTAACCATAGTTAATAAAAGTATATATATGTATTTTAAAATCTTATCTACAGTGAATTAAGCTTTATATTCCTTCAGATGGATATAGCCTTTACAATTTTTTTTCTCAAAGACAAATTTCCTCAATCTGTTTGTTATAGTAACCAAGAACAACCCAGCAAGTGATAGACTATTTAGGGGCGCCTGGGTGGCTCAGTCATTAAGCATTTGCCCTCGGCTCAGGTCATGACTCAGGGTCCTGGGACTGAGTCCCGCATCAGGATCCCCTCCCTGCAAGGAGTGTAGTTCTCCCTCTGCCTCTGCCTATCTCTCATGAATTAAAAAACAAAACAAAAAACAAAACAAAACAAAAAAAACGTTAAAAAAACAGAAAAAAAGGAGACTTTTTTAAAAATTAAATTTACTTTCTTTTTTTAAAAAAGATTTTATTTATTTATTTGAGAGAGAGAGAGAGCATGAGAGGAGAGAGGTCAGTGGGAAAAGCAGACTCCCTGCCAAGCAGGGAGCCCGATTTGGGACTCGATCCTGGGACTCCAGGATCATGACGTGAGCCGAAGGCAGTCGCTCAACCAACTGAGCCACCCAGGCGCCCCTAAATTTACTTTCATCTACTTACCGACCTGCTGGCATACACACACACACACACACACACACACACACCTCGCCCTACCACCTTTAAAATTAACTAATTTAAACCCTTTCCATGAAGAGAGAAGAAATGATTAAATCATGGCATGTTTATACCAGTCTCCTTCACGCACGGAATCACCATCACTCACGTCCCTAAAGAAGCATGTGTCTGCTCAAGCTGCTGAAGGAGGCTTTTCGTATTTCTCGATGACGTTGTTATTGCTACCTACTCTCAGATCTATCTCTCGATCAAGTGTTCATTACTTAAACAAATAATGACTTAAATTAGGTGAAAAATTATCTCTTGGATTACACTTTAAAGAAGACTCCAGTGTGTGAATGATGGTGTCGTAAGTCCTGTTTCATGCATTATCCTGGACAAGCCCCAAGCCTCCAGGGGGCCGTTAGGAAGGAAAGCCCTGTGTGGCATCACTCGTAGCCTAGAGGCTTGTCTGTCTTTTATAAAATTCCGAGCACGTTTCCAAAGCCCTAAAAATGAAAAACAGCATACAGCTAAATCTTTGAAAATCTTCTCCAGATCGCAAATTGAATTAGAGTCCTGGGATGGCGTGTCAGTCCCGAGATGCCTGGAGCGTGTCCTCTCCCCACCGGCGGGGACCTCTGGAGGCTGCTGCCACCCCCGGCCCTGACCTCCCTGCATTTGCTCACCTCCTCCTGCAGACTCGAGCCGTTCGTGGCCAGGCCCGAGTTAGGCTGGAGGAAGCCTGTGCTTCAACAGCAGAGTGTTTTTGAAAGTTTGAGGACCAGTTTCTTAGGAACGGAAATTGGTCTGTTCAGCCTAGTATTTTATTAAAACATTTGTTCCTACCTACGTGTTTTAAGAGAAGGCTCCTCTCCCCTCCAAAATGCTTGATTTGTGGCTAATCCACATAGCTGAAGTGAGAGGTCAGTTTTGGCCTTTGTCTCTGTCTGCCTCTCTGCACGCCCAGGGGAGCCGGGAGGGCGCTCTGCTCCTTGTCTTGGAGCTGTCTACACCCGGTGGGCTGGCTCTAAGGAGGCCGTGGTGAGCCTCAGTCACAGCATCACCTCCAGTTCTGTGGGCCCACGTTCAATGTTGGTGTTAGAGAAAGGGCAGAATAAGAAATGGATATATGGCACAAGGGAAAGATCTGGATGTTTCGCTTAAAGCAAAAGAAGTTTGAATGGAAATTAATTTTCTTCTGAAGATTTCAAGAACGTGGTTTAGAATCTCTGTCTTAGAACAGGTCTTCCAACGGTTTTTTGTAAGCTCTCATTTTCTACCTTTGACCACGTCTTAGCCTCTAAAAAGTCAGGATTCTTGGGGATATCCTTTTTCTAAGAGACTACGTTGATTTTTTTCTTTCAACAAAGTAAAGGGTCGCCAGTCTCCTTTGTTGTTAGTAGATACCACAATGTATTATAGTTCAAAACTGTCTCTAGGACTCAGAACTTCTGTGAAAATACCTCACCATTCTTGCCAACTGAGGAATTCGGCCACATGAGTGTGTTTTCCTCTGAGCGCCGGAGCCACGCTGAGAGCTGAGCTGGGCACGGCCCAGCAGGAGGGGAAGCCTGGTGTCTCCGTGGTCGCTCACGTTACCCAGGCACCGATGATGGCCGGGACTAGAGAAAAGCAACACACTGAAATGGAGCTGGCAGCGTCTGGCAGCTGACAGGGCAGCGGGGGTGGGGACATAAAGTCAGATGTGCGGCCGAGGCCTTGGTGACCAGAGCACCTGCCACAGCACCAAACCCCAGGACCATCGTGCTTTAATCAGATTCCGTCCCGCTGGCAGGATGTCGCGCCCTACGGTAGACAAGGCTGGGATTAGACCAGGCTTCTTCAGACGAGGCAAGCCCGCATCCCAGTCTTAAGCGCATCCTTGAGAAGTCCCTCAACATGGCAAGCGTGCAGTCTTATCTCCCACCCTTTAGAGACTCTCCCTCCAGCTCCCTCCTTCTCCCCTTTACAAACAAATGTTTCTGGAGGCGGCTGTCCCCCTTTCCTCATAGTCTAGAGGCTTCCCACACTGGCCCCATGGCAGGGTTGCCCCAATACGGTCACCAGAGACCACCACATGGCTCAACGGAATGGACACTTTTCCAGGTTCCTCTTGAATGACTCTGACTCGGTGGGGGTGTCCCCTCCTTGCTGGATTTCTGCTCCCTCCCTCTCCCTCCTCTGTGTCTGAGGCAGTGGCCTCCTGTCTCTCTGCCCACTCCCTCCCTGCTGATTCTGGGCAGCCACTTCCCACAGCCGAGTCCCAGTCCTCTGCTCGCCCCCTTGCACTCTCGTCCCCTAGTGAACGGATCTGCTTCCTTGACTTTGGACGCCATCAGCGTACTGTCAAGATACAAATGGGTGTCCCCCAGATCTCTTCTTTAAAGCCCGGGTTCACACAACCAGCTGCCCCCTCCGCTCTCTACTTGGATATCTCGTAGATGTTTCCAGCTTTGGCATGTCCCACATTTTGCTCCTTGTCTCTCCCTCACCAGGCAGTCTGCTCCCCATTTCTCATGGCATTGGCAAAGGAGCTGTTCTTAACATTTTCCTCCCCCTCTTATCCAGTTCACTCACAAGTCCTACCGATTCCACCTCCAAAATCCATGTTACACCCATTTCCACTGCCACCACGGACTCCAAGAAACCATGTTTGGCCTGGACGACTGCGTTAGTGTCCTAACTCAGTCCCCTCCTGGTCTCTCCTCCCAACTTCATTCCCCATCTACTCTCATTCACAAAGAAACCAGAGAAATGACTTAGGGAGCACATCTAATCATGCCACACCCCTTAAAACCTTAAGAGATCCCCATTGCGTTAGAAATGAAACCCCAAATCCTTCCCTAGTATCTCATGGACTGAACGTCTTCTCTTCCTGTGTATGCGGCCTCTCCCTTAGCCACTTTCTCATGCTCAAGGCACACCAGCCTCCTCCTGGTTCCTCAACATACCCTAACGACTTTGCATATGCTGTTCCCCATGTCTGGGGCTCTCATCCCTACATTCTGCACCTGGCCAGCGGCTGCTCATCCTTCAGGTTTCATCTTAAATGTCCAGAACTGTCCCTAATTCCTCTGCTAAGCCCCACACCCAAAACCCATCTAATCTCTAGCGTATCTTTTTTTTTTTTTTTTTGGATAGCCCTTATCATATTTTGCAATTCTAATTTATGTAACTTTTGTTTAATATCTGTTCCTCTGATTACTCTGTGTACTTTGTTCATGTCCTGCGTCACTTCTATATTCTGGAACATTATAGGGACTAAAAATGGGTTTAATAAATAAAAGAATAAATGCTTACGAGTGTGACTTCTGCTTCATCCCAAGGATCTAGAAATAAGCTCATTTGTCTGAATAAGGGGCAAAGGGCTCTAAAGTCAGTTTTGTGGGAAGAGCTAAACCTAATTGACCGACATGTGGTGCTCTGCAATTTCAGAGACGTGTTCCTCCCAAATTGGAGATTCACATTTATGTCCAACTGGTTGGTCTCTTGTCCCAATCACTCTTCTTAGTCTGGACACCTATGGAATGAATGTAGACTCAAAGCGTCACTATGATTACATTGCAGCAAGATTACCTACCTGTGAGACCCTTCTTGTTGTTTCTAGTTTTCCCTTTAGAGCCAAACTATTTCTTGTAGTTCTCTAGTTCTCAGCTGAAAAAAAAAATTAAAATTTCACAAGAAGGATTAAAAAAACCAAACCTCCCAACAACAATAGAAAGCTTACTTGGATCATGATAACTGACTTGAGTCCCTCTTGGCAACAAATCTAAAAGATTTGTTGCCAAGAGGGACTCAAGAAGGACACGTTCACCCTTTACTCCCTGCAGGGGTGCTAAGTGCCTCTGTGTGCAGGGACTGATGGACAGGGACAGATGGACAGCCTGCCTTTATAAAGCCTTACACCAGTCATCTAAACTAACACCTTCAGTTTAAAATTGGACTGAAACTAAAGGGATGAGAAGGCCCAGCTAAATGGGGCGCTCAGCACTAGAGGGGAAAAGCTAATGTCATTACCAGGGAGGACACTCACATTCATGGAAGTCATGGGCCCATTATAGGGAAGGTTACACTTCTCTGCAAAGTACAGCTCTCTTGAGAGCTTATCCTCACCTCCACTTTTAAGGTATTTGAACAAAAGAAGGACTTCAGGACCTCAGATCAGGAAACTCCTAACTTTATCCACCTCTGCAGCCACTGTTCCTCCCCAACAACTTAACAGGGTCCTGGGCTTTGCTCTGGGCTGGGTCCCAGGAGCTTATGCTGGCCTGACCCTGCAGGGCAGAAAGGGAAGAAAAAGGCAGCACATGAGGACAAGAATAATAAAACAGCTAAAGGAGCCTTCAAAAATTGACAAATAAGGCTTGTGTGTTCAAGAGGTTTGTGGGGGCGGAGCTGGAGAAGACGCTGAGGCGTTGGGGCAGAAGTAGAGCCTGTGTCCCTAGGACACCCATGGCCGGTAGTCACCCCTCCCCCAAAGGGATTTTCGCTGTTTGTCATCATTGTCACCCCCACCAGTGCTCTCTCTGTCTACCTCAGTTTCCCCAGCTGTCAAATGAGGGCCGTAGATCTACTTTGTTCTTTGGGTGGCTATCCCTATGGTGGATGAGTCCTTATGCCAGGTTTCCAGGAGTTTTGAACGGTCTGTAAAAGTTCTAGACTGTGTCCCTGGTGCTAGAAGTGCAGCCCAAGGACAGGGAGCCCAAGGAAGTGGGACCCAAGGAAGGAGGAGCTCAGGCATGGTGTCGTCTGCAAGCACCACTGGACGTTAGGATATACCTTTTGTCTTTCTGCTGCTGCGGGCTGCTCGGAGCTCCCACAATCACCCCACAGGCCGCATCTGTTGGGGCCAAGGAGGGAAAATGGCCTCATCTGCGCTTGGCTGCCTTATCTGTATGGAACTGAAAACAGCTGCGGTGAGTCAAGGTGTGACCGGCTTTGTGCCATGCCCACGCCCACAGTCCACATTAGCAGGACTGGTCCACGGGACAGCCTAGAGACCAAGAACTATGAAAAGCGCAGTTACCACAAATTTGTGCCTCCAGTGCACGCACTGAAAAGGGAGAGGTTGCAAAACTATTGAACTTGGAAACTGCTCAGGGGAAACGCCAGTCCTCCCAGAGACAGCTGTCTCATTGTCTACTTCCCCCACGGTGACGGCTGATGGACTTTTTAGAAAGGGGCAGCTTCATCACCATCGGGTCTGCTCTGAGGAGCTAGTGGAATAGCAAATGCCTTTTCTGGCTGGTTCGACTGTTTCAAATGAATCCCAGCAGAAAACTGAAAAGCAAGTGCCCTCTGTCCCTTCTCCAGGCCTCTCCACTGTCTGTCAAGCCTTCCTGCCTCAATGCTCTTTAGCACGGAGGGACAAGGCCACTCTCCAGATTTCAGCAGCTTGAAAGCCTACCTGCCCCGTATCCCCTAGCCATACTCCCATCAAGTGTGGGGACTTCCATTAAAAATCTTTCTCTGAAGTTTCTTAATGACTCTGGAGCAGGTCACAGGAGGGTCATATGAAACAGGCAGCTTTTGTTAGTCCTAGATTCAGAGATGACATTCTCCAGCTGTCACCTGGAGAAGTGCGGAAAGGAGCAGGAAACGCCCACTGGATGGTGGGGGTTGGGGAAAGCCGTATGTTCCCACATGAAGTGCTGAAATAGGGAGACAAGTTAATGGTTGGGTGGGGCAAGACACCCCGGAAGACCTCACTGAGGGCGGTGGGTCTTCGTAAGGCTAATTTCCGTGCTTGACTTTGCCTAGCGTTTCTGCAACGTAAAACACAGGACTGGCAAATTCCTAGAAAGGCCGCTGTTCCTGTGATGTAACTCCCTGTTTGAAAGCGTCTGTCGGTTGTAGTTCAGTCTGAGTAGAATCCAGCTGCTCATCTGTTTGCTCTTAAAAGTGTCCTCTCCATCTTGATCTTCTTCAGCTTGAAGGAAATATTCTGGGTACTGAAGACAGATAAACAGGGGTGGCTCAGTACAACTGCCTTGGCTCAAGTTCTAGGACATTATGATTCTGCCTCATAAAACCCGCGGGCTGTTTTCAGCTACTATAATAAGATATTGGTTTTCCATTTAATCTCCTATAAAGAAATTTAGACATACAACCCCTATTTCCTTCAGAATTTGTATATAAAGTTTAATTGCATGGTGCCTGCCATATTTTCAAAAACTATCCACTCTCATTGTGTCTAGCTGTTGGATTCTCCCAAGCGTAGAAATAAATAGGTTCAGTGTTTTTTGGCTTAACCTGATGGCTCTTCTGGCCAATGGCGGTTTCTTGAGTGACAATAATGACCCTGCTCTACTGATCTGAAACACACACAGGAAAATAAACAGGGAAGAATCTTGAATCTCCGGGAGGATGATGATTAATTTTTTTAAACTCCTGTACCCCTTTTTAAGTTTTTTATCTTTATTTTTTAAAGATTTTATTTATTTGACAGAGAGACACAGAGAGGGAACACAAGCAGGGGGCTTGGGAGAGGGAGAAGCAGGCTTTCCGCTGAGTAGGGAACACAACGTAGGGCTCGATCCCAGGACCCTGGGATCATGACCTGAGTTGAAGGCAGGTGCTTAACAACTGAGCCCCCCAGACACCCCTCTATCCTTTCTTTTCTTTTTTTTCTTTTTAAGATTTTATTTATTTGTGTGTCAGAGAGGCAGACCCAGAGAGAGAGGACAAGCAGGAAGAGTGGCAGGCAGAGGAAGAGGAAGAAGCAGGCTCCCAGTGGAGCCAGGAGCCTGATGCAAGACTCCATCCCAGGACTCTGGGATCATGACCTGAGCCAAAGGCAGATGCTTACCTGACCGAGCCACCCTGGGGTCCCGTCCTCTACCCTTTCTTTAAGACACTTTTTAAAAGTTTTATGGGATGCTTGGGTAGCTCAGTCATTAAGCAGCTGCCTTTGGCTCAGGTCATGATCCCAGGGTCCTGGGATACAGCCCTGCATCGGGCTCCCTGCTCAGCAGGAAGTCTGCTTCTCCCTCTCCCATTCCCCCTCCTTTTGTTTCCTCTCTTGCTGTCTCCCTCTCTCTGTCAATTAAATAAATAGAATCTTTAAAAACAAAAACAAAAAACAGTTTTGCAAGGCAAGTTGTCTCTGCAATGAGGCTTTTCCTGCAGAGGACAGGGCTTCTCAGCCGGTCCACTCAGTGCCTTTCTCCAGTGGCTCCCACCAAGACTTCAGGGGGCTGGTTGGGTCATCCAGGGAGCTCCCAGCAGGCTGGTTCTGATTCCCATCAGTGTGTGCCATGTTTGGTACAATCAGCGTCGTGTGTAGTGTTCAGACACGTAAGGATACAGGCAGCAGAGTGTATGCTCAGTGGGCAGTTAGTTCATGAATCTGAAGTTTCATTTGTTCATAGGACATTTACTCCTGAGTGTCCATTTGTAGAGTGCCAGGACTTTCTAGGCACGAGGGATAAGGCTGTGAACTAAAGAGAATGTTCTCACCCTTTCGAAGTTTACCTACATTTTAGGGGAGAGAAGACCTTCTATTTCTGAGTTTGATCAGTCTAGATACCTCATACAAGTGGAATCACACAGTATTTGTCTTTTTGTGATGATTTACCTCAATTAGGAAAATGTCCTCAAGATTCCTGCATGAGGTAGCATGCGACAGGGTTTCCTTCCTTTTTAAGGCTGAATAATATTCCGTTGTATGTACAGGCTACATTTTTCTATCCATTCGTCTACAGGTGGACATTTGGTTTGCTTCCACCTTTTGGCTATTGTGAACAATATTGCTATTAGCATGGATGTAAAATATCTTTTCCAGATCCTGCTTTCAATTCTCTTGGATACTCAGAGCTGGAATTGCTGGATCTTATATATATATATTCCCCCCCCCGGAGTTGTCATACACTTTTCCATAGCACCCCCGCCATTTCACATTCTCTCCCACACAAGGGTTTCAATTTCCACATCCTCTCCCGTATTTAGTATTTTCTAGTTTTTGGATAGCAGACATGTTAATAAGCACAAGGTAAAATCTCTTTGTGGTTTTGACCTATATTTCCCTAATCATCAGTGAGGTTGAGCATCTTTTTATGTGTTTGCTGGTCATTTGTTTATCTTCTTTGGAGAAATGGCTACTTAAATCCTTTGTATTTGGGATGCCTGGGTGGCTCAGTGGGTTCAAGCCTCTGCCTTCAGAGTCCAGAGTGCTCACCATTACACGATGGAACCAAGACTCTGCCTTCAGCTTAGGTCATAGTCTCAGGGTCCTGGGACCAAGCCCCGCATCAGGCTCTCTGCTCTCTCTGCCTGCCTCTCTGCCTACTTGTGCTCTCTGTCTGTCAAATAAATAGATAAAATCTTTAAAAAAAAAAAAATCCTTTGTATTTTTGATTTGGGTTATTTGGGGTTTTTTTTGTTGTTGTTGAGCTGTAGGATTCTTTACATAGTCTAGATATCAATTTTATATCAGATATATGTTTGCACATGTTTTCTCCCATTTCACAGGCTGGCTTCGCACTCTTGAGTGTGTCCCTTGAGACACAGGAGTTTTAAATTTTGGTGTAGTACAATTTATCTATTTTTGCTTTTGTTACCTGTGATTCTGGGGTTACATCCAAGAAATCATTGCTACAGTCATTGTTATCAAATGCTTCCTCGTAAGTGTTTTTTCTAATAGTTTTCTAGTTTCAGTCTTAGATCCGTTTTCAGTTAATTTTTGCATACGGTGTAAGGAAAGTGTCCAGCCTCATTCTTTTGCAGGTGGAGACCCACTTCTCCCCATATCACTTCTTGAAAAACTCGTTCTTTTCCCATGGAATGGCACTCTTACCAAAAGTCACTGGACATGTTTGCAAGGGTTTATTTCTGGGCTATTTTATTCCGTTGGCCTATATGCCTATCTTTATGCTAGTACTATACTATTTTAATTACTGTAACTTTGTAATAAGTTTTGAAATCAGAAAGCGTCAGACCTCCAACTTGGTTATTCTTTTTCAAGATTGTTTTGGCTATTCAGGAACCCCTGAGTTTGAATTTTAGGATGGATGTTGCTATTAAAAAATGTCATCGGGATTTTGATATCGAATCTATAGATAGCTTCAGGTAGTATTAACATTTTAACAATATTGAAATTTCTGGGGTGCCTGGGTGGCTCAGTGGATTAAAGCCTCTGCCTTTGGCTCAGGTCATGATCTCAGGGTCCTGGGATTGAGGCCGGCATCAGGCTCACCACTCAGCAGGGAGCCTGCTTCCCCCCTCCCCTCTCTCTGCCTGCCTCTCTGCCTACTTGCGATCTCTGTCTGTCAAATGAATAAATAAAATCTTTAAAAAATAATAAAAACAAAAAAAAACAACAAAAAGAAACTTCCAATCATGAACAAAGGATGTTTTTTCACCCATTTGCATCATTTTAAATTTCTTTCAGCAAAATTTTGTAGTTTTCAGCGTCTAAGCCTCTTTGGGTAAATTTATTCCTAAGTATTTTATTCTTAAGATAGTTTGGGAATGGAATTGTTTTCTTAATTTTCTTTTTGAATTATTCATTGTTCCTATACAGAAACACAACTGATTTTGGGGTCTTGATTTTGTATTCTGCAACTTTGTTGAATTCATTTACTAGTTCTAACAGGTTGTGTGTGTGTATGTGTGTGTGTGTGTGTGTGTGTGTACATACATACATATGGAATCTTTAGGGTTTTCTATATATAAGATCATGTCATCTGTGGACAGACGATAATCCAATTTGGATGCTTTTATTTCTTTTTCTTGCCTAATTGCACTGGTTATGACTTCCAGCACTGTGTTGAATGTAAGTGGTGAGAATGGTCATCTATGTTCCTGATCTTACAGGAAATGCTTTTGGTCTTCCACTATGGAATATATTTGATGTAAGCTTTTCATAAATTGCCTTCATTATGTTGAGATAATTTTGTTTTGTTTTATTGAGTATTTTGTCATGAAAGAGTGTTGAGTTTTGTCAAAGGCTTTTTTTGCATCAATATAGATAATCACATCTTTTCCCCCTTCATTCTGTTAGGGTGGTGTATTACGTTAATTGATTTTCATATGGAGAGACATTCTTGTATTCCAGGGACAAATTCCATCTGGTCATAATCCTTTTAATGTGATATTTAATTCTATTTGCTGCATTTTGTTGATGATTTCTACATCTGGATTCATCAGGAATATTGGTCTATAGTTTTCTTGTTTTTTTTTTTTTTTTAAGATTTTATTTATTTGCTTGACAGAATGTGCCCACACAAGCAAGTGGGGGGAGAAAGAGAAGCAGGCTCCCTGAGCAAGGAGCCTAATGCGGGACTCGGTTCCAGGGCTAGGATCATGACCTGAGTTGAAGGCAGATGCTCTAGCCACTGAGTCACCCAGGCATCCATAGTTTTCTTGTTTTATAGTATGTTTGCTTCCATTGTCAGGGCAATGCTGGCTTCATAGGATAAATTTCTTCCCCTTCCATTTTTTTTTTTTTTACTTAATTCAAGTTTATATAAATTAACTTGAAATAAATTCTGTGTATAAGCACTCAGTTTGCAAAATTCCTGAAAACTTAGCAATAGCCTCTCCTGAGCAAGGGTGAGTAGATCTAGTGCATCTCTGAACATAGTTATGCCTGAGGTGCCCTAAAGTGCTTGTTTTTGTGTTAAGCAGGATCCAGTACAGAAAAAGGAGAAGAGACTGATTTTAAATGAGAGAAAGAGGAGAGGTTAATCTCTTACTTGCTGAAAAAAAATTTTTTCCTACCGAGTTTGTATGCAAAGACATATACAGGAAAGTTTATTGCAACTATATTTATATTTATGATGGTTAAAAATGAAAAAACTCAAGTCTCCATATGGAGTAGAATAGATA